>NC_090450.1:6629342-6932631 GCF_031143425.1 Pleurodeles waltl
TCTGAGGGTGGTGCAGGAGCAGCTGGTGACAGAGAGGGCCCAGGAAGGTGCCGGCATGCCTCTCCGCCCTCAGAGGGTGGTGCAGGAGCAGTGGTGGCACAGAAGGCCCGGGAAGGTGCCGGCATGGCTCTCCGTCCTCATAGGGTGGCGCAGGAGCAGCCGGTGGCACAGAGAGGGCCCTGGGAGGTGCCCACCATGTCTCACAGCCGCAGAGGGTGGTGCAGGAGCAGCTGGTGACAGAGAGGGCCCTGGAAGTTTCCGGCATGCCTCTCCGCCCTAAGAGGGTGGTGCAGGAGCAGCTGGTGACAGAGAGGGCCCTGGAAGGTGCCCATCATGCCTCACAGCCTCAGAGGGTGGTGCAGGAGCAGCTGGTGACAGAGAGGGCCCTGGAGGTGCCGACCATGCCTCACAGCCTCAGAGGGCGGTGCAGGAGTAGCTGGTGACAGAGAGGGCCCTGGAGGTGCCCGCCATGCCTCACAGCCTCAGAGGGCGGTGCAGGAGCAGCTGGTGACAGAGAGGGCCCTGGAAGGTGCCCGCCATGCCTCACAGCCTCAGAGGGTGGTGCAGGAGCAGCTGGTGGTACAGAGGGGGGCCTGGAAGGTGGCCGCCATGCCTCACAGCCTCAGAGGTTGGTGCAGGAGCAGCTGGTGACGGAGAGGGCCCTGGAAGGTGCCCGCCATGCCTCACAGCCTCAGAGGGTGGTGCAGGAGCAGCTGGTGACAGAGAGGGCCCTGGAATGTGCCCATCATGCCTCACAGCCTCAGACGGTGGTGCAGGATCAGCTGCCCAGAGAGGGCCCTGGGAGGTTCCCGCCATGCCTCACAGCCTCAGAGGGTGGTGCAGGAACAGCCGGTGGTACAGAGAGGGCCCTGGAAGGTGCCCGCCATGCCTCACAGCCTCAGATGGTGGTGCAGGAGCAGCTGGTGACAGAGAGGGCCCTGGAAGGTGCCCACCATGCCTCACAGCCTCAGAGGGTGGTGCAGGAGCAGCTGGTGACAGAAAGGGCCCTGGAAGGTGCCCACCATGCCTCACAGCCTCAGAGGGCGGTGCAGGAGCAGCTGGTGACAGAGAGGGCCCTGGAAGGTGCCCACCATGCCTCACAGCCTCAGAGGGTACTCAAGGAGCAGTGATGGCACAGAGGGGGCCCTGGGTGGTGCCCACCATGCCTCACAGCCTCAGAGGGTGGTGCAGTAGCAGTGTTGGCACAGAGGGGGGCCCTGGGAGGTGCCCACCATGCCTCACAGCCTCAGAGGGTGGTTCAGGAGCGACTGGTGATAGAGAGGGCCCTGGAAGGTGCCCACCATGCCTCACAGCCTCAGAGGGTGGTGCAGGAGCAGCTGGTGACAGAGAGGGCCCTGGAAGGTGCCCTACATGCCTCACAGCCTCAGAGGGTGGTGCAGGAGCACCTGGTGACAGAGAGGGTCCTGTAAGGTGCCCGCCATGCCTCACAGCCTCAGAGGGTGGTGCAGGAGCAGCCGGTGGCACAGAGGGAGTCCTGGAAGGTGCCCGCTATGCCTCACAGCCTCAGAGGGCGGTGCAGGAGCAGCTGGTGACAGAGGGGGCCCTGGAAGGTGCCCACCATGCCTCACAGCCTCAGAGGGTACTGAAGGAGCAGTGATGGCACAGAAGGGGCCCTGGGTGCTGCCCACCATGCCTCACAGCCTCAGAGGGTGGTGCAGTAGCAGTGATGGCACAGAGGGGGGCCCTGGTAGGTACCCACCATGCCTCAGAGGGTGGTGCAGGAGCGGCTGGTGATAGAGAGGGCCCTGGAAGGTGCCCACCATGCCTCACAGCCTCAGAGGGTGCTGCAGGAGCAGCCGGTGGTACAGAGGGGGCCCTGGAAGGTGCCCACCATGCCTCACAGCCTCAGAGGGTGGTTTAGGAGAACCTGGTGACAGAGAGGGTCCTGTAAGGTGCCCGCCATGCCTCACAGCCTCAGAGGGTGGTGCAGGAGCAGCCGGTGGCACAGAGTGGGTCCTGGAAGGTGCCCGCTATGCCTCACAGCCTCAGAGGGTGGTGCATGAGCAGCTGGTGAGAGAGATGGTCCTGGAAGGTGCCCACCATGCCTCACAGCCTCAGAGGGTGGTGCAGGAGCAGCTGGTGACAGAGAGGGCCCTGGAACGTGCCCACCATGCCTCACAGCCTCAGAGGGTGGTGCAGGAGCAGCCGGTGGTACAGAGGGGGCCCTGGAAGGTGCCCACCATGCCTCACAGCCTCAGAGGGTGGTGCAGGAGCACCTGGTGACAGAGAGGGTCCTGTAAGGTGCCCGCCATGCCTCACAGCCTCAGAGGGTGGTGCAGGAGCAGCCGGTGGCACAGAGTGGGTCCTGGAAGGTGCCCGCTATGCCTCACAGCCTCAGAGGGTGGTGCATGAGCAGCTGGTGAGAGAGATGGTCCTGGAAGGTGCCCACCATGCCTCACAGCCTCAGAGGGTGGTGCAGGAGCAGCTGGTGACAGAGAGGGCCCTGGAAGGTTCTGGCTCCGTCAGCACCCTCGGATAAGTCAGTGACCTTGACACCGGCGGCCGAGCCAAGGGCCTCATTCACAGTAATGGTTTAAACATGTAGGAGCCTCGCATTAGCTTGACAAGCGGTGGTCGTCCGAGGGAGGCTGCCCTCTGCTTCCAGAAGATGCTTCCCCTGCGCTTGCTTTTGGTTACCAGCAGATGAAAGTCACAGCTTAAGTGGAGCAGGTCAGACCAGTGCAAAGCAAAGGCTAGTGACAGGCACGTCTTTTAAACTTTCACTGAAAAATAGGGCCCCTCTGTTTTTCTTCTGGATCTTAATATTAAGGGTCATGTCTATTTACAGATGCAGGCTGCAGTGTAAAATACATCTCATTAAAACTAACATGTCTACTAACTGTCAGTGGTGTAAAATAAAAGATTTCAAGCAATAATTTAGCATTATCTCGTCACTCTGTCTTTTTCCTTACTCTCACCCTTCTTTCTCCATCCTTTTATTAATCTTTTCATTCTCCCTTCCGTTAACTGTTTCTCCATTTTACTTTTCCATTCATCCTTTCACCCTTCCGCCTGCTTCTTCGTCACTGTCCGGCCTTCTTTCCTCACACTCTTTCTCTCACCCGTGGCTCCTCTTCCATCCATCCTTCCACATGTCCTTCTTCTTTCCCATCACTCTCCATTCCTCCTACAACTCTCTCTTCTTTCTAACATTTTTACTAATGGTTATTTTTTACTCCTCAGCTTTCTATTTAACATTCACGTTTTCTCTGTATTGTTCAGTTTTTCCCAACTTTCATGATTTCCTTTTCTCTATTTCCTTAAATGTGCTCCCAGGGAAATACCCGGAAGAATGAGTCCGGAACCACGAGGTTGTGAAAAACAAAAGCTAAGAAACGCTTTTGTTTTCTACGACTCCCTGCTTTCTGTACCTTAACCACGCATGTCTGAACAACGTACATGCGTGGTTAAGGTACAGAAGGGAGTTGGAGTGGATGCGGTGAAGGAGGAGGTAAGTTGGGCTGGGACTGGGGCTGTTTTGGGGGGCGGGGTTGGGGGTGGGGGCGCTGGGGGTGATTAGGGTTTAGGGCGGGCAGGGTTCAGGTTTTAGGGGCGGGGTGGGGACTCAGGGTATTTTTAGTTTTTGGGGTGGGGGGCTGGGGGTGATTAGAGTTTAGGGGGGCAGGGTTTAGGTTTAAGGGGTGGGGGGCTGGGGTGGAAGCATGCTGGGTCGTGCATGCTGATTGGTAATGCCTTTACCAGGAATGCGTTTACAAGGGTAAAATTGCTGTAAACGCATTTGTGGTAAAGGCATTAGTGTTTTTGTTCCGACATCGTTGTTGAGCCATGGGTGATTTAGGCACCAGTGGTTCCGACATATAACCGTGCTCCCAGCCCCTTGTCCCACCACCTGCCTTGGAATTCTTTAAAAGTGTTGTAATGCGCCTTGTCTCTGCTGACCTGCAGACAGAAGAGGCACGTGTGTAACCCGGAAGCGCCCCCTTCCCCTTTGAAGCTGCTGGAGTGTGGTGCACTACGTCACTGCCACAGGTACAGGGTGGGGCATGGGTGGAGAGGGAGAAAAGACCTCCTGCACATGCATGTCCCACCCAGCTACAAGCATCAGCCAATAGGAGCTGGATGTGGGCGGGCAAAAGCCATGGCAGCAAAGCCTTAACCAATTACAACTCCCAAAAGTCAATGCTGTGATGCAGACAGGAAATCACACAAACACCAGCACCCCAAGCCAAATTAAATACCTGCACCTGCATACTGGAGATCCCTGGAATTCAGGGCAGATCCTCCTCCTCTTCCTTCCAGTAGTAGTATTACAAGTAGTGTTAATTGTAGTAATAGTTGTAATAATAATATTAATATGATGATTATTGTTATTATAGTAGTGGTAATTGGTATACTAGTAGCAGTACTGTTAATTGTACTAATAGTTGTTCTAACAGTAGTACTATTAAAAGTAGTGAGTCATGATCTTTGAAAAGAAGTCACATGTACGTGTTGACTTGGTACGACAGCCTTTTATTTCTTTATGTCCACACAAGAGAACCATCCCGGTATCGTCCATTAGATGCGTTTCCAACTGATATAGTTGGAACGCTCGTGCCTGACAACAGCGACGGAACACTGAAGCCAACATTCTATGATCCGAAATGCATGAACTTCTCATAGTGTTAACTGTAGTAGTAGTTGTACTAATATTATTAGCACTATTAGTAGTAGTAGTGGCAATTGTTGTAGTTGTTACGCTAGTAGTAGTAATTGTAATAATTGTAGTACTAGTTGTACTAGTACTAGTAGTATTAGTAGCAGTAGTAGTAAATGTAGTAGTAGTCATACTAGCAGCACTACTAGTAATAGCAGTAGCAGTTTTATTATTAGTAGCAGTTGTAATAGTATCAAATATTAGCAGTAGTAGTACTAGTAGTGGCAGTAGTAGCGGTAATTGCACTAATAGTTGTTATGCTAGCAGTAATAGTAGTTGTAACTGTAGTAGTAGTTGTACCACTAGTAGTATTAGTAGTAGTAAATGCAGTAGTAGTCATACTAGTACCACTAGTAGTAATAGCTGTAGTAGTTTTATTACTAGTAGTAGTTGGAGTAGTATTAAATAATATTAGAAGTAGTAGTACTAGTAGTGACAGTAGTAGTGGTCAAACGTGATTATGCTGTACATAACCTGATAGTAGATGGCTTGCTGGCTGCAAACCTCTTCAGAAGCCCCGGAGACCTTTAATCGCTCAGGTCCGAGGAGTCAAGACTCAAGGGAAATTGCCACCAACATCGAGCTGGACCTGGCTACTTTCAAAGCAGCAGGGAAAGCCCGGCTGACAAGAAGATACATTGATGATTGGTAGCCAGTTGATCATGTCTGTCTCTGAAATGTTCTAATCAATGAATGAGTAGGCGAGTCATAGGTGTCTTCAATGGAATGAACCACTGAAGTGAAGTCAGGAGATCTTCCCCAGACCCAAAGAAGCATCTGACAATGACCTTATTCCACAACTGAGTACTAAGGGACAAGGGTTGTGTTCTGTAGGTTCAGGAGGTGTTTCTCATGTCAGCATGGCTTGTTGCTACCAGACACTTTACGTGGACCTCAGACTTGCATACTTGTGTGTACTGCGCCTTTCATCGTGTACACACCGCTGACCCCTTCTCTCCCTCTGACACCCTTTGACGTCAGGCTCAGGTCTTCGTGTTGTGTGCTGGTATATAAACCCTTAAACAAAACTTTACATAATAAATTGTCTTTCAGAGAATACAGATGATCATTGCTGATTCACAAAACCTTTTGCAATCCTCCATCAAAGTTTGCAGGTAGTGATGGAATTACTGAAGCCCTGAATAACCGAATCATGGTTTGAGGAATTTTTCAACCTGATAATCTACTTTACACAACAGCACATCTGCTAATGTGAAAGATCCTCAGAGCTTCATACTGTGGGATTAGTGGTGGGAACGTAGATAATGGTCGTAGGTGGGATGGCCATTGGGAATGTTGGCTGCATCACACCCTCTTAATTTTGGCTTTACGCCCAGTTTTTATTCCTAGCTCCTAGCTCATTACTTTGGCTTTGCACGCCCACCTCACCCTTACCTTTCAGTGGTAAACATTGGTGGAGTATGTTTGTAATTTCTGGGTGAAAGTGCCCCAAACATCCACCTATTTTCAGGGAGGGGTAGAGGAAGACATTCCTTAACAGAAAGCAACATTTTCCCAGTTTAGCAGCAGAGAAGCAAAGGAAAGAAAACAACGTGTTGATGTTTTTACAGAGCAGGAATCTTTCCCTGCTGGGTCCACTCTAAAGAGACTTCTCCAGGGTTGTGTGTTTCATGTCCCTTACTCCAGGTTACCCTTTGGCGTCCTTGGACGGAGTCTTTGCATCCCTTGGGGTTGCACGCATGGAGCGCCCGCAGAGGCATTGCTCTTGGTTACCAATGTAATGATTCTTGGGGGCTTTCTCTCCCTGCTTGGAAGCTTTGGTCTGTTTGGGTCCATACCCTGATCTGTCACTCTTAGGGAGCCCCCCCAGAGCATTTACTCTGGCTGTGGTTCTCATGCGCGTGCCTGAGGGTTACCCCTCATTGGTCATAGAGAGTCCCCCCTCCCCCTCCTTGCCCCACATGGCTGCCTGTAGCCAGCAGATTTTGTAGCTGCTCCTGAGCATAGGGGGACCAGACGTCCCAGATTTCCCCGGACAGTCACGGTTTTTAGAGGACTGTCCCGGTGTCCCAACGCTTCTCTTAATTTTAAATAAATGTCCCGGTTTTTGAGACAAAGGTCAGATCACCTAGGGAAGCATATGTTAAAGGTATGCTCTCCTTTAACAGAGGCGTACAAAGTATGAAATTATTAAACTAATTTATCTGTTACCGTCAGGCAACACAGTCCCCTGTCTGCTCCGAGCAGAGAGACGGAGTGGGGAGCAGAGAGAGGTGGCTGGGGGCGGGTTGGGGTGCATGGTGGGAAGTCAAGCCATAGCTAATTTTATATGTGTAGTCTTGTTAATGTGTGTGTGTTTATGTGTGTGTTTATATATAAATATATATTTATATATAAACACACACATGTATAGGCACACATTCACAAAGCTACGCAATAAAACGGGACAGGCCAGATTTAAAAATGGGAGTAAATTATTTAGTCCTTCTTTTATGTCTGACCTGTCCCGGTTTTTGCTCCTCAAACTCTGGTCACCCTACCTCAGCAGTGATTTATTTGTAAAACTGCAGGTGTCCGAGCCCAAGGGGTCCACAGCAGCTGGCCCCACAGCAGCTGGCCCCACAGCAGCTGGCCCTACACAGAGCTCCTGTCACTGCTGCAGATTCCCAGTGCCCGCATTCACTTTTCTAACATGGCACTCTTACAAGGGGGACGCTCGGGTCAGCTCCATCAGTAGGGATGGCCCGTATGTGCCAGTTCTCTTATGTTTTCAATAGTGTATCGGTGTATTTTATGTGCTACTAACGTGCTGTGCCCAAAAAATAGAGTAGGTAACTGGGGATGGATTAATTGTCAAAAGAGTAAACTTAGAGATACATATGACCGTAACCGATTAAATGATGATGTTGCAATTAAAACAATTGAAATGTTGTATATTGAAGTGTTATTATGGAAGGGCCAGAGTTGTGCCACATTTTACTCTGGGACACTAATTAAACGGATGGCGTTTCTAGTGCTGTGCGCATCTTGGGCCTGCTCAGTTCGCCTCCCATCGGCTCCGCTGTTTCTGCTGCGCCTCGAAGCCAGTGACGTCAATCTATCGTAGAGTTGGAAAGCAAGTACGGTGAATGAATCTCTCTGCCGGGTACCTCAAGACTCATTGGAAGGATTCCCCCTGGAAGGTCCTCTGCAGGCAAGCAGAAGAGTTTGATGCTATGGGGTACCCTAAATAAATGTTTCACATTGGGTTGTACATCTCTGGGTGCAGCACCTGAGGGAAGAAATTGAAGATTCCTCTTTTTTTAAGAAGTGAGTACTGCTAAGAAACTTTTGAATTTACAAAATTGCTTGCGGTTTCCCAATGTGATCTGACCATGATAGTTCAATGCTGAATTTTCAGGTTTTTTAAAATGAATATCCCTAAAATGTGGATAAAACCCCTAGTTTGAGAGATCTGGGAGGGATTTTTATTTTCCTCCTGAGACTGTCTGATTGGTTTGATATTTTGCTTCTATCTAGGATGTTGCCTTGTTATCCTTATGAGTGTCACACCTAGGATTAGAGTTGACCTTTAGTAGGCTTTGTCATGATTTATGATTCACTAGTTCTGTTACCACAGTGTTGTAATATTAACAATTCTGTATTAAACCTTTTAAACTTCATTTTGACTTGGAACTCAGTTCCTGGGTAGCCCAGTTAAAGATGGTATTACTCAACTAAACTGCTAATCGTTGTTGCTAAATATCTTGGATTGATGACGAGGGTGGTCTCTTGCGGCAAGATCAATGAAACAAATTGCAGGGTTGAACTTTCAAAGGAAATTATTGAGGTTCATGTGATATTGCGGTTCAGCCCCCACAACAGTACCACTGTGTGGTAGACTCTAATTAACAAGTGCCAGTATGTAGAGATAGGCGTCAGTGATGAGCGCCTGCACAAATTAAGCAGTGGAGTAAAAACGCACACAGTTGGGTGCAACAATCAGATAATGAAAAGTCCATGCATTCTGTCTTTTGCACCCCCACCTGGCATCAGAGCCTAGGAACAACGACCTAGGGCACCTCGCTCAAAGTGAACAACCCCCCACCAAGCACTCCCCTGTAGACTAGCGCGCTTCGAAGCGCTGTGGTGGGCGCGCAGTGCCATATAAATGCGCGTAGAATTACTATTTAAATAAAATGGGGTTTTGCCTTGTGACCACTGAGGGCGCTGTGAGGTCCATGGGGCAGCAGACACTGGTTGGCGCGGACTCTACATCTGAAAGCCACCATCATCGCAAGAAGTTATCTCAAAGCACCAATAGTGTGGCAGCATTGGGTGCAGCTTAACGAAGCAGACACCCTGTACGCATTGTTATTCATGAAGCGCATTTGCATGCAAATTAGCATATTTTAGATACATCATGAATCCGGCATTTTTAATTGAACCAAGGGCAGTAATGTAACAGCATGTGAAACAACATCCCAGGAGCTCGGTGCGAGGCAGCTGAGAAGCATCACAGAGGCGGACCATCTGTAATAGGAGCTCGGAAGCCGAGACCGCGGTAGTTCCGCGGAACTATCCCAGAAGTCATCTCCTGCCGCCTCGGGCAGCCTCTGAACTGCCACTTGGGAATACTCAGGCAACACAGAGCTAGATTGCAAAGAGGCAAATGCATTTTTACTTTGACATTTACTAGCTGCCTGGAAGTAACTTTCAATGAGCACATCTTCAATTAAACGCAGAGCAGCGAGGGCACGTTGTAAAGAAGAGAGACACAGCCTCGTCTCTGGAGCTTGTGTGATTAACTAGAAGTTGTCACCTTCCATCATCCCACGTACACGGGGAGAGGGGCAGCCTCCGCCAATAGCAGTGCGTCGATGGGTTGTTGATCACATCAGACAACGCTTGATGGGCGGGGCTACTCCATGCAGAATCTTGGGGGGCAAGGGGGGTCCACCTGAGGCCGGGCATGTCCTGGAGGCCCAGATCTTTCTCTATGTTCCTAATAGACATAGAAGGTCCAGTCGAAAGATGACTTAGAAATTCACCCCCATAGCCATACCCCCTTGCCTGGAGTACGTTTTCAACTTTTTTGGATTTCATAAGTTTCAAAAAGTTTTCGTGGGAGGCTTTGGACTTTACCGCAAGCGAATGCGTGTATTTCTCCTGTTAATATATTTTTCGGATAAACAAATGTTCCATATTTGCTCATGCAAAGTCCCGACTCTCTGTCTGCTTTTATCTCACGGTGAAAATATTCCCGGTATTATTTTGTGGCTGTAACCCCCTCTCGATTTGTGTACATAATTACACTTGCCTTTTTACAAGAGTCAATCTGTGATCATATTCTGGCGCGAATGTGCCGAGTAACTATCTGTGAATACTCAAACGTGCAACTCTTTTGCCGAAACCCCGTTTTGGAAGACCGTCCCTCATGAGAATGCCAACTCCCTGCCCTTGGGAGCAGATTTGCACCCATATAAAATTACACTATACTGGTGATTTATCACACGGGAATAAATCCGTTCTTGAATATCGCAAATGTGAACTTGCACCCAAAAAACGTTCCATTTGTGAATATACATTGAATTTCTGTATGGAAATGACTAAGTTGTGCTTTGAGTATATGAATTGCTTTCCTTCACATTAATTATATATAAATGTATTTTACGTCGACACCCTGAAACCCTGGCATGGATCTGACCTTCCTGGACCTACTTTGAACACCAATGAGGTAAGCGTGTGGGACACTATGAGTCATATTTATGGCCGAGTGACGCGTCGCAGCAGCTCACCGCGCTGCACTGCCCGGCGCCACAGGGAACATGAAGGAATGCGCTGTATTTATCCCAGTTCAGCGCAGTCCTTTCCCCAGCGCTGGCGTACAATGGGCAGCTTAGCGCCAACGCAGGCACTCTTGCAGCATGGTTCAATGACCCCCCCGTTTCATGTAGGACTGTTTCTGTGTAGGGAGGGTCGCCTTCCTGCACAAAAACAATCCCGGGAGGCTTTTCCCTCCTTCCATGCGTGCTGCAGATTGAAGCGCATAGAAAGAGGGGGAAAAACGAGGAGAAATAAAGGTGTTACTCCCTGTTATGCCTCACCTGGGGAGGCGTATCTTTTTGGCGCATTCCACGTGAACCTGTTCTTGTAAATCTGGGAATGCGTCAAAATCCATGAATGTTGCATGGGGACACCCATGCATCACCCGTGAAACTCCTCCCTTGTGAGGACTAATGCAATGAAGAAATTTGTGCTGCATTACATTACTTAAGATATATGATGACACAAGGCCACGCAAAGTGGCTTTGCGTGGCTTGCACCACATTGCATGGTGAGGGGCTTGTAAAAAAAAAACATGTATAAGAAAGATGGAAATGATTTGCAGTTCAATTAGACATTCCAATTCAGAAAAGTATAGTCTGCAGATTAAAAACACTCTATATCATGTTTATATAAATCTGAAACTGCCACCTAAAAATCTTAGCCCCAGTAGTTATGTGCAAAGATAACCGGTGGCTGGAATTCATATTTCTAGCTGGTATCCCCTAAATGCTGGAGGTATGAGTTAGTCTGTCCTGAATGGGAAATAACATGTGGAGCACATTTGACTGGAACGCAATCCAGATGCTGATCCGCATTCCATTTGATGTAACAAGTCCCTCTCCATTCGCATTTACTGCATGTATTAAGCAGGTGGTAAATGGTAGTGGGAGATGGCTATAGGCCTGGGGTGGAAGCGTGAGGAAGGTCCTGGAGCATTAAAGGTTCACAGGAGGCAGGCGGAAGCATTCCATGCTCCCCTATGTCATAGAAGAAGGTCTGTGGGAGCCCCTGTCGACCCATACTTGATTTCACCGGCCGGCATTTCCGGGTAGTAGAATTGGACATGGTGGTCCCACACGCTGTACCATCAGGTGGAGGAGCACCGGGGAACTCGAGATAGGGCGAAGTGGTGTTACAATCAGGGCCATGCTCAACCAGACCTGCAACTGGTCCTGAGATGCTTCAATAGGAACTTAATTACACCAAAAGCCACACTATTTCAGAATTCTTTAGGAATCAATGTATGCTCACTGTTCATGTGAAACATGCATCCCTACATCATACTGTCATCCCATCCCCCGAGCAGCACCCATTTTATTCTAGCTAGGTTTAGTCTTTATAAATAGGGTTCCCAGTTTCATAGTGTTTATTTTTTAACCTTCCCATCTGTAGTTTTCAATATTTATTTTTTGGCCATCTTAATGGTATTTATCCATATTTATTTTGTGTTTTGAGATTAAATGGAGTTGCAAAATGGTATCTTTCCACATTTATTTAACTCTTATGCGTGCACTCACACATGGATGCCTCTCATGTTTTAGCAAATTAGGCAGCCAAATATGACAAAAATATACACTCAGAGGTAAATATTGGCAATATACTAAAGATATATTGTTAGACCAGACAGGTTTAAGGTGGTCCTCCCCCAACTTATTGCCTGTCTCCCTTTAGTTTTATGAACTAATTTTTGCTGGTTTTGGACTGCACTTTACCACTGCTGACCAGTGCTAAGTAGCTTGAGCGCTCTCCTAAACATGGCGACATTAGCTCATACCCAATTGGCATATCTGATTTACTAGTAAGTCCCAAATAAAGTGCACTAGGTGTGCCCATGGCCTGTAAATTACATGCTGCTAGTGGACCTGAGCATTGCTTGTGCCACCCACATAAGTTGTACCTTAACCCTGTCTCAGGTCTGTCATTGCTAGGCCTGTGTGTGCAGTTCCACTGCCATTTCAACTTGTGTAGGAGGCTGTCTCTCTATATAGTGTACGAAAATGACAAGCACTGTGCAGAGAGTCCAAGCAACTCCACCTTGGTATCCAGAGCTAAAAATAAATCACTTAATGCTCTATTTTTGTGGTAGTGTGGTCGAGCAGTTAGGCTAATCCAGGAAATGTGCTAAGCATTTGTTGAACCCCTGGTATCAATAAATGTGGACACACACTCAGAAGAGTAACTCAAGACTTCAGATTTTTATCAAATTTTTAAGACCAAGATCATAAAAATACGGTAAGTACTGTTTTAGTTATGATTTTTCAAAGCTTAGAAAATGTTCAGTTTCTGTGCGTAATTACACACAATAGGAATCAATAGGAAAACTTTTAAATTGCATATAAAATCAGGCAATGTTCTCACAAGTGTCACCTTTTATTTTTAGGTCAAGGTCGTCAAGATGTCCGATGGTCCAGGTGGCAAAGTTCGGAAGGCTCCTGATTCAACCGGGAGCAGCAGCTGAAGTTCTTGGAGCTGGTGCGCCCAAGAGAAGGGACCACTTGGAAACTGGTGGGCTTAAAGGTAAGTCCGGTGGGTCCCCCTGGAGGGCAGAGGTCACAAGGGGTTAGGGACCCCTAGAGTACAGCTGGTTTGTCAACGTAGGACCCATGGAGGCCGAGTGCAGTGCAGAAAGTTCAGCCAGGAGTCGTTCATCTTGGAGTCCTTGGAGCCAGGAGCAGGTCACTTAGAGGGTTGATTGCAGGTCAGAAGGACCACACTGGGGGTAGTTCTTGGATGTTTTGAAGTCACTCAACTGGTGCTTGCGTCTAGTCTTTTGAAAGTCTGTAGTGGACATTGCTTCTAGGTGTCCGATGTTGGGGGTCTAGTACCCAGACCATTGGCCTGTCTTGGACCATGAAAGTTACAGTGCCAGCAAACTTGGCACTCTCGTAGGACTTATCCTTTGAGTCAGTTGGGTAGATTTTTGTAAGGCTGCTATGCCTGCTTCATTGGTTAGTGGCCAGTTAGTGAACTGGACTTCACTGGTTTCTTGTCTGTGGTGTTCAGGGAGTGATACCTTCACTCAGAGGGAGATTCTTGGCAATTTTCAGAAGACTGGAGGACCTCTGGGGTTTATTGGAGTCCTTCAGCATCCAGGCGACCCCTAAGCGGCAATTGTCGAGTCTAAGGAGCAGCAGGCAGGGTTTGGCACCATTTTTCTTCTTGCAACAGGACTTCTGTTCTTGTGCCTCTGGTCTTCTTTGTCACAGGTCTTCTTGTGTCTATCAAACCTGATCTGTTGGTCTAGGGATGCCCACTAAATACTGCATTTAGTGGGAATTAGAGGGATACCTGGTAGTGGCCAATGGGACACTTAATTTAGGGTGGCTGCACTCACTACGTGACCACTTCTTTGTAAGAAAGGATCACATCACCATCCTTGATTTGCTATGTTCCTGCCATCTAAGATGGAGGAAAATGAAATAGAATGGGCACCTCATCTGCCGGACCTGAGGGGTGGTGCAGGCTCAGGGTAGCCAGTCCCCTACCCTTGCTAGGTTTTCTCACTGGATTTCCCACCCAAAGTGGGGGAGAAACTGTTGGGCTGCCTTCTGCTGTGAGCTGCGGAGGCAAGGGTCGAGTTTCAAAGGCAGGAAGACTTTGAAGCTGGACGCCAGTGCAGGGTGGTCCAGGAAAGTTTTTTTTTTCTGGATCATAAGAGCAAAAGGCCCTCATCTCGGGAGTCCAGATTTGTGTCTGATGGTGGCAGGCTGGGTAGGACCAGTCAGCAACCATGCCGGGGCTATTAGGTTATGCAGGGGGCACCTCTAAGTGTCTCTCTGGGCATATTTTATAATAAATCCCACACTGGTGCCAGTGTGAGTTTATAATTCTGAGTTGTTTGAAACAAACAACCTAGGGTTCAGAGAGGCCATCATGTAGCTGGGGAACTCAAAATGACCAGTGTGCAGTGCATGCATTTGTTATGGCTCCTCTGTACACTTACCTTTTTTAAGTGTTAGTAAAGACACAGTTACAGCATATTTGGTCACTCATGAACACATATGTCCTCACATGCATTATAGTGCAACCTGCCTTGGTGCTGCAAGGCCGGTCAGAGGGATGACTTACCTATATTGCATGCAGTGGTAGTGGGCATGGCACTCAGGGTGAGTGCCATGTTGAGCTCGCAATTTTGGGGTACACCTTGTTATTCACTTGCAATGGCAGTTTGCGTAAGGCTGGTGTGGGGCCTCCCAGAGTGGCACGATTGGTGCCTGCAGCTCTGGGGGGCGCTCTTCAGTAGCCATTCCCTAGGCACCATGGGTACCACTTACTATCGACTTACAGGGGTGGCTGAAGTGTCAATACTTAGCACAGCTTTGGGAAAAGAGATCTGACCCAGGAAACCTGTTTAGCAGGGGCCCATGGCACTTACAGTTCAAAACCACAGCATTTTCCAGGCAAAGTGGGGGGATAATCATGTCAAGAGTGGTCTTTCCTCACAACATGGCATTTAAAAGTACTTGCCAAGCCTTAAAATTCCCCTTTTCTTACACATGTGACCCTTAAGGTAGGCCATAGGTAACCCATAGGGCAGCGTGCTATGTAACTAAAAGGCAGGACATCATAAGTCTTACATGTCCTGGCAGTGACAAGCTCTCTAAGTCATTTTTCACTACTGTGACGCCTGCTCCTCAAATAGGCCAGCATTAGAAATTCCCTTATATGCTTTTTATTGGTAATTTCTGATCTAAGAGGAGTAAACTTGTCATATTTGATATAGTTGGAATGCTAGTGAGAAATCCTACTTACCAGTGAGTTGGATTTTACATTACTATTTTAGAAATGCCACTTTCAGAAAGTAGGCATTTCTATGCCCTCACTGCCATCTGTGACATACAGCCTGTCTCCAATCCATGTCTGGACTGTGTTGGTTGACAGCTCCCCTTGTGCATTCTACTCAGACAGCCATAAACACAGGACACTCAGATGCATCTGCATTCATATGAATACAGATGGGTTTCCCTGGGCAGGAAAGGTGGAGGAGCTCTCTCCTACACTTCAAATCAAATCAAATCAAATCATAAATATTTATAAAGCGCGCTACTCACCCGTGCGGGTCTCAAGGCGCTCGGGGATGGGGGTTACTGCTGCTCGAAGAGTCAGGTCTTGAGCTGCCTCTGGAATGCGGAGTGGTCCTGGGTGGTCCTGAGGTTGGTGGGGAGGGAATTCCATGTCTTGGCCGCCAGGTAGGAGAAGGACCTCCCACCTGCCGTGGTGCGGCGGATGCAAGGAACGGCGGCAAGAGCGAGGTTGGGGGAGCGAAGTTGATGGGTGGGTGTGTAGAAGCTGAGGCGGCGGTTGAGGTATTCGGGTCCCTTGTTGTGGAGGGCTTTGTGTGCGTGGGTGAGGAGACGGAAGGTGATCCTTCTGTTGACGGGAAGCCAGTGCAGGTGTCTCAGGTGGGCGGAGATGTGGCTGTTGCGGGGTATGTTGAGGATGAGCCGGGCGGAGGCGTTTTGAATTTGTTGCAGACGTTTCTGGAGTTTAGCGGTGGTTCCTGCGTATAGGGTGTTGCCGTAGTCCAGGCGGCTCGTGACGAGGGCGTGGGTCACGGTCTTTCTGGTGTCAGCGGGGATCCAACGGAAGATCTTTCGGAGCATGCGGAGGGTGAGGAAGCAGGAGGATGATACAGCGTTGACTTGTTTGGTCATGGTGAGAAGTGGGTCCAGGATGAAACCAAGGTTGCGTGCGTGGTCTGAGGGGGTTGGTGCGTGCCAAGGGCCGTGGGCCACCAGGAGTCATCCCAGGCGTTCGGGGTGTTTCCGAGGATGAGGACTTCCGTGTTGTCTGAGTTCAGTTTCAGACGGCTGAGTTTCATCCAATCTGCGACGTCTTTCATTCCATCTTGCAGGTTGGTCTTGGCGCTGGTGGGGTCCTTGGTGAGGGAGAGTATCAGCTGAATGTCGTCGGCGTAGGAGGTGATGATGATGCTGTGCTTGCGTACGATGTCGGCTAGGGGGCTCATGTAGACATTGAAGAGAGTCGGGCTGAGCGAGGAGCCTTGTGGGACGCCGCAGATGATCTCGGTGGGGTCTGATCGGAAAGGTGGGAGGTAGACTCTTTGGGAGCGGTTGGAGAGGAAGGAGGTGATCCAGTCCAGGGCCTGTCCTTCGATCCCGGTGGAGCGGAGGCGGGTTATTAGGGTGCGGTGGCAGACGGTGTCAAAGGCAGCCGAGAGGTCGAGGAGGATGAGGGCGACTGTTTCTCCGTTGTCCATCAGGGTTCTGATGTCGTCTGTGACTGAGATGAGGGCGGTTTCTGTGCTGTGATTGGCTCGGAATCCAGACTGAGAGGGGTCGAGTAGGTTGTTGTCTTCAAGGAAGTTGGTAAGTTGCTTGTTGACGGTCTTCTCTATGACTTTGGCGGGGAAGGGGAGGAGCGAGATGGGGCGGAAGTTTTTCAGGTCGCTTGGGTCCGCCGTAGGTTTCTTCAGTAGGGCGTTGACTTCAGCGTGTTTCCAGCTCTCGGGGAAGGTGGCAGAAGAAAACGAGCTGTTGATGATGGTCTGGAGATGCGGGGCGATGATGTCGTCGGCTTTGTTGAAGATGAAGTGTGGGCATGGGTCCGAGGTGGCCCCGGAGTGGATGGAGTTCATTGTGGCTTTGGTCTCTTCCGTGTTGATGTGAGTCCAGGCGTTGAGGGTGATGGCTGGGGTTTTAGGTTCTGTGGTGGTTGGCTGGGTCTGGTGTCCGAAGCTGTCGTGTAGGTCGGTGATCTTACGATGGAAGAAGATGGCAAGGGAGTTGCAGAGGTCTTGTGAGGGCGTGATGGCGTTGGCGTTGGCGTTAGGGTTGGAGAGCTCTTTGACGATGTTGAAGAGTTCTCTGCTGTTGTGAGTGTTTTTGTCCAGTATGTCAGTGAAGGAATTTCTTTTGGCGGCGCAGATCAGTTGGTGGTGTTCGCGGGTAGCGTTCTTGAGGGCAGTCATGTTATCTGCGGTGTGGTCCTTGCGCCAGGCTTTCTCGAGGTTGCAGCAGTTTTTTTTAGATTCCTTGAGGGTGTCAGTGAACCAGCGAGGTTTTTTGGTGTTGGTCTGTCTTGGGAGGCGTCTGAGGGGAGCGAGGGTGTCTGCGCAGTTGGTGATCCAATGCGTGAGGCTGAGGGTTGCGTCGTTGGGGTCGGTGGAGAAGGTGGGTTGGTTGTCACTGAGAGTGGAGAGGAGCTGATCCGCGGGGATTTTGTTCCACTGTCGGCGTGGGATGGGTTGTGTGCAGAGGTGGCGAGTCTCGAGTCGGAAGGTGAAGTGGACACATCTGTGGTCAGTCCAGTGTATAGCGGAGGAGTGGCTGAAGGATACGTGGTTGCTGGCGGAGAAGATGGGGTCGAGCATGTGTCCGGCGATGTGGGTGGGGGTGTTCACCAGTTGCTTGAGACCGAGGTTGGTGAGGTTGTTGAGCAGGGTGGTGGTGTTGGGGTCGTTGTTCTGTTCCAGGTGGAAGTTGAGGTCACCGAGGAGGATGTAGTCCGGCGAGGCAAGGGCGTGCGGGGAGATGAAGTCAGTGATCGAGTCGCTGAAGAGGGCGCGTGGTCCAGGGGGTCGGTAGATGAGAGTTCCTCTGAGGGTGGTCCTGGGGTCGGTGTGGATCTGGAAGTGCAGGTGTTCAGCGGCGAGGGGGGTGTCTTCGGTGGAGGTGGTGACGTTGATGGAGTCCTTGAAGACGATGGCGATTCCTCCCCCTAATTGGTTGGTGCGGTCTCTCCTGGAAATCTTGTAGCCGTCGGGGATGGCTATGGCGATGTCGGGGGCCGAGGAGGCGTTCATCCAGATCTCAGTGATGAAGGCGACGTCCGGTGCGGTGCAGTCCAATAGGTCCCATAGTTCAACGGTATGCTTGTGGACGGAGCGTGCGTTGATCAGGATGCATTTGAGGTGGTTGATGGCGCTTGGGCTGGCGGGCTTGGTGGTTTCGCGGTGGAAGGTGAGTCTGCAGGTGTGGCATGCGATGGGTCCGTGGGTACATTTTGGGTTGGCTTGGAAGCAGGTGCTGGAGCTCCCCGGGTTGAGGGCGTGGAGGGTGATGGGGTCGTAGCGGTCCTGAGGGTCTTGGGAGTGCTGGGGGCCAGGGGTCGTGGCGCTGGGTGCGGTCCAGGCGCGGACGGGCGCAGACGGGCTTGCCTTTGCCGTGCCTTTGGCGCGCCAGCGGCGCGGCCACACGGCGGCCGCCATAAGAGGGAGGAGGGCGAGGAGGGGTCAGCTGGGGGCGGGGGCCAGGAGGGGGGCGACGAATGGGAGCAGGGGGGGCGGGGGCGAGCAGGATTTGGCTGCGGGAAAGTGGAGGGTGGGGGGGTCAGGTAGAAGGGAGGGGAGAAAAGATAGGGGAGGGGGGGTTAAAGGTGGAGGGGAGTAAGGAGGAACGATAGGAAGATAGGGGAGGGGGGGTTACAGAGGTGGAAGGGTGTAAGGAAGGACAGAGAGAAGAGTCAGGAGCAGAAGAAGAGAGGAGAGAAGAGCCAAGAAGAGAGGTAAAGAAGAAGAGGAGCGAGGAGTCAAGAACAGAAGTGCAGAGGAGACAAGAGCCAGGAAGAGAGGTAAAGAAGAGGAGGAGTGAGGAGTCAAGAACAGAAGAGCAGAGGAGAGAAAAGCCAGGAAGAGAGGTAAAGAAGAAGAGGAGCGAGGAGTCAAGAACAGAAGAACAGAGGAGAGAAGAGCCAGGAAGAGAGGTAAAGAAGAAGAGGAGCGAGGAGTCAAGAACAGAAGAACAGAGGAGAGAAGAGCCAGGAAGAGAGGTAAAGAAGAAGAGGAGCGAGGAGTCGAGGAAGAGGAGTCAGGCAGAAGAGGAGAGACCTGAGAAGCAGAGGATACGAAGAACACAGATGAAGAACACAGAAGAAGGACCAAAGAAGAAGAGAGAACACGCAGGACAGGGTGCAGGGAAAAAAGAAGAACACAGATGAAGACAGAAGAACGCACACGCAGGTCGCGGTGCAGAAGAGAAGGAAGAAACACAGATGAAACACAGATGAAGTGCACAGAAGAAGAACACAGATGAAGTGCACAGAAGAAGAACACAGATGAAGTACACAGAAGAAGAACACAGATGAAGTATACAGAAGAAGTACACAGATGAAGTATACAGAAGAAGGGAAGAAGGACGGCGGAGGAGCGGAGAGAGGTAGGAGGGGAGAGCGGAAGGCAGAAGACAGAGGCACAGGAGAGGAGGTGAGTAGCGCGGGGCAGGGCGAGGGGCTGGGCGGGGGGAGTACTTACTGTTTTTTAGCCGGACTTGCTGGGAGGTTTCAGGAGCCTGGGCTGGTGGAGCGGCAGGGGGAGCGACCTACCCTTGGCCACTGGCCTGCCCTCACACAAAGGACTGATAACCCCCACAGGGCTCCTGGCAGACACGGCTAAGTTGAAGGGGAATGTATGCTCTTTAAAACCATGCTTAGAAGTTTCCTCCACTTCAAAGGCACTTTTGGGTATATAAGCTGGGTCTGTGACTCCACAAAATCAGAGAATTTTGGACCTACAACTGGACTTTGTCAGATGGACTGCATGGCTGCCCAAAGGACTCATCTGGACTGCTTTGCTGGAAGAACTGCTGGCCTGCTTGTTGTCCTGCTGACCCCCGACTCTGCTGGAAAGCACTGCCTTCATCCTCAGTTGCTCTCCAAGGGATTGGATTGATCCTGTCTCCTGATCTGAAGTCTCAGGGCCATCAAAGACTTCACTAAACAGAGAAAATCCAATGCATCAAAAAAATTAATGCAATGCCTGCAAAAAATCGATGCATCAACTGCAGAATCAATGCAGTGCCTGTCTTGCAGCTGGACAATTGCTGTATCACCCGCCAGATTGATACAACATCTGCTCCATCCCACCAGTGCATTTTGGAATTTCCACGTATCGCCCTTGGCTATCAAAAATATCCCTGCATTGCAATGAGGAACCAAGGCTGCGCTGCCAGAAACTGACGCATCACCTTGCAGCGTGGAACGAATCAACACATCGCTTTTGCAGCACCAGAAAAATCAACGCATCACTTTATTTTTTGAAGCATCTCCTCTGCGGCTCCTCTGCATTGTTATTTTTGATGCATCCCAGGTACTGTGTGTTAAAAGGATACAACAACTGATTCTTAAAGACTGAGACTCATTTAAACATTTAAAAAGTGAATCTTGACTTGTTCATATAGGATTTTTGTTGTTTTGGTCTTATTCTTTTCAGATAAATACTATCTATTTTCATAAACTGGTGTGGAGTATTTTTTGTGGTGGTTTCATTGTGTTACTGTATGAGGTACTGCACAAATACTTTACACATTGTCTTCTAAGTGAAGCCTGCTTGCTCTGTGCCAAGCCACTAGAGGGTGAGCACAGGATAATTTAGGTTGTGTTGTGACTTACCCTGACTAGTATTGTAGACCCTACTTGGACAAGGTGTATACCTCTGCCAACTAGAGGCCCAAATTCTAACATTGGTGATCAGCGATGAGAATAGGACATGTGCTTGTGCAGTGCCATACAATAGCTATGTGTACACTACCTACCCGCATTTTAAAATATTTCATTTTTTTTCTCTTTCTACAATTCTTTTCTGCTTCATATATTTTTTTAAAATCCATACTATACATCATGCCTCTAGCTGGTTCTTCAAGAGGAGTTATGGATTTTGAGCTGGTTAAGCTGGAGGATCACAGTGTTAGCCATTTGAAAAGCTTTTGCAAAGGGATTGGAGTACCTTCCCCAGGAGCAACAAGAAGGTGGATTTTCAAAAGATGTTGAGTGCCTAGGCAGTGTCGCGCACCCAAGGTGATGATGATTTGGAGGAGCCTAGATATGGCTCTTCCGAGGAGCCACCTGCAGCACTGGAGCGGGACACCGCTGAAATTGTGCCACCTGCGAGGGCAGGGAGCAGTGTCTCAAATCACGGTCCATAGCGGAAAGGAGAGAGGATAGAGGATTTTAGCTGCAGTTAGCAAGATTAAATATAGAGGCTGAGAGGGAAGACAAGCGATCTGAGGCTGAAAGAGCCTTAGCAGAGAAGAAAATACTTCTGGCTCATGAACTGAGTCTGAAAGAGCTGGAACTCAAAGTCAGGCGAGTGGATTCCAGCAGTAATGGCGGCAGCATACATTCAGTAACCGAGGGAGGCAAGAAGGTTGGTATATTGAAGGATTTTCTGCCCAGCTACATGGTAGGAGATGACATTGATAAGTGATTTTTGCTTGTGGAAACTTGTGCCAACACTTGGCAGGGACACACTTCTAACATTAGAGGTTGGGGATCAGACCAAGTACAAGCCGACGAAAGCCATTTTGACTGCCAAATCTGGACTGACTCCTCAGAAGTATCACCAAAGATTCAGTGGCAGTAACAAGCTCCCCAACCAATCCTGGGAAGATTTAATTGATTACTCCCGTAATCCACTGAATGGCTGCGTGCGGGGCAGCAAAGTCTGTGATTATGTTGAGTTGTACAATTTAATCCTAAAAGAGCACATGCTCAGTATTTATTCTACACAGTTGCACCAGCACCTAGCTGACAGTAAGCTGACTTATCCCAGGAAGCTTGCGGAGGAGGCAGACATCTGGGCTAGCAGCAGCATGTCCCAAAAGGTATTTGGGGGGACACCCACAAAGGTGGTCAGGGTTCCCAACAGATGAAAGAGGGGTGGGAAAAACTTAAAGCAAGGAGTTCTCTAAGGGCCCCCAAAATAATTCCCAAGGAAGAAGTGGTAACCAGTCCCAGTCTGATCCTAAGAAGAAAGGGTTCCTTGATCACAAGACAGGGAGGTTTGCACCCCAATGTGCAGAGTGCTTCACGTATGGACACTCTAAGGGCAACTCCAAAGGTCTAAAGACAGCACAGCCACTCAGTGGTGGGCAGACACCTGGGTTGCTAGTGTAGTGCCCAGGGAGGAGGTAGTCTCAGATAGATTTGGGGAACAGACAGAGGTAACCCTAGTGTCCCTGGAGGATGAAGATAAGGTGCTAAAAGTCCACATGCCTGCTAATACTTCCAGGTAAAGCCAGTGGGTCACCATTAACGGGCAATGGGAAGAGGCTCTGCATGAGCCAGCATGAAAACTGTCAAATGTCAGCTGGGGTCAGCAGAGCAGGTCCTAACAAACACATAGCGCCAAGTCATAGTTGGCAACAATCATGAGACCCATCTATTGGTGGCTGTGGTTCCCTATGAGTGTGGGGTGTGTGTGTCTGGTACTCTGAAAATAGCTGTAAATCCTGCCATACCTGTAGAGTGTCTGTTAGGCAATGACGTGGAGCACACTACCTGGAGGGAGGTAGAGCTTAGGTCTCATTTTGAAATGATGGGATTGCCTGAGTGGGTCTACATGACCACATGGTCCATGGCTGCCTGGGAACAGAGTCAAGGGTGTCTGGAGCCTGGAACAATGGTCCAGACAGCTGTCAAGGAGAGGGGGAAGGGGTAAAGGAAACTGTCCCCAAATTTCCCAAGGTGGAGGTTGACCCGTCCCCTGAGGAGGAGGCCCCTGAGCAAACCAGGGAGGACATTGCCATCCTAGATGCCCTACCTGAGCTAGCTGGCTGGCAAGTTGAGGGTGGGCCCACCAGGGAGAAATTCTGCAAAGCGCAAAAAGAGTATCCCACTCTTGAGGCAACAGGCCTCATCCCATGCAGCAGGTGAAGCCTCTGGCGCTCACCTAATTTACTGGGAGAATGATCTCATATACAGGGAGCCTAAGGCTCCAGGTACTGGGGCAGCACATGTGCTGGTGGTCCCCCCAGTATTACCAAGCCTTCCTACTATGTTTGACTCACAACATCCCCCTGGCAGGACATATAGGGAAGGACAAGACCTTTGCCTGGCTTGCCGCCCACTTCTATTGGCCCTGAATGATGACAGTCTCAGATACATTCTGCAGATCCTGTCCCGTCTTCTAGGCCAGTGGGAAGTCAGGGAAAAAGCTGAAATCTCCACTGATCCCACTTTCCATTATTGGCACCCCCTTTGAGTGTGTATCAATGTCATTGGTCCATTGGACCCCAAGACAGCCCTAGGCAACAGGTTCTTCCTGGTCTTGGTGGCCCTGCCACACGCTATCCAGAGGCAATCCGTCTGAGGATTGCACCTGTGGTGATCAGGACTTTGATGGGGATCTTTACCAAGGAGACAGGAGATAGTGTCTGACAGAAGCACTAACTTCATGTCCGCATACATGAAGTCCATCTGGGATTCATGAGGTGTAACTTATAAGTTCACCACACCCTATCACTCTCAATCCAGTTGTCTAGTTGAAAGATTTAACAAGACCTTAAAGGACATGTGTGCAGGCCTACCTGAGGCCATGAGGCATAAGTGGGACATGCCTTATCTTCACCTACAGGGAGGTGCCACATAAAAGAATAGGGTTCAGTCCCTTTGAACTACTCTATGGCTACCCTATCTTTCGACCTCTAAGTATTATTAAGGAAGGGTGGGAGAAAGCTCCATGGGAACACCCTTCCCCCCAGGATGAGATTAGCTACCTGTTAGCCCTCTGGAACCAGATGCACCACTTCTGGAAAAAGGCCAAGAGCAACCTTGAGGACAGTCAAGTGGTAATGAAACTCTGGTATGATCAGAAGTCCACCCTGGTGGAGTTTCAACCTGGTGACAAAGTATAGGTCATATAGCCTGTAGAGCCCAGAGCTCTCTAGGATTGCTGAACTGTCCCATACAAGATCAAGGATTGTAAGGGGAGGCCACTTACCTAGTGGATATCCAGACCCCGAGGAACACCCTAAGAGTGCACCACATAGAGTGAAGCCTCACTTTGAGATGTCTGAAATGAGCATACTCCTTGTGACAGATGAGGGTGCGGAGGAGGGGAGCGAGCTTCTCCCTGACCTCCTCTCTGCACAAGAAAGTGATGGGTCAGTGGAGAGTGTCAACCTCTCTGCCACTCTGATCCCAGCCTTCATTAATAGGAGGTTACTGCCACAGGAACAGAGGTGGAGTGCCATTGAACGAGAAGCATTTGCGGTGGTCTGGGCATTAAAGAAGCTGAGACCATACCTGTTTAGGACTCACTTCTGGATTCAGAGAGACCACAGGCCCCTCAGATGGCTCATGCAACCCCAAGGGGTTGGGTAGCTCTCCCCCACTTTCAGCTGGTGGTGGGAACATGTCAGACCGCTCAGCCTTAGAGTGGTCTTTCCCCAACTTTTTGCCTGCCTCCCTCCATTTTTTCTGATCTCATTTTTGCTGGTTGTGGGACTCTGCCCACTGTACCACTCCTAAGCAGTCCTAAATTGCTTTTGCTCTCTCCCCTGCATATGGTAACTTTGGCTCATACCCAATTGGCATATTTAAAATACCTATAAGTCCATAGTAAAGTGCACTTGGTGTGTTCAGGGCATGCCCTACCATTGCTAGGCCTGTACGCTTATAATTATACTTGTTCTTCCTGCTGATATGGTGTGATACAGGATTCTTTGTTTAACTTTAAAAGTATGCAGCATTAAACAAGGTCCGCTATGCAATACACTTTAGGAAAATAAAATGTCTTGGAATATAAGTCTTTATGAAAACAAATTTTCTAGGCACTGTTATTTAATGAATAGTTTTGTGGGAAGAGAGAATCTTTAAAAAAATCTTCCCCAGCAGTATGGCTGATTTAATCCCAGCATCAGCCAGCAGTGATGCCCTAGGTGGGCAGAATTAGGTGTATGCAATGTGAGTCCTTCTAGTGACATGTCAATGTGTTCTGCACAGGTGAGAGATTTGATTTAAGATCTTGTTGAGACCATGAGCTATGTGAAATATGTCATATTGGTGGGTCTTTGATTAATGGGAGGGGAAGCATTCATACCTCGTTCACTCTTTGTACTTTGAAAGTGCTTGGATCTAATGAGGAATGGGCTTCAGTCAATGGGTGTAAGGAAAGATTGACCATCCACCTAACCCTATGGGATTGTGCGAAATTTGAAGGAATTGACCTGCTTGACTCAATCCCCCAACATATCAATATGAATCTAATACATCATGGGGAAGTGGAAGGGTCCAAGGAACATCTTGTGCTCACACCCCAAAATAAATTGATCATTGCTCACTGTGGAGTTTGCTTGAGTGATTCAAACTTCCAAAAACATTGGAATACATTACCTGTTGCCTTAAGGATTATAGCTTTGCTACAGATCAGAGCATATTAGTAATGGAGGTTCAGATTCTTCAATAATCAACAGGTGGGACCGTCTAGGAACTTCTCCAAAATAGCAAGAGGGTAGTTTATAAGCATCTCAAGAAGTCAACAGAAAGGGGTTGTAGGAATCATGCATGTGGGCGGATCATATAAGGGCCCCTACCATAGATAGTAGAACACTGGATAAATATCTTCTGTCAAATATATTGTGTTCTAAATATCTTTTAAAAAAATATTGATTTAATAACGTGCACCCAGTGGAGTGATACATTTGTAAACGTGACATAGGTCACAATATTTATATACAGCAATATTTTGTCAACAATATTCTGACATTCAACAAAGTGTTATGAAGGGTGATAGTCAAAGAAGCAGGACATTGGTTGAGAAAGGGGTTGGCCCAGACCTGGATGTAGCCACCTTTGTTTTTTGTAGGTTTGCTGGTGGTGTAATTTCTCCCTACCTTGAAAATATTTGCCAAGTGGGTCTTTGGACCTTTGACTACAACTCTTTCAGGTGTTACATTTTTTTAAAAATCAAAAGCATTTTCCATTAACGATGAATTCATAAAAAAAAACAAAGTAGACTCCATCTGAATGCATCTTCATGTTTATTTTTTCCTATTCACCAACATTCCCAGTAACATGCCTAGAAAGCTGCGCTAGGAATTGGTTTCCAGGTGCATTACTGGATTGTCATGTGACTATCCCTGCTGGCTTCTATTCTAGCAGGAATGAGCTTACATAGCAAAGATGTCAACATGTTTCTCAGTGGAGAAACCTCTTCCCCTACACCCACAACAAATCTGGGGTTGATCCGTTCCCCTTCTCGCTCTTTGCTCAAGAAAATTCCAAATGTATTAATGCCTGCCCAGAATCCCTATGTGAATTACTGGCAGTTGTTAATGAGATATTTTTTAGATATTTTTGGCAATGCTCACATTTACAACCCAAAATACTTTTTATGAATAGGGCTGTTTATGGAGGTGTTCCACACATCACATGGGCACTTTTCAGCTGTGACGGCACATGTGCCATGAACTTTGAAAAATCACCCAAGATATCTTTGATACCACTCTTCCCATTGGTTTCTCTGTTGTTGAAGTATAGAACAAATCTGTCTAGAAGGGTTAAACCTTTTCAATAAAACTCTGTTGTTATAAATTGTTCTTGTTTGCAGAAATTAAGCTCAAATTCTCAGCTTAACAACCTCTGGGGAAACTTAACTACAGCCGTCTGTGTACTCATGAATTAATCAGCATGTTTTCTTCCAGCTACAGAAGATGAGCTGCCTGCTGTTCCACTAAAGGCTCTAGACATGTTTAAAATCTTTGCTTACAGGTGGACTGAATTACACTAGGATTGATACTGGATGCTCTTGTCTCACAATGTATCATGTATCAGACATATTTCATATATACATAGGCCTGACCCCCTCAATCCCTGTCAATGCATTACAGAGCTTTAGCTTCTCTGTTTCTCTTTCTTGCTCTCCTCTCTCCTCTCTCCACCCTCTCTCTTTCTGTTAC
The DNA here is from genome assembly GCF_031143425.1 of Pleurodeles waltl. Taxonomy (NCBI): domain Eukaryota; kingdom Metazoa; phylum Chordata; class Amphibia; order Caudata; family Salamandridae; genus Pleurodeles; species Pleurodeles waltl. The sequence goes on from NC_090450.1 coordinate 6,656,424, forward strand.
TAGTATTCTGATAGGGCCTACAGTGTCTGTAAGATATAAAGGACTTGCTGGATACAGAAGGAGAAATCACATGGAATAGACTGCAGGAGAGCAGTTCTTGTTTGCTGCAAAGAAACTGCTGTAGACTCCTTTTGTGGTAACAAGACTGCTGGAGTTTCAGCAGCAGCAGCACCAAGTGTGGACTGAGTCCGATCCCAAACCGTGTGACAGCTGTCAGCCTAACTCTTTCCGGCTAGCTAGCAGCACCTCCCAAGTACCAGAGGTAGGAGTGATTTGTGGCAGCCTATCGCATGACACTCAGATTCCCCTGGGAAGTCATGGTGGAACCGATCTTTACCATTTACTCTCAGTTATGCACGTCTCGTACATGCAAAGACTAAACAGAGGCAAGACTTGGTTCAATAGGTTTCATTGAAGCAACTGTGTTCTATGTGAAGAACATGAATTGCGATTAGCAGGTGAATGAAACCCAGCGTTATCACAGCCGTGACCAAAAGAGTGAAACACAAGATGAGTCCATTCATAATGTCTTAATAGCCTGTCTAACATCCCTACCTACACTACTAAGGGGCAGTTTTATGAGCCCCTACAACCTCCTTGCGCCACATTAGCGTAATTTGTTTTATGCTAATATGGCCCAACCAAGCCAAAATTGCAGCGTCAAATTTACAAAGTGGCGCAGTGCATGCATTGATCCACTTGTAACCCTTTGCACTACATTATGCCTGGACCAAGCTTAATGTATGCAAAGGGGGCATTCCCCTTTAGGGGGGAGTCTGAAAAAATGGCGCAAAGAAATCAAAGAGATTTCTTTGCGTCATTTTTTTAAGCACCTTTAACGCCTGCTCAGAGAAGGCATTAAAAGGAGGCGCACCATTGTCTACAATGGGCCTCAATGGGCTTTGCAGGATTAACGTCAACATTTTTAGCGCTAATCCTGCAAAGCTCTAAACTAGCATCAAAGATACTGATGTCAGTTCCCTAACTAATGCTATGGTGTGCCGTATTTTACATATGGCTCACACATGGTAGTGTTAGGGGGTACTAAGGGGCGCAAGAACAATAGCGATGCCCTGGGCGCAGCGCCACTTTTCTTAAATCAGGCCCTAAGTTTCTACATGAGAGCAAGAAGCAGTGGCAGCCATAATTTGCCCTACTGGTCCTGGGAAAGAAGCTCAACCCCCACACATGTGTTCAGAGGTAAAGGTAGGGTCTGTTAGTCTGCTGACAGTCCTCTCATGTAGGTGAAGAGGAACCAAAAGGTTTCGGCAGAAACTGCGATGACATGCTGCGTGGGATGGCAAGCTGGCTGGTATGTCCCCCTCCAAGATAGTGTGAGCAGCATATCTGTTGTTCTAAGAACTGCCCTCACATAAGAACACATATTTTTCTTTAAAGGGTAAACAATGTACTCTTTGGACCAGCAACTCATGTACAGCCTGGGGTTGAGGACAGGATGAAAATTTTGTGCAAAGAAATGAATAACAGATTCTGCAAGAAAGGGCAACTGATAAAAGGGGATTAAAAACATCTTCACTAACATGAAGCTGCGCTATAATAATAAAAGGATTAAAAGTGAAACATAACTAGGTAAAAGGACTCACTCAGGCCGAGAGCTAAATGATGTGCCTGTGTAAAGTGCTAAAATAACCTCATGACAAAACCAGCAGAATCAGTGAGAGCTGCACAGTTCTGAGATAAAAGAATGCAATAAGTTGCAGAAGCCCCCTACTGGCCAAGAGATGACGGGTGAAGTAGAATGATTCCTGTAGCATTCCAAAGAAAGTGCATTTGACACAAGAAGTCAACAAGACTCCCATATTACAGGAGGGATGCCCCTTTTTTAGGGGAGAAAGAACACATCTTGATCAAGGGTAAGAGAAGGGGAGAATCACAACACATACTGGATGCCCCATCAGGAGTAGGGCACTAGTCTGCTGAATTGCCATGCCAAACTGGGGTCGTCTCCACTTCACCCCTTTAAGCATCAGACTATTATTCCGTAAGAAGCATCATCAAACAGGCTGAGGAGAGACTCCTCTAACACCAAGATTCCGGGCCCACTAAATCTCCCTCCATTATGTAGACAGACACCATAGCACCATGTACCATAGTACACCCACTGTACTGTCACGAGGACCTCTAGAAACTGACCTGGTCACCCCAGTTTTAGTTTTGTTTTACAGTTCACATTTTATTCACTTTAGTAAGGCTGCTTTTAGCAATAGTTTTTAGATATTTTTATCAGCTTGCTTTTATTCTAGGAAACTGAGGAACAAGATGCTGGTTAAGTTAGCCTTTGCATGACATGTAATCAGTACTTTCTGTCCAAGACTACAGACCTCAATGCACGATATGTTAGTTTGTGTTGGACGCTCAAGAGACATTTTCTAACACATAACACAGCATTGCATCCTAATTGTACTTCGGGTACAGTACGGACCCAGTCGGGACTGAGGGCATTCCGGTGTTGACTATCCCGGGACACCTGCTGGGTGACACGGATCTAGCCTGGTGTGGATCTACCCGCCTCTCGAGAGAACTGTAATCTGCATAATACACAAACTCCTCTCACTGTTCCAGGTATGGGGTTGGGGCTAATCTATTAGATAGGGCCAGGCAGAAGGGCACACCCACTATGCTCTCAGTGTAGACATAGGATTAGTTAGGAACTTCTAGAACACTTAGAACTACATACACCAGGGTTGAACTGTTTTACCATGCTTGTAGTGTTGATTACTTCACTTTGTTTCATCTGCCTAATTATCGCAGCTCACTTCTTATATTACGGATTGTGATTGTTTCAATAAATGTATTGAAAACTTATCTCACATCTCTTGTGTCTCACCTTGGCATGCACAAGTAAGAATACAAAAGGGTTTAGGTATCTTTCCACGGCTTCCCTAGGGAGTCACAGTGTTATGTTCAGGCTGCCATAATCACCTACCACGCCAGTTGTTTTGGGGTTCGGTTGAGGTACTGTGAGCTAGCCAGGAGTTAGGCTGACAATCACTCATTGTGTGGATGGACTCAGGCCTTCATTTTGACCTTGGCGGTCTTGTACCTGGACCGCCGAAGCCGCGAGCGCTAGAAGTCCGCCAGTGCTGGCGGGCTTCTGACTGCCATATTACGAGTACTGAGGGATTCCTGCTACAATTTGATAGGAAACAACAGTCGTGCTTTCTTGGAAGGGGGGGTTGGGGAGGTCATCTGTTGGTGACAGGAAAGGAATTTCCTGTCACCAGCAGCCTTTCCGCCAGGGTTTTCGTGGAAGTGCTACCACCGCGGAAACCCTGGCGGACAGGCGAATCCTAATACCGCCAGCGGTCTACAGTGGACAGCCGGCCCAGAGGTGCTGTCGCCTGGCCCGGCTGTCCTACCGCCCTGGAGGTACCAGCAGAGGACAAACCGCCACACACATAATGTGCCGTTCTTCACCACCGGCCCATCGGTGGTGAGACAGCCATCGCGGTCCTGACGGTCTTCGGACAGCCATGGTCGAAATAAACGTGCAGAGCTGTTACCCATAACATTACACTACTAAAAACTCTCAGATATAATTAAATGTGCAGTAGAAAACATATTATATCAGAGAGAAGAATAGGGAAGTTGGTAGGGAAAGATTACTGTCAAGGATGGTAGGATGCTTGTGAAGACATACACTTTTAGATTGTTCCTGAATTTAATCGAGAACGGAGAAGGTCTAAAATGTGAAAGGAGGCAATTTCAGAGTTTTCAATTATATGCTGAAAAATACCTTTGTTTTTGCGCATTCTTTGTACATTAATCTATTTCCAGCCTGGCAAGTGGTACGCGCTTCTGGAAGTCATATGCTTTTCACTTTTTCCCTCTTTAATGCCCCTCCCCTTGTATTTAGGTAAGTTCACTTCACTGCATATGTTACAATTATAAATGCATGTTGCATTTTATTTTTTGTTTGCACAAATATTCTATCTTATGTTTGCTTCAATTTAACTTGCCATGCACAGTTCAAGTGGTCTCCAATGATGTATATTGTTTAATGTTGATAGGAGACACCATTCATATTCAACAATCAATAATGTGTCACAGAGCCAGTAAGTAGATGAAAGTCCATATTGATTGTTTCTCTCTGTAACATTCAATAAGTTGTAACATCGATTGTTATTTTTAGTAGCATTGAATTGAGGAGCCTAGAAAGGTATATGAACCTGATGCAGATGAGAGGTGTGGGAAGAGCTAATATAATCTGAGCGAGTAAGGATTGTTACAGAAGATGCAAACATCTTCTCCTTCGAAGGCAAGGAAACTGGCTATCACCTTCAGAAAGCCAGACAGTCCTATCTGCTTTTGTTAAATGACACACCTTCTGGGAGCGGGGGGGGGTAGGACTCCCTTTTGCGCACAAGAGTATCTTTGTTGTCCTGTTAAGGTGCGCAGATGAGGAAAGAGACAACCTAATATTTCTTACAGGCTCCTTTCAGTGCCACAGTCGTTTTGCTAGAGAGAGGAAGGGAGGGGCTGGAGGAAAAATACACAATTCAACTACACTCTGAATTACCATAATAATTGGTGGCATTTTTCTTCTTATTTAGCCCGATTGCCACTGTTATTGCCACTTTCAGGTTTGTTGTTACAGTTACTCTTATGCATTTGTATGCACTAGGGTACTACTTTGTTATTTATTTTTTAATTAAAAGCTATAAGGACATTTCATTGGTCCATATCCCTGAGGGAGTCTATTCACGGTGAAAGAGGGTTGGCATTTACTAGCAACAAGTACTCCTGTGAGTATCACATGACTAATTGTTGCCCAGAGTGCACTATCACCACTTAATGTGCAGGATGTTCATGGGGGGTAGTTGCCCACCGGGAGCTTTGCCTCAGGATTGGGGCATTGAGAAAGGGACTGAATTAGATTTCAGTGGTGGGTTACTCTATCACAACGGTGACAGATATCCCATCCGATGAAATATAAATCCCATTGTTTCCTATGGGATTTATATCTTGACAAGCAGAATATCCGTCACTGTTGTGACCGAGTAACTCATCTGCCAAATTCTAAATCGGGCCCTAACTCTGTTACTAGAGAGTCTAGGGGCCTGGGGCTGAGGCCGTATTCCAGATAAATCCAGATTGCATGTCATCATGTGTGTTAGACCACATGAGATTGAGTCTGGAAGGCAGGCAATCATGTCTTCTTAGGTGGAACGCGTTGGAGATCACTCAGTACCCTTTAAGGCGGGATCTGGTAGGAAGGGAAAGTCAATGCAGATATTTCACAGTATGAGAGATCTGCCCAAATTTGGTTGAAAAGCCAGTGCATAAAAAACTGTTTTAATTGGTGTGTGCCAAGTGAGGTGATCATTACCAACGTCGATGCGCGAGAGGACTAGGACCTGGACTATGGATCAAACTCATCAATTCTCAAATTAGACTGGAGGTCACCGACACTCTGATACATCATTCTCCTTTCCAGCCTCTGCCCTTCCACCCTGGTCTTCACCAGTCCTGCAACCCCAGTATTACCACTGACTCTACAGTGGCCCCACTGGGCTAGAGATTAAAAATAAACTTGCTGACCAAGCAAGTTTATACAAATGGATTTTCCAGTTGTTTATGTGTACTCAGAAGGAGAGAGGGCAGGCCCCTGTTCACATCTTCAACTGTAAGAAATGATGCCCACAGCATCGGTACACGGATGAGCTCCAAAAAACCAGCACATCTCATTAAACAAACTGTAAAAAGACTTAGAGAAACTAGAAAAAATGGCTAGTGGTACGATGCTTACATCAAGTGAATTAAATGCCCCTAAGGCCAGGCAAATTATATCATAATATCAAAGCAATTTGACATGGCTGGATGTGGAGAATCTCTGAAGGACTGGGAAGGAATACTGGACCACATTGAGATAGGTAACATCAATGTTATGTGAATATGTTAAAAAAGCAACAACTGTTTCCAGTTCATACTAAGCAGAATGGGAGCAGAAATGTAGATCAAAGTGCATCGGAGGATGTGAGAGGTAGGGTGATGGAAGAACCATCAGTTGTTTGCAGCTCTCTGGATACCCCTAACCTCAAAAAGAGGCCAGTAATATTTGGATTTCTAAAGAAAAATAAATTTAACATAAAAAACTTTTTCATTTTAAAGAACAACCACAAATAGTTTCATTACCTCCACGTGATTCACTTTACAGGTTTACATTATTTTTTTTAATTTTTATTTTTGGACAAGTGACTACCTGAAATTGAGTATTCAACATGAACCGTCTAGAATCAAATGTATTTTTAAGGATGCTTCTGGTAAAAACAAAATGTTCAGACTTGTCCACTAACCTTGGGGATGTGGAAAATCTGACTAATCATTAGTTGGCTCTGGGGATTCACTAAGAAAGCATGACTGGTCTCATTTTCTTCAACCATTCACATTATTTTTTTGACTGTTTCAATCAGCCAAGATCTCTGTGCAAATATATTTTCCATGGGTCCGTAACTGCTGTCAGAGTCCCCATCAGAATCAAGACTCCATTTGTAATGAGGTCCTGAGTCATTTAATTGTGTTTTCATTTGTAAAAGACCTGCTTTAGATCTTGTAGAGCACATTCTCAAAGGAGATGCTTGTATTGTCCTATTGAATTCTCTCCTTTAAAGACTTATAGATAGCAGCTGTAATGCAGTAGGCCGCCTTGGCTTCTCTGTCAAGGTCTAGTCTGCACTCTGTCAATGAGGTTCCGTTGACACTTCCCAGCTCGCATATATGTCTTTCTCAAGCTATGTCTCACTTTATGTTTTTGCTACCTCTTGTATTTTCCCAACTTGTTAATCCTTTCTGTATGCCAATGAAGAAAAACAGAAAAGTGGAAAGAGGGACTTTAATTTTACCAAAATCTGCTGCTTTCTCTAAGAGACTATCTAGAATTCTATGGCTGGACTGAAAATTACTTTGGGATTCCTTAGTAAACTAAGGGCCAGATGTGTGAACACATCTCCTAATCGCAAACCCTGCAATTTGATAGATCACCAGGTTCTCAAGTAGAAAATGTTTTCTTCTGTCAGTACTCATAGTGTGAGTCAGCAACATGTTAGACAATAACAAAATCCTTTTATAATATTACCATTAACCTGAAAATGAAAATTAACAAGCAAAAATAATTTAACGAAGAATAAAACAAAATAAAATAAATTATCTTCCCTCCCTATTACCCAAAAAACACGCCACCCCCCAAAAAAACTAAACTATAAATAAAACAATAATAATTACAACAACAAAATAAAAATAAAAAATAAAAAGTAATAAATGTAAAATTCATTTAGAAAGTGTATAAATATGGCTGGGTCCAAACTGGGGTGGCATGGTGAGCAAAAGAACGATGGATTAAACCCAGATCTATGACTGGGGTGAGTGTTTGACAATGTTCAGCATTCCGTCCATCACTTGTTGTTTTTGCTTTGTCGCCCTAAGTGGGAAGGGTATGCCCAGACTTGGGTCCCGTGCTTCCCATGCCACTGGATTCAAGCTAGCCTGGCTGATGAGGGGTGAAACCCCGAAACCGGTCCCAGGATGCTTGTTTCCGGTCCAGTGAGGACCTGGCTTGGCAGTTCGGTCTGGACTGTTCCCATGAGGAACAGGGTCAAGACTGATTTGCATATGGCTGGGTCCAAACTGGGGTGGCATGGTGAGCAAAAGAACGATGGATTAAACCCAGATCTATGACTGGGGTGAGTGTTTGACAATGTTCAGCATTCCGTCCATCACTTGTTTTTGCTTTGTCGCCCTAAGTGGGAAGGGTATGCCCAGACGTGGGTCCCGTGCTTCCCATGCCACTGGATTCAAGCTAGCCTGGCTGATGAGGGGTGAAACCCCGAAACCGGTCCCAGGATGCTTGTTTCCGGTCCAGTGAGGACCTGGCTTGGCAGTTCGGTCTGGACTGTTCCCATGAGGAACAGGGTCAAGACTGATTTGCATATGGCTGGGTCCAAACTGGGGTGGCATGGTGAGCAAAAGAACGATGGATTAAACCCAGATCTATGACTGGGGTGAGTGTTTGACAATGTTCAGCATTCCGTCCATCACTTGTTGTTTTTGCTTTGTCGCCCTAAGTGGGAAGGGTATGCCCAGACGTGGGTCCCGTGCTTCCCATGCCACTGGATTCAAGCTAGCCTGGCTGATGAGGGGTGAAACCCCGAAACCGGTCCCAGGATGCTTGTTTCCGGTCCAGTGAGGACCTGGCTTGGCAGTTCGGTCTGGACTGTTCCCATGAGGAACAGGGTCAAGACTGATTTGCATATGGCTGGGTCCAAACTGGGGTGGCATGGTGAGCAAAAGAACGATGGATTAAACCCAGATCTATGACTGGGGTGAGTGTTTGACAATGTTCAGCATTCCGTCCATCACTTGTTGTTTTTGTATAAATAATTACACCTATCAATAAATAAAGAATTACTTAAAATACAACAAATAAATAACATAACGAATAATGTAATAATGTATGTAATTAATTGCTAAATATTTATTTTACATGAAATAAATATTCGTAAAACATCTGATTTAAATAACTTCCCACCTTATTCCACTAAAAAACAACAACCCACTACTAAATTATAAATTAGCAATTAAACTATAGAAAATGAAATATACATTAAAAATCATAAACTATACCTACAGAATCAAAATAATTTATTAAACACTGTATAAATTAATTATCAATTTAACATGTAATTAACATAAACATAAAACATACTTTACTAATTTAAGTAACATCTAATCCTATTACCCTACAAACCCTATAACCTGCAACTAAATTATCAATGAGTACTTGAACTATGGAAAAACCAAATTACACATTAATTATAAAAAAATCACTTTTACATTTAAATAAATTCCGACCCTAACCTATATAACCCACTACTACATTATAAATTAGTAATCAAGTAATCCATTTGAGAAATAAATTACAAATCACAATATACACATCACTATTTTTAAAACAAAACAATTTACAAAATCAATTAAATATGTAATTAACAGTATAAATGTCATACTAAATGCACATTTATAATTTAAATATCTTCTCACCATATTCCTCTATAAAAACAACAACCTGCTACTAAATTTTGAGTTACTAATTAAACGCAAACAATATTAATCACATATTAAAACAATTACAAACTCCGCTAAAAAATAAAAACAATTCTATTATTAACACTTACACCTAACATTAATATAATACCCAGTATATAAAAAATGAATTACGAAACAATATTTAATGCAACCATATTAAAGTAAAGGATATTGCACACACACATATATATATATTTCTTATATATAAATACATATGTTATATTATATATATTTACATATTTCTATTTAATACTAATATTAAATAAATAAACAATATTCTTACCTTTATTTTGGGCCAGATGTATGATGCAATATTCCGGCCACAAAAGGCGAAAATCGCCGCTTGTGACCGCAAAATGACCTTGCACAATGTACCCTCTCCATTTTGCGAGTCGGTATCCAATTACCAACTCACAAAATAGGGATTGCGACTCACAGTTAGGAAGGGGCATCCCAAGGGCATACCTTCTTAATTGCCACTCGCAGTGGGATGTATGATTGTTTTGCGACCGTGAATGCGGTCGCAAAATAATCGCAGTTAACACCAGTTTCAAATTGATGTTAACCCATTCTCAAATGGGAACGGGTCCTCAGGGAACTCCTTCCCCTCTGTAAATGCATGCAAAAATACTTTTTCAGAGCAGGCAGTGCTCCCATGGACCACTGCCTACTCTGAAAAACTGAATTAGAAAACTTTTTATTTTCATTTTTGAAATGCATCCCGTTTTCCCTTAAGGAAATTTAAAAAACGACTTAATTGAAAAAGCTGTCACAGACATGGTGGTCTGCTGACCCCATATCCCTGTGAGTGTGACCATTCACAAATCACTCGCAAAATGCAACCTGCCTCATAAATATTCATGAGGCAGGTCCCTTGAGACCCATTTGGAATTGCAAACAGTTTAATTAACACTGTCATACATTTTATTTTGCGACTCCCAATTTGCGATTTGCAAATGGATTGCAAATTGTGAGTCACAAACAAAAAGGTTGTACATCTGGCCCTCTGCTCCTTGCTGTTTTTATATTGATGAACTTTTTGACACAATATTCATGCAACTCAATATTTTTGAAAATGTATAATTGTCATTCACTAGCCATAAAGTTTATGAAACTATTTGGAAGTGTGGGCAGGAAAGAACTGTACATATTCATGCTCCTTAACCTATTCAGTAATGGTATGGAGTGCCTTTGATAATGGTATAAGGGGCACAGTTTTAGAGTTCGCATTATAAGATATGCTATGTGTGGAGGTGCAGGTAAGATTATTACAACCAGGGGAGTGGTACGAAATCACTTTCCTTTGTTCTTCTGTAATGCGTCGGAGTTATGCATTATATATCGCTAAATCCAGTAGGTCAGTTGAATGGACCAATCAGTTGATCAACAAATTCTCCTTTGAAGTGTTACAATGCTACATTAAAAACGACTGTAATTAATCATAAAGCATGTGCATGCAGATATCACAACACACATGTGCACATATTAATGCACACATATGAGCATGTAGTTGATTGGTGGACACCTTGGAATGGGGTTTGACGGACAGAAAAGTGTTTGCATGTCTATGTGCATGGAACTTGATGCACACATGACTGCAATTGGCAAAACATGATTGACAAACCAAATAGCTTGGCCTTTGACAGACGAGATTTATTGGCTGAGCCAATGTTTGTTTTGTAGAGGAGTGTGAAAGGAAGGACACAAAAGTTTCAAAATGCTTGCATGGGTTCTATGCATTTATGTACTCTCTGATCAGCCAATGGGACCTTAGCATTCCTTTCTCCTCAGCATGCATCTGCCCTCTCTATGTCTGTGTCCTCAGCATGCTTATATCTTTTGCATGTTTGGGTCTCGCACATGCCTGCTTCTCCTGCCTGTCTTCTAACTCTGTGGAACTTTTGCATACTTGCAGCCTGTGCATGTGCGTATCCTCTGAATGTCTGTGCTGTCAGCATTCCTGAATCAACTGTACAACTGCATTCTCTGAAAGGCTGCTTCATCTGTATTGCTTATATTTTGTGCCTGCTTGAGCCCTTTTCATGTTAATATCTTCTGCCTGACTGGACTTCTCCATGCCTTCTTCCGCTGCATGCTACAGTTCTGCATGCTAGTATATTCGGCATGCGTGCATGCTCTTCATGCTTGCACTTCTGCATTTCTCCATCATCTGCAAGTTAGTGTACATGCATGCCTGTGCTCTCCTTATGCTTACACCCTATCCATGTTACCTTCTTCTGCATGTAAACTTCTGCAAGCTTAGATACTGTGCATGCCTTCTTCCATTGCATTGCATATTAGAATCCTGCATGCTGGTTCACTCGGCATGCATGCATACTGTGCTGCATTTCTGCATTTCTGCATCCTCTGTAAGGCAGTGTAGCATCCATGCCTGTGTTCTTCTTATGCTTCCATCTTCTCTATGTTACCTTCTTCTGCATGTAGTATTCTGCATGCTTAGATCCTCTGCATGCCTTATTCCACTGCATGTTACAGTTGAGCATGCTAGGATACTCAACATGCCTGCATGCTCTGCATGCTTACACTTCTGCGTTTCTGCATCCTCTGAAATCCAGTGCAGCATGCATGTCTGTGCCGTCCTTATGTTTGCACTCTCTCCAAGTTATCTTCTTCTGCATGCAAACTTTTGCATGCCTAGATCCTCTGCATGCCTTCTTCTCCACATCTTACAGTTCTGCATGCTAGTATACTCGACATGCTTGCTTCAGCCGAGTCCCACAATGGCTGCCAACTTTTACTGGTTGAAGTGTTCACAGCCAATCAGTCTGCACAAGCTTGTTATTAATCGCAAAGTCATCGTAGCAACTGATATACACATTTGGCCTTCCTTACATTTCTCAACAACTACGAATGGATGAACACCACCTAACAAAAAATGTAATTTGCCTACTGAAAGCTACCTTTAGATTTGGCGAAAATTCATTCAGCGGTTCTGGCTGTAGTTGGGTTCAAGCCTCCTATGGGAATTAACATGGGAAACACGTGTTTTTTTATCCCCCTTTTCTAGGCCCTGTCCCGAAACTTTATGTGTGCAATAAGAATCACCAGCGCACTTTTTTAAAGAAGATTTTGTGGAGATGCGTCAAACAGTGACAAAAAAATAAGAAAGTCAAAAAACGCTTTTTCTCAGGACAAATTGTCCTAACTCTAACTGGTGACCGCCAGTAGGTTATATATATATATATATATATAAGTGAAGACCATGTTTCCTGAGAAAAAGTGTTTTTTCTATATCTTTGGCACTGGTTGACAAATCTTCTCAAAAATTTCCCAAGAAATTCCATACTCATATGAGCTGCTTTCTGGAAAGATTTGGGGTGGTCTGTCAAGTGGGAGCTGAGAAAAAGAGGGGGGTGCTAAAACATGTTTTCTACATGTTCATTTCCAAAGGGATTTTGAACAGGAATAGGCGCCAATCCACTGGACGGATTTACGCCGAATTTGGTGGCAGAAAGGTAGCTCGTAGTCCAGTAAGCACCTTATTTATTATTTGGTGTGGATCCAGTCAGTAGTTTTTGAGAAATGAAAGGAAAAACAAATTTGCATTTATAGGGATGCAAAGGCTCTACAAATACTCCTGATCTTGTGCTGGGATCAGATTGGCTACCAGAGCTTCAACAAGGAAGCGTTGGCAGGTACCTTGGGACTCAGATGAGTCCCAGAAAAAAAGGTGAAAAATAAGAGAAGGGGGTGGGGGTCAGGGTGTGGATACCCTGACCCTTTAGCTCTGGTGCTGGGGTCCCAGAGGGAACCTCACCCAGGGCAAAAAAGTGTATAAGAATTGCTGCAAATATGTGATGATATTGCAAATCTGCTGCAAAAAAAACAAGCACGGGCTGCCATGCTTGTGTTTAATGTTTAAAATGTGAACCTACTTATAACGTCCCTGTAACCTTTGTTTTATTAAAGTTAATATATATATGTAGCACTGTACGTGTCCCGAGGCAACCATAAGGTCAGCGAGTAAAGGAGAGGAGGCTGGGCTGTGAATGGTTAGTGCGTTGGGGGATTTAATTCCAGCCCCCTCCTCGGACCTCATGACAGGAAACTGACCCTGAAAGGCACAGGAGGGATGGGCCGACAGCAACACCATTTATTTCATATAACTGTATGGCATTCTGGGAGCAGTAAGGGGGGCATACCGGTTGGAACAGGAGGGGTGGTCATTAAATTTAGGGGCGTATGAGCCCTCTGAGCACCTCTACCCCATCCCAGTATCATTCAGAGGAGGAGCCAATCGATACCATTTATAGGGGGTGAATGGACAAATCCCCAGAGTCAGTTACAAAGTCTTCCTTTCAGGTGGTGATGCATTAATTTGTAGTGAGAAAGTCTCTAAATCCCTAAGCAATCCAAAGTCCGCTGCACAATAATTCCCTTTTTTTTTCCCTTGTCTGATATACAAACAGTGACACATTTCTGTGAAGCCCTCGGGCCAGATTTGCAGAGAGCTGTTGAACCCCGTGGCTGGTTTTGGAGGTAAGTTGTTTAGGTAGGACCTGACTAAATGACTTTGGCTTGAGAATAAAATACCCAATTCTAGCTCCCTGACGGGAGGTTGGTGATGGAGTGAAAGAGACACAGTTTGGCCCCACGTGGAGGGGAGGGGCTGCTGTATGCCATGTGGCAATGGGCAGAGAAGGGCTCCCTGTGCCAGAGGGCAAGGACCAGGTCTAGGGGGGCAGCACCTGGGGTGTGCCTGCAACAATACTAGCCTGCATGATGCCTGCGGGGAGGAGAGAAGTGGGGGCTCCTAGGGACCACAGAGGGGTCTTAAAGGCACATTAATGAAGCAGAAAGGAGGAAGTTGTTCTCCAGGGGTGACGGGAGATGGCTAGGACCCGAGCAACACCAAGGTGATGGGTGGAACAGTTTAAAGGACCTCAGCCCCCGGCAATCACACAGCTGCGTTGCAGTCCATTGCTTTCAAACCCAGGCTTGTTTCCTCCCTTTGGGGCTCGTCAGTAGGCTGTAGCTTGAGTCCTATGACAGAGTGAACATGGGTAGATGTAGCTACACGTATAGATGGATATACACATGTTTGTGGTATACTTTTATGGCCCTCTCAGTCCCTGCTCTCAGATTTCATCCCTTCGGGATTGAAGAGGAGTCTCCTGTGATGGGCGCCTTGCTGGTGTTGTGTTTCCCTGTTGCAGTCCCTTGCCCCTGCACAACTCTTCCTTGTGCAGGACTGATGGGGTGGTTAAGTTATCTCTCCGTCTCTTGAGAGGGGAGAGTGGTGGATTATCCTGAGTTCAGAGCCTGCTCTCCCTCACAAGAGTGGGCGCATCCCTGAGAGTAAGTTGTATAGACAAGGCCCTGCCCATGGGGTGCTCGTGGTTTGCACACCTTTGAAGTTCCTGGAATGAGTGGTGATGCCAGTGTCTGGGTCAGAGCTGGCGGGGCACTGCCTGGATAACTCCCTGTGGGTGGGACACCGGGAGGGCAGAGGGAGTCCGAACGATTGATCAAACTAATGAAGCAGGTGGCACAGGAAGTGGGGGTTCTGATGGCTCCAGGAAAGATGAAGGGATTAGCAAAGACACTGACATTTATGAATATGAAACTGGAGCCAGGGCTCGTGGTGTCCAGGCTCCAGGAACACAAATGATCGATACTAGGATGACTGTCATGTGAAGGGGTCAGCAAAATCACATGTGAAGTGAAACAGATGCAACAAATACTTGGGCATCAAAAACTTGCAAAATACTACCGGTGGGAAGAGTCTTGTGCAGACACGTGTCTGAGGCAATGAGACGCGTGACGAAGCCACCAGAACATGGGAGTCAATGAGACGCATGACGAAGCCACCAGAACATGGGACTCGATGAGAGGCAGGATGAAGCCACCAGAACATGGGAGTCAATGAGACGCATGACGAAGCCACCAGAACATGGGACTCGATGAGAGGCAGGATGAAGCCACCAGAACATGGGACTCAATGAGAGGCAGGATGAAGCCACCAGAACATGGGAGTCAATGAGACGCATGACGAAGCCACCAGAACATGGGACTCAATGAGAGGCAGGATGAACTGATGGGATTGAGGTTAATGGATGGGTATATGCCAATGTGGTTGGCACTGCCTTTTTACATTGGCAGCGTGGAGCAGCAGCCTTTGGCCTGTACTGGAAAGAATGATTATGCACTGAACTTTGGGCAGAACCTTGGAGATGGCACAAACACAGAGCTGCCTCCTAGAGGCTTTCTCAGTGATACTGGCATAAGTGGCGGCTCTCCCTGATGGGCTATGTGGCCACGCCCTGTAGTGTTCACTTTTGCTGTAATAAAAAGATGCTGACCTACCTCGCGTCCTGCAACAGCCTGAGGGACTTACTGATCCAGTCTGTGCTCAGCTAAACTGCATGAAGCTGCCCGCATCAGCCATCAGAGAGCTCTCCCATGGTTAGGGCTGGGGAAATCCCATCCCTAACCTCGGGGCCCTTGCATGCCTCGGTGCCTCCCTCCTCTATGATGTGCTGACGCGTCTTTGCAAAAGCAAGCCATTGCTGCTGCAAGCTAACCACCTGCAGGGCCCTCCGAAGCTGCATACCAATAGGCCATGACCCCCCACTTCTCCACCTCATAACAGAGTTGGGAAAGAGTGAGGTGAACGACCAGAAACTGAAAACTCCTGTCTGCAACTGAGCAGTTCCAGAATGTCAGTTTAATGCTCCAGTGCTGATTAAAGCAGGAGACCTATTGGGGTTCCCAGGGGTACATGAAAGAGCGGGACTCTTGCATTGGCAGAGAGGTATCAACATATTCTAAATGCTGTTTGCATGTGGGTGAGACTGTGAAGGACTCACTGTGCATGTGTGCACGTGTCCATTCATCTGTGTGAGCGAAAGTGAAGAAACTTAATGAATGAGAGAGTGAAAATGTATGATAGGAAGAGCGAGTATGACTGAAAATGAATGAGCGGGGAGAATGACAGTGAGCATAAAAGACTGCTATGCTGTGCGAGACTGAGTGAGCCTGAGTAAGTTATTGAATAAGTGAGAATGAGTGAGAATCAGTGAGTCTGAATTAGTGAAAATGAGTAAGAAAGAGACTGAGTGAGTCAGAGCGAGTTAGAGTGAGACTGAGTGAGACCAAATGAGTCAAAATGATGGAGAATAAGTGGGACTGAGTGAGAACGAGAGAGATTTAATTGAAACTGGGTGAGTAACAGTGGGATTGATTGAGGGAGACTTAGTGGGGCTCAATCAATCAAGGATTTCTAAAGCACAGCAAATCACCCATGATAGTCTCAAGCCGCTGAAAAAGCAATGAGACGACAGGAGCAAGACAGATGCAGCAGCATGGGAGAGCTCGGCCTGGGACTGAGTGAGACCAAGTGGGAGACTGAGTAAGAGTGAGTGGGAATTAGTGAGACCGAGTGAGAATTACAAAGATTGAGTGAAACTGATTACAAATGAGTAAGACTGAGCAAGTGAGTGAGACTGAGTGAGTGAGTGATACTAAGTCAGAGTGAGTAGGAGTGACAGTGGGTGAGACTGGGTGAGATTCAGTGAGTCAGAATGAGAGACAATGAGTGACGAGTGAGACTGAGTGCTTTGGAATAAGCTAGAATGAGTGAGACTGGGTAAATCAGAGTGAAACTGATCGAGTCAGAGTAAGAATGAGTGATATGAGTAAGTCTGTGTAAGTTAATGTGAATCAGAATGAGGCTGGGTGAGAGAGAATGAGTGAGCCAGAGTGAGAATGAGTGAGTCAGAATGAGTGAGGATGAGTGCGAATGAGTGAGACTGAGTAACTCTGAGTGACTGACTAAGTCTGAGTAGTTCAGAGGGAGAATGAGTGAAACCATGTAAGTTAGGGAGACTGAGTCATTCAGAGTGAGTACAATTTTGAGTGCAATTGAAACAAAATTGAATTTGAGGAAAAAAACAGTGAGATGTGTGCGAAAGTAAGACTGAGTGGCAGCAAGTGTGCAAAAAAAAAAAAAAACAGAACCATCTATGAAGAAGTCATACTCACTCACTGGAATTCAAGCCAAGGATTACTCCTGACCACGTTTATAGGTCAGCGGCCACCAGTGCTGGCAATAAAACATTTGTGCAGTCATTTGATGAACAAGAATGGTACGTTTATGATAGACAACAAAACACTGGTGAGAGTGATAAACACATTCTTGGAGATTAAGCGATGGATGCTGAGGTAGATGTGAGAACTGGTGCTAGGATGCGTGCAGCTGAAAGTACTGTTCAGAGCCAGAAACATCCTGGGCCTTGATTATGAAGTGGCTAGGAGCGGCCTGTTGTGCTAAATGGGGGAAGGGTGGCACGCAGGTTTGGGGGCGGTGTGGGGGAAATTAATTTAAAAAACAACAAAACTTACCTCTATCATCGCCGCCGTCATCACCATAGTGCTGCTCCTCTCACAGATAGGCTGCAGGCACAGGCTCCCAGCCTGCCCTGTGGCCAATCCTGGTGCTGCTCAGCAGACTGAGAGCCTGTGCATGCTCTCTCCAGCCCGACAACACAGTGCCGGGCTGGAGAGAGCCTACTGCGCATGTGTGTTTGCCCAGTCCGAGACGGCTGGCCAAACATACATGCACAGTGAGGGGAAGTGCTGTGCACTCCCCCTCAGTGCTCTTCACACCCTGTGGCCTGCCCCTTTTACCCCCCCAAAAAGATAATAAACATAGTTTAATGTCCTTTTGTTCTGAAAGGTTTGCAGCTGCTGCTGCTGGAGAGGTAAGGGTGGGTCAACACTCCTCCTCCCTAGCGGAGGAGCCGCGCCTGGAACTGGCAGATGCTTTATCTCATGTTCCGTGGTGAAGGTTCTGTGGATTGGCGCCAAGGGCGGATCTGCATGGAGAAAGAGTGCCAAAAGACTTATGAGAGATAAAGAGATGAGAGTGCTGACGTCTGCTGAAACTCTCTGGCAAAATCGATAAGAACCTCGTATAGGTAAGCATGGATGGAATTTGTAAAGTACATTGTGAGAAAGAGGCAAAGAAAGGCTGAAATGATGTTATAAACTGTGTGATGGTATTGGTGGAAAAGGGGCTCTCACGATAGCAGGGAAGTTGGCAGGGATAGTCTTTGGTGGCAAGGGCTTCAGGCTATGATGTGAATGATGGCAAAGTTGGGGAAGGGTTGTGGAGGGATGGATGAGAGAGAAGAGAAAGGTGAGGGACCATAGTTGGACCATTACACCTTGAAGTGATAATGAGCCAGTTGAGAGCTGCATCTGTCTCCACCCTGGAGACAGGATTCTTCAGAGACACAGTTTTCACAATGTTTTTGGAGTGTTCAGAGTGGCAGAGGCAGCTGGGGCCAGAAATTACCAGGGACTGTGGTTAGAGGACCTGACATTGCAGGGAGAGGTTAGTGGTGAAGAGAAGCAACACTGACCAAAGATAGTAACAGGGGCGGCTCCTCCTTAAGGGCGCAGGAGTGTTGTCCCTCGCCAGCAGCGGCAGCTGCAAACCTTTTCACAAAAAAGATAATAAACTTTGTTTATTATCGTTTTGGGGGAAAAGGGGTAGGGCCACGGGGGTGACGAGCAATCAGGGGGAGAGCTCATCACTCCCGCTCAGAGCGCATGTGTGCTTGGCCGGCCGTCTCGGGCTGGTCAAACACACATGTGCATTAGGCTCTCTCCAGCCCAGCAACACAGGTGCCGGGCTGGAGAGAGCCTGCACGGGCTCCCAGTCTGCCTGGGAGTGCCCGGTCCAGGCGCTCCCGGCCAGTCTTGACGCTGCTCTGAGCAGCGTCTGGATTGGCTGCTGAGCAGGCTGGGAGCCTGTGCCTGCAGGCAGAGGAGAGGAGCAGGGCGGAGGTGAAGGCGGCAGTGGCGGCCCAGGTAAGTGTTTTTTTTCTCTTTTATTGTAATTTAATTTAATCCCCCACCCTCCCACCGTTAATCCCCCCGCGCGCTGCGGTGCCCCTTCAGCGTTGCGCAAGCCGCGACTGCATAGTAAAGGTGTTGGATAACACGGAGCAGGTTAAGCAATGAACATTTTTTCCAGTTCAGGCTCAGGAGGCACACAGAAGGACGAGAGGTGGGACAACAGGCAATAGCGAAGATTTACTAACATCCTGTGCTGGGTTTGGTCACAAATGTGATGCAAACCAGATCAAAATGTTTTTTTTTTTTGTAATTTACTTCCCTATGCATAGCTGGTTTTGCCCTGGAAAGTTGCCTAAAGGTAACCCAATGCAGCGCCTAGGTCTGGTTTGCATTACTTAGCCCAAGAGGTGTTCCATGGGTGGTAGATGGGCGTTAGCATGCAACAACCCTTGGTTTTCGATACAAAGCTCTATCGACCAAAAGTCTGATGCAGGGTTTTGCATCAATAAATAATGGCAAATGAAATCAGGTGTTAAAAAGAGAAATTACTGCATTTCACTGTACTGCACTCTCCAGCACACATACAAAGTAGGAAAAGTTTTAAATGTAGTCTAAGCATAGTAGTTTAAAACCGATGTTAGACTCACACACAACTATGTACAATGCCAAAAAGGTGTGTGCGTGGCGCTCTGCAGCAAAGTTCTGCGCCGGCTCTATTTAGCGGTGCTAGGGAGAGGGGAGGAGACTGCCCTGTCTCTGTAGATGTGGAGCTCTCCTGCTCTCTGCTTCTCACACAACGCAGCACAGCACAGCATTTTTGGCTGCTCTATTGCACTGCATGGGAATTTGGTAAATCTGGCCCAGAGTGCTCACACATGAAAGCAGAGAGACAGCGATGAACAGGCACGAGTTGGTTGTGCTGCGGAAGTCCTTGAGGATGGGGAATGTCAGGAGTCACCATGGGAGACACACTTGTTCCGCACTGGGACAGTGACATAGCGCACTGAGGACGGTGGGAGGAGCACAGGCAGGGGATATTGGGTAAATGGAAGTCTGCAAGAATGTGAGTTTGTGAGACGCGTTGAAAAGAGTGTGTGTAGTCATAAATCAAAAGGTTGGAATCCCTAGTTAGGAAGAAGTCAGACGGAAGGGTGCAGACGTGTAGACTGTGCCACTCAACCCTAAAAGGGGTTGGTGATCATGTGAACCTGTAAGGTCATGGATGGGAGCGGGGGATGGAGGATGGCAACTTGGAAGGGGGCGTGCGTATCCTAGGAGGGTGGGATGGACCCAATAAGTGCCCAAGCTGTCGGAGTGAGGGGGAAGCCAGGCTTGAGTTTATTTTAGTTACAGTGACCGGGCTCAGATCACGTGCCTGGGTGATTGAAAATGATGAGAAGCGATTTGGAGAGTGTCCGGGGGAAGATCGGTCTTGGTCGATGCTATTTGGATGCAGATCTCACCCAGGATGACTGGACGCCATGTGCTGTTATCAAGCTGCACAGAGGCGTCAACAGGGAGGTCGAAGGCTTTGTAAAGTGCACAGCAGAGGGGAAGTTACTCATGTGGACACTCCTAGTTCACTAGTTACTGGGGAAAAATGGACTTGTGCTTTGAAGATGATGGGGGGTAGGAGGAAGGAGATGAGGGGAGCTGTGGAGGGGACAGGACAAACATCTCTGGGGAGGGTTTTTGTGATGTCTTGAAGTGAGTAAGTAAGTCCGTTTCCCGTCTTGTTTCTGGTGGCTCTGCGTGTGGACAAACATCAATTTAATTGCAGCTCTTTTTATTTGGTGACTTTGGGCATTTTTAAGAAAGGTTTTCTTTTGAAAAAAGTTTCTGTGCGCCTGTGCTCGTAACCCTGGGAGTTACTATCCCCATAGTTACCACTGACTCACCTGTTAGAGCGAGCGCAGTGGGTGGGCTTTTTCCTGATTGGCTGGCGGTTCATGGGCTAGTTGGGTCTGACTCTATTTTAGTACGGCTATGGCGCGTCCGCGCAGCGGGCCTGCCGCTGGTGCATTGAAGGCACGCCTAAGGCAAGCTCGTCTGCACCCGTCCGTGCCTCGACGGCGCCAGGTGCCAGGACCTTTGGTCTTTTTGAGTCAGAATCTTTTTTTTCTGCAGCCTCTCCCCTACTTCTGACACAGTAGGCCTACACATTTTGGATTTTTCTGCTGGGGTAGAGGGCTGTGAAAGGTGTAATTTTCGGTATTCTTCTACCAGTTACTCTCAGGATATCACTGGTAAGCACATCCCTATGACCCTATGCAGCATTCTACCTAATTGTCGCTCCTTAGTAACACACTCTTTAGAGAGCTCTGCCTTTCTGGTGGACCACAGGCCTGACGTTTTGTTTCTGACAGACCTGGCTTACTGAATTTTCGGCACCTGATGTGGTACTAGCAGCCCATGGAGAATATGCTATCCGGCGCTTGGCTAGGCAGACACCCAAGAAAGGGGGAGGATAGCCATTGTTTTAAACAAGAATTTAAATGGACCTTTTCATCTTTTGACAATGTGGATTGAGAAGAGAAATACTTGTCGCTGACTTTATCGGGCAAATTCTCAGTGGCCAGAATTTTAGTTTATCGCCCTCCAGGCCCAGGATAGAACTCTGTGACCATGCTGCAGATAGGTTACCTCCTTTTTCAATTCGACATTCCTGCTTTTTTAGTCCTAGGTGACCTTAATCTCATGTTGAAGTTACAGACTGTAAGGCCACTTCCACCCTGGATGAAGACCTGGCATCCCTCCAATGTACTCAATTGGCTCACTTACCACACATAAATTAGGCCACACACTAGACCTGATCTTTGCTAATTTCCTGGGAGTGGTGGTTGCCCCTCCCTTCCCCTTACCTGGTCAGGTCACTTGGTGATACCTTTTCAGTTTGTGGCCCAAGCCCCCTTGAGAAATGCCAATGTAAGGAAACAGTTCCTCTCATGAAACTGGAGGCCGGTAACATCCACCGCCTTCTTGGAAAGCGTGGCGCGTAACCATCCCACCTTGTCCACTAATGTGGGCGTGGCAGACTCTCAATTGACCAATTGGACCTTAAACACATTGGACTATATTGCATCAGTGACTAGCCACCGACTACGTGGCCAAGGTCTTCTGCTGTTGGGTTTAGTGAGGAGCTGCAGCTGCTGATAAAGGAGTGTAGACATCTTTACTGCTGTAGGCGCCTTAAGTATAATACGCAGGAGGGAAAGATATACCGTACAGGTCTTAAAGAGTATCATAAGAAGGTTACGAAAATACCCTGCTGTTTCTACACTGATACATTTGAGCAAGCGCAGAATTCCTCAAAGCAACTTTGTTTCCATTGTTAAGACTGTCCTCCCTAGTTTGGAGGAAATTCTTCCAGAACTTTGCACCCTCCTTAACTTCGCCTTCACTACGGGCCACGGTCCTACGGGTTGGAGGGAGGCTACTGGGATAGCTCTGTTAAAGAAACCTTCCCTTGAGCCCTCAAACCAGAAAACTTGAGGCCAATTTCTCTGCTCCAGATTTTTGCCAAAGTGGCCGAGAAACATATAAATGATGAGCCGATGTTTTTTATCAAAGCAAAACAACTTCTTCATGAGGCTCAGTTAGGATTTTGCCCTCTTTTTAGCATGCGATCTGCTCTATCGCTAGCTTCTGAATCCCTGAGGCAGATAGCGGATGAAGGGAATACCACTGCTCTGGTTATGATAGACCTAAGCGCTGCTTTTGACACTGTCAGTATACTTTACTGGAATGGTTATGAATGTACGGTGTGCGGCAGCTGGCCCTTCAGTGGTTAGCCCCCTTCCTCCAGAACCACACCCTCCAGGTATTTCAACAACCATTCTATTCTGAGGGATTGTCATTACAGCAGGGGGGGCTGCAGGGCTCAGTGTTGACCCCCACTCTGTTCAATCCATATATATATGCCCCCTTGCTGATGTCATCTAACGCCATGGTTTTAATACCGCGTCTTATGCAGATGACACATAGGTCATCATTTCTCTATCTCAGGATGCAGGAACATCTGCCACTCGGTTTAAATCCTGCTTCTGTGATCTTGCAGAGTGGATGTCTCATATTTGCCTCAAACTGAATGGGGGCAAAACTGAGGTCCTGGTAGTCGGGAAGCAACCTTAGATTTGGTCCTTTGCTTGGTGGCCGGAGGACCTAGGGTCTGTGCGTAATCCCCAGATGAAAGTGAGGAATCTCAGGGTTTGGTTCAATGCTAAGCTGTCTTTTGAAAACCAAATCTCTTACCTAGCAGGGAAATGTTTCAGTATTCTTAAAACCCTGAGCAAATTCATCAGCTTTCTTTCCCAGGAGTGCAAGAAATGTGTAACCCAGGCCTTGGTTATGTCAAGGTTGGATTACTGCAGTGTTCTTTACCTTAGCATTGCTCAAGGTCGTTTTGCTAAACTCCAGAGAGTTCAAATGCGGAAGCTTGTCTGCTTCCTAATATCCAGAGACAGATGGAAATGGGGTCTGCATTGAAGCTATTATACTGGCTGCCTATTAATAAGAGAATCCCTTTTAAAGCTCTGTTTTTGTCATATAATTTTGAATTATAAAGGTCCCCAAAATCTTCATAATCTGGTAAGAAGATAGACCCCTAACCAGAAACCTGAGATCCCCCAATGCGCTTCCTGTTCCCATCCCTAGAATTTCTAGAGTATGCATGGGGGGTCCTTTTAGCTATTGTGTTTCCAAACTCTGGCACACCTAGCCTCATGATCTTGGGGCGGAAAGCCCTGAAATCATTTTCCGGAAAAAACCCTCAACATGTGTTATTTTACACACCTGTAATGCTATCCGTCTTGGACCTGGGGTGTGGAGTAGACTGCTTTTCAGCTGGCTAGCGCTGGGGCCCTCCAGTCGGAGAATCCATGCTCTTTAGAAATCAGGCTATTAATGTTATTATTGGTACTATAATTATTATTAGTAGCAGTATTATTAACACAAGTGAAAGACACGAGTGAAAGACACGATTGAAAGACACAAATGAAATACACAATTGAAAGACACAAGTAAAAGACACAAGTGAAAGACATGAATGAAAGGCATGATTGAAAGACGAGTGAACAACATGATTGAAAGACACAAGTGGCACACATAATTGAAAGACAAGAATGAAAGACATGAGTGAAAGAAATAGGTGAGAGACATGATTTAAAGACACAAATAAAAGACATGGTTGAAAGACATCATTGAAACACATGATTGAAAGACATGAAAAAAAGAAATAAATGAAAAGCCTGATCGAAAGACACGAGTGAAAGACATGATCGAAGAACACGAGTGAAAGACATGATCGAAGGACACGAGTGAAATGCATGATTGAAAGACACAAGCGAAAAACATGACTGAAAGACATCAGTGAAAGACATGATTGAAAGACACAAGTGAAGGACATGATGAAAGACATGAATAAAAGAAATAAATGAAAAGCCTGATCGAAAGACACGAGTGAAAGACATGATCGAAGAACACGAGTGAAAGACATGATCGAACGACACGAGTGAAATGCATGATTGAAAGACACAAATGAAAGACATGATTGAAAGACACAAGTGAAAGACATGATTGAAAGACACAAGTGAAAGACATGAATAAAAGAAATAAATGAAAGACATGATTGGAAGACACAAGTGAAAGACATGATTGAAAGACATCAGTGAAAGACATCAGTGAAAGAAATGACTGGAAGACACGAGTGAAAGCCATGATTGAAAGACATCAGTGAAAGACATGATTGGAAGACACTAGTGAAAGACATGATTGAAAGACATCAGTGTGTTGTAAATCAGTCATGATTAGATTAAGCATTAGCAGAAGACATCTTCTATTTAGCAACTATGGTGAACATTTTGCGGAATCCATTTTGTATTCATGGCAGCCATTTTCTCTGCCATGTGCTCGCCATGTGCTCTGTCCTACCTTTCTGTTAACTACTCTTGAAAATCCTTCTAATGACAAGTTATATTTAGCATCTCCCACATTTGCACATGCCCAGTAAGATCTGCAGCTGTTAGTAATCAGTAACAGACAGTAATGTGTCAACTAGTCCTTGAAAACTGTTAGCCCCTCCTACCAGTCGACTGTGCATTTCCATATTACCTTATATGTATGTAAGTCTTGCTTCTATAATTGTACCACCTTCTTTTAGTCCCTGCGTGGGTATAAAAGGACCATGCTCTCTTAGATCAGTGTGCTACTTCAAACATTACGGAAGGGTGCTGTTTGAACTGTGGTACCACCTCATGAGGTTTAATAAACTTTGTCTTTTATTTCAGTTTCTGTGCCAACTTCTTCCTATATGTTCTGAGGACTTTGTGCACAGAAGGGCGAACCCCTTGCACTAGTAGGTCTTGCTGATGCTTACTTCGACAAATTGGCACCCGAACAGGGACTCATCGGCGACTCGGACGCCCGACGGATTGGTCGCGACAAAGGATTGAGATCTCGCTGCGGACAATCAATGCCTGAGGAGACCCGAGTCTTGGCAACCACAGCGTTTTTCCCTTCTTTCTGATTTGACCATCCAGGTGGCGCCGGTCCTCGACTGAGATCCTTTTTGTTCATTCGTCATGCAGTGACCATTTGGTCGATTTTAGAACTTGGCAGTTGGAACCTGGATACCCTGTGATTGGTAAGAGCCATTTTACGGCACTTGCTGTGGGTTTTGATGCCTTTGTTTGGTAATGAAGTTTAGCACCACTTACTGTGGCTCTCGTGTTTTTGGTGACAAGTCAATTTGTGTCCTTTGAATTAATATATAAATTGCAATTTATATATGCAGGTAATGAGGAGAATTTTCTCCAATTTAATTTTGATTTGAACGGCACCTTAAATGCTACTTTGATTATAATATTGCATATTCTGCATTATTTCTGGCATGCCTATTTTTAGCGCACTTCGTAGGATGTGTTGCTTTTGTAATGGTACCAATTTGAGACTGGAAGAATCGCAACCGGCACCCCCATAGGGGACGCCCAATAGAGATATGCATGTTAAAAATGGTCTTTCTTCTATAATGTACAGCACATTATGGAATAAATACACTTGTGCGGATCCTGAGTTACGTTGGCCTATGCATGGGTCATTTGATTTGCGAAAGATTGACTATGTGGAACAATGTATGTGTAAGCGAAGGTCTAGGCAAGATATGTTTGACTGTGTACAAATGTGGGAGAAAGAAGTGCGTGGACGAGTGAAGCGTGAGCAAGCCTTGCTTGAGAAAGAGCAGCGGAAGAATGTATTTGTGAAAGCATTGGAAATGAGAGAGAAAGAAATAAATGACTTAAAGGAGCTAGAAGAGAAAGAACGTAAATTACAGGTAACTGGCCAATACACTGTTAGGCAACCTCTCTATCCTATCCTTAATAAACCACACAATGATTTTTTGTTACTAGGTCGCCCTCCACCTCTGCATGTCATTCCTTCTGCCCCTCATGAGTTAGCTGAGGTCTCCGGTTTGGAGCAACAGAAGATACGAGACAGTCGCTCTATGTTGCCTGCTGACCGTGCATCTGAGCTTAGATCTATTGCTCGTAAAACAATTTGTAGCATTGTCTCTGCTTCTGAACTTTTAGACAACATGAAAGGGTGGACGGAAAAGGAGCAGCTATATTTTACTGAGGCATTTGGCACAGAAGTTATTGAACTATTTCGGAAATATTCTGATGAGTTAGAGCCCAATGATGTAGCA
The DNA here is from genome assembly GCF_031143425.1 of Pleurodeles waltl. Lineage (NCBI taxonomy): Eukaryota > Metazoa > Chordata > Amphibia > Caudata > Salamandridae > Pleurodeles > Pleurodeles waltl. The sequence goes on from NC_090450.1 coordinate 6,683,050, forward strand.
GCTGATCATAAGCAAATGCGTGATGGTCTTTTTGTTTTCTCCCAGGTGGCTGATGCAGTCAGGCATTTGGTGAAATTATGTGTTGTGGCAGTCCGTTTGCAAGAGGAGAAAAGGGCCGTGGACGTAGTTGCACGGACATCTCAGACCGGCGGGGTGCAAGCTTCCATCTTCGGAACAGATAAGACTATGATAGTTCACGCAAAACCAATGCGGGAGGCCGCGCCTTTGTATGTTCCTCCTAAAGGATTGGGTACAAGTGATAATAAAACTTCTGTTGATGCTAAGGGTTATTTTATTTATAATTGGGTGTATACTCCTTGGAATAGGGCAGATGTAATGGCACTTAAAACAGCATTACCTGACCCACGGAAAAATCCAGCCGTCTTTTATGAGGAAGTTGAGGGAGCAATTAGTTCTTGTACTATGACTTTGGCTGACATTGATTTATTTTTCGGATTGATATTACCACCAGATATGTGGAGAACTGTTCGTAAAATTGATGATCGTGTTGTTTTTTGGGCGTCATGGAAAGAATTAGAACAGATGGACTGCGAAAAAGCCATATCAGTTGATTCTAGATCTTCCCGCAGCCATATTAGTTAAGTTAAAAACGATTATTCCCCCTAAAAAGATAGATTGGACTGTTTTAGCGTCTTGTAAGCAAAAGGCAGATGAATCAGTCTCTGATTTCTTTACACGCTTTGAAGAGGCATTTCATGATTTTAGCGGCCAGTTATTGTCAGATGATACGGGCAGACATTTGTTTGTCTATAAATATGTCGCAAAACTTTTACCAGGAATAGCTAGTCGTCTAAAAGCTAGTGAAAGTTCATGGACTACCTCTACTCTGGTTTCTCTTTTGACTATGGCTCAGTATTATGAACGTCAGGAATTAGAAGCAAAAGGTAGCGAGGATAAAAAGATTAAAGAATTAAAGACGAAGGTTATGTTAGCTCAAGCATATGGTCCGCCTTTTAGTGGTAGTGATAGAGGTGGACATGGATCTTATGGTTCTTCTTACACTCATTCGAATTTGTCTGTTGATCAGTGTGCGTATTGTAAGAAATTTGGGCATTGGGCTGCCGATTGTCCAGCACTACGTGTTCAGCAGTGATCACGTGGTCGGGGACAAATGAGAAATCGCTCAGGATATTCAGGGCCTAGAAGAAGCACAAATGATCATGCTAGGGTTGATGCTAATGTACGAGGGCAGTACGAGGGCAGGATGGGTTTAACACTTTTGATAGACGGAACCAATACCAGATGTCTAACTATGTGCAGCCTGATTTCCAAGATTCTGCTTATGCATAGGATTGCCTAGGATGGGGTAAGGAATCAGTTGAAGTTCCAGTAGATCCGAGGGGTCCCTATGTTACAGCACATGTTTTGGGTTCTACTGATCAGTTTCTTGTTGATACAGGAGCTACTTGTAGCACCTTGTCTTAACAACTGATTCCAAGGGCTCCCTTGTCTGGCTTAACCATTACATCGATAGGTTTCGATGGAACACCTTCCCCTAGCCCATTGTCACAACCACTTGCATTCCATGTTGATAAATTTACTGCTCCATGTCCATTTGTGCTTTCTCCAAATACATCAGACAATATTGTGGGTCTTGATATGCTCAAGTATTTCAGGGCTACAATACGATGCTCTCCTGAAGGGGTGCATGTTATTATGAATGATAATCATCCTGTGATGGAAAGAGTTTGTCTTGTTAAAGAGGATATTGCATTAGCTTCACTCCCTAGTACTTTGTGGGCTACTTCAGATACTGATGGGGGACAAATGATTATTCCACAGGTACATATTAGTGTCAAGGAGGGAGCTGTATTGCCACGTTTGCCTCAATACAAAATTTCACAGGAGGGTGACGAAGCACTCACAAAAATTGTGCATGATCTTATTGCAGTTGGAGTTGTTGAGGAAGTTTCGTATAATGTCTGTAACAGTCCGAGTCTTCCTATTCTGAAAAAGGATACTTATACTAGGATTTATCGATTCATTATTGATTTCCGAGAAGTCAAATAGATTGTGGTACCACAATATCCTGTGGTTTCTGACATCACAACACTTCTTACTTTGGTTCCCCCGAAAGCAACTACCTTCTCTGTGACAGACTTGAAGAATGCTTTATTTTCGATCCCTATTCATCCTGACAGCCGATATTTGTTTGGTTTTACTTTGAATAAACGATCATATAGATTTTGCAGAGTTCCTCAAGGCTATCCTGAGAGTCCTAGTATTTATAGTCAAGCGTTAGAACGACAACTTGATTCTTTTGTTTTGTCTTAAGCTGTGGCTCTCATACAATATGTTGATGATATGTTGTTGGCAGCTGATAGCCCTGAGCAATGTGAAAGTGCACTTTGACCTTACTTTCTTTTCTTGCTTCACACCATCATAAAGTGTCACGAAAGAAATTGCAATATTGTAGACCAAAGGTAACATATTTAGGTCACCTTTTGTCTAAGGAGGGCCGTGCTCTTACATCAGATCATATTCAAGCTATTTTAGACACACAAGTACCCTCTACTCAGAAAGATGTTCATGCATTCCTTGGTCTTACTTTTTTTTTGTAGGCAATGGATATTAGGGTTTTCACACATTGTCAAACCTGTGCTGGCACTTTTGACTAAAGATACTCCAATGCCCCTCCCATGGACAGATGAATGTGAGACTGCTTTCCGGCAGCTACGACAAGCCCTTTGTTCAGCACCAGTGTTAGGTACTCCAGATTACACAAACCTTTTTGCACTTTACGTACATGAGAAAGATGGATGTGCATTGTCAGTTTTAGTACAGACACATGGCGATAAGCAGCGTCCCTGTGCATATTTTTCAGCAGTACTTGATCCTGTCGCTTGAGCGTTGCCTGGGTGTTTTCGTTCGGTTGCCGCAACAGCTGTGTCAATACGTCAGAGTGAAGGGATAGTTTTGTCACATAAGCTGTTGGTGTTAGTACCCCATGCAGTTGATGCTCTTTTAAATCAAACAAAGACGCAACATTTAACTAGCGCTCGCCTGACAGGATATTAATTGACATTGCTGGCTCCTCACATTACACTGAAGAGATGTGCAACCCTAAATCCAGCCACTTTGTTGCCGTATCCGGTGACTCAACCTCAGTCACAAGAAACACATGATTGTATATTCCTTAACGAAGAACAGACAAAGGGTCGTATTGATTTACAAGATACGCCCCTTCCAGATGTAGACGGGAAATTGTGGGTTGATGGGTCTTGTTTGAAGTTGCCAGATGGTACGACCTCAGCTGCATATGCAATCACCACAATACACAAGGTAGTGGAGACAGCTCGTATACCACAGAAGTCAGCTCAAGCAGCTGAATTAATAGCTTTGACACGAGCATGTGAGCTTAGTACTGACTTATGTGTGAACATTAATACAGACAGATGCTACGCTTTTGGAGTGGCTCATGATTTTGGTTTGCTTTGGAAGGAGAGAGGCTTTCTCACATCCCACGGGATGCAGATAATGCACGGAGAATTAGTGCATAACCTCTTGATTGCATTGACATATCCAAAGAAACTAGCTATTGTGAAATGTAGTACACACAAGAAAGTGACCGATAAGATAGGGCAAGGTAATGCCCTTGCGGACCCCTTAGCACACGAGACTGCAATGCAGCGAAGTACTACTTCTGTGTATGTAGTGAAGTCATAAGATGAATGTTGGCATAATGCTAGACAAGACACATTAGATATACAGAAATCTGCTTCTGTGAAAGAATGTGAGCAATGGTCTGAAGAAGGAGAATTGGATGATGAGGGCTGTTGGCGGAATAAGCAGATGGATAAATGGAAATTGCCTATAGCTTTTGTACAACCTATGGTTCAGATGGCACATGGGCTGGCACATGTTGGAGCTTCAACAATAACGAAGTTGCTTACGCAAGTTTGGGAGCATCCAGAAATTTCCAGTACAGCTAAGAGAGTAGTACAGTCTTGTTTGATCTGTTTACAATACAATCCTGGAAAAGGGACACAAACTCCTGCAGGAGGGTTTGCTACACCAACTGCACCTTTCGAAGTTCTACAAATGGATTATATTCAGCTTGAATGCTGCAACAATTTAAAGTATGTCTTGGTGGTGGTATGTGCCTTCAGTAAATGGATAGAGGCGTACCCCACAAAGGATAATACTGCTATTACCACAGCGAAGGTGCTTTTGAATGAATTTTTCCCTAGGTTTGGTGTTTGCAGACATTTATGGAATGATAACTGACCTCATTTTGTTGGGGAAGTTATTAAGTATGTCCTGAAAGGATTAGGGATCAAACAAAAGTTCCATGCGGTTTTCCACCCACAATCAGCAGGGTTGGTGGAAAGATATAATGCTACTTTGAAGCTGAAGTTAGCGAAGATTAAGGTTTCCACATCCTTAACTTGGCCGGATGCATTACCATTGGCATTATTGTCTATTAGGTCAGTGCCACACTCTTGAACAGGCCTTACGCCCTATGAAATAGTATTTGGAAGGCCAATGAACATTTGGGGAGTTCCTAAGCCAAATTCTGTATATGATGTACCTTGTGTCCTGATGAATGATTATTTGGCACAGTTAACCAGCAATTTGGTTTCTATTCATCAACAGGTTCGAGAAGCACTTCCTGACAGATCTACAGGTGAAGGCCATGAACTCCGACCTGGTGACCAAGAGATGATTAAGTCCTTTGAAAGATCAAGCAGCTTGGAACCAAGGTGGCGAGGCCCAGAGCAGGTGCTCTTTGCGACAAGGACAGCAGTTCGAGTGACGAACCAAAAGAATTGGGTCCATAGTACTCACTGCAAAAGAGTGCTAGCTACCTTGGTGGAACCTGCTGTGCTGATCGATCATCGAGAGATTTTGACTACGGAGAAAGGCCGTGCTATATCACCTGACGAATCTGCAGAGTTCTTCCCGGACCATACGATTTCTGGAGTGTCACGATATAATTTGAGACCGAGGAAAGACCCCGTAGTGCTGGAGAAAACTGGTTGAGCTACCGCCCTGGGTTAGTGAAACAGAGAGCCAATGTGGCAAGGGGGGGGGATCAGCCATGCATTAGAGTAGTGACACCCGTCTTGGCCTGTGGTGAAGAAATCGGCGGCTGCCCAGGGATAAGAGCTGCAACGATTGTTTTTAATTAATTTCTGAAAGGGTCGATTATCACTGTTGCTAAAATGAATAACAAACTGATCATTAGTACTATGGGGTTTGTTGTTGTTTTGGTGGTTATAGCAATAATCACCTGGTTTGTTGAAAAGAAGTCTCCTGCTCATGAGTTTTTTGTTGCCACTACTCCAGTACCAGAGGATCACTATTACTTTACGCTTCCCGATCAGAAGCAGAAGCACCTTCAGTCGTACTTCAATAATACTTTCATTCAGATGTTGCATCATACTCATAATGCTACAAAAACTACTAACTGTTGGGTATGTGAAATGATACCTGCGCATCAAAAGAAAGGAGGAACACCTTTCATTCCTCTTCCTTTTTCACACAATGGTTCTTGTCAAACTTGGTATACGCTTTTGTTTGCATCTGGAAAACGTACAGAGGGCGGACTTCTTTTTCGCCTTAATAAAGTATGCTACCAAGACAAAGATGGGTATCCCCAAGCCAAAGGAACTAAATGGGAAGAGTATCAACTGGACAATGTTTCAATACCATATGTCTTCACAAATATAAGAGATTCTGACAAGAACGAACAATTTGTGATTTCTGTTACAAAAACTAAAGCAGATTTATATATACATAGCATTGGGCGAATTCCAGTGGGGATAAGCGATTGTACCCTGATTTTAACTATTGAGGGTGTAAATAATGGTAGTTTTACAGCTTCACATAATACACATTTTGTTTGTGGTAACTATGGATATTACCAACTACCTGTTGGGTGGTCAGGTGTGTGTTATGTATCTTTTCTATTACCCCCTGTGTTTTTGGCCCCTGCATCATATCACCAAGATTTTAAACTGTTCAATTACATCTTTAAAAATATATATAAAAGGACAATACGTACAAATGAGGTAGACCAAACGGACACTAGCCTGCAACAATATGTTGATTTTAATTTAGGGTTGTTCTCCTTTGTGAGTGCTACGTTAAACAGTAGGAAAGTGAGACGATTGACTAGGGTTGTGGAAGCTGTTACCAATCAGGCAGCTCTGGCACTTGGGAATATTACCGAGGAGCTCCAAATTGCGAGGATTGTAGCACTCCAAAATCGTATGGTACTAGATGTGATATTAGCTGATCGAGGTGGTGCATGTCGCATCATCGGTAGTAGTTGCTGCGTTTTTATTCCAGATCACTCACCTTCAGTACATGATGCAATATCTAAATTGCATAAAATTGCTGCAGAAATCCACACAGAGACTGGTACTTGGACTATTTCTGGATGTTTTTTTGGGCTTTTGTTTCCGCTTGAGGCTGGAAACTACTGACTATCCTGTGTGTAATGAGTGCAATATTTTTCACATGCTGTATCTGTATTCAGTTTGGTCCAATGTTCTGCTCCATGTGTATTACTGCTTGTATGCCTACCAAAAGAAATATTACAGAAATGAAAGCACAACACATGTTAGATAAGGAAATAGCTGAAATGATGAGCATAAATATACAAGATGAATATTTAGATTATCCCAGAAAGACGAATGTCTTCAGCTAATGCTGAAAGGGGCGTCTGTTGTAAATCAGTTGTGATTAGATTAAGCATTAGCAGAAGACATCTTGTATTTAGCAACTATTGTGAACATTTTGAGGAATCCATTTGGTATTCATTGCAGCCATTTTCTCTGCCATGTGCTCTGTCCTACCTTTCTGTTAACTACTCTTGAAAATCTGTCTAGTGACAAGTTATATTTAGCATCTCCCACTTTTGCACATGCCCAGTAAGATCTGCAGCTGTTAGTAATCAGTAACAGGAAGTAATGTGTCAACTAGTCCTTGAAAACTGTTAGCCCCTCCTACCTGTCGACTGTGCATTTCCATTTGACCTTATATGTATGTAAGTCTTGCTTCTATAATTGTACCACCTTCTTATAGCCCCTACGTGTGTATAAAAGGACCATGCTCTCTTAGTTCAGTGTGCTACTTCAAACATTACCGAAGGGTGCTGTTTGAACTGTGGTACCACCTCATGAGGTTTAATAAACGTTGTCTTTTATTTCAGTTGCTGTGCCAACTTCTTCCTATATGATCTGAGGACTTTGTGCAGAGTAGGGCGAACCCCTTGCACTAGTAGGTCTTGCTGAGGCTTACTTCGACAAGTAAAAGACATGATTGTAAGACACAAGTGAAAGACATGATTGTAAGACACAAGTGAAAGACATGATTGAAAGACATCAGTGAAAGACATGATTGTAAGACACAAGTGAAAGGCATGATTGAAAGACATGATTGAAAGACATCAGTGAAAGGCATCAGTGAAAGACATCAGTGAAAGACATGACTGGAAGACACGAGTGAAAGACACGAGTGAAGGACATGATGAAAGACACGAGTGAGTGATGATTGAAGTGGGGGTGAGAAGGAGCCTGGTCCTGGTGGGACTGGTGGGGAGAAGAGCAGAGAGTTCCAATGATATATGGCAGGGACATAGGGCTACTTGGAGAGACGATTTAAGGTGGGGAGTGTTAAGAGAGGTATGGGGCTGTAGAGGCTTTAGGGTAGGAATGCTTAGGTGTGGGGAGATGGGTTTAGATTTTGATAGGCTAGAGTGTGTGATTAAGTCAAAGGCTTATACAGCTTGTGAGCTCTGCTTCCAATAAAGAGCCATTTTTTATAAACTATTGCATGGGTCGGTCTCTCTCCCAAAGGACTGCATCCAAAAACCCAAGCGGCATCACTAACTGACATTATAAATGTCTTGAGGTCATTCTGAGTTTGCTGGTTGTGAACAAGTATACTTACCTGAGAACCCTGAGTCAAGTGTGAGATGTGCGCCCACTCTTCGGAAGAGGCTTTAAGCCAGCATGGGGATGAGAACTGCAAATAATACACAAATGTTGTTGCAAAGCAATTGGCGCACACATTGGGGTCATTTTCACTGAATCAAACTTTTCTGTCCACAATGGTGTTACACAAGCTCAGAATGCCAAGTCAAGTGTGATGCAGAACCATTTTACTAATGTAATGAAACTCTCTGTGAAAGAAACTATTGGGAAAAGGATCATTTTTACATCCATGTGGCAAACTGAAAATCCTTGCAACTCTTCACAGTTTTCCATGGACCTTTGGAAAGTCTCTTTTAGCTTCAAGTAACTCTAATAATTGGCCAGTCATGACACTGAGAAGACAGGTACTAGAGCTGATGTTGACATAGAAGACATCATCAGAAGGTCAGTCTTTAGGAATGCCAATGATGCAAATGACTGCTGTGCACATCTGAAATAACCGCTACAATGAATGCAAAAAATTAATTCTGGTCCAGAGGCATGCAGACATTGGACTATTCTCTTAAGTAATGCTCAACATCCTTCTAGCCCAAATGACAGCTATCATCTGCCTGCCAGCTGCCACTGCCTGCTAGTCAAGACAATGAAGACAGAAGCAGATTCAGACCTGCCCTACCATACTACCACCAAATGACCCGCCACTCTGGTGGACTGCATCAATGCCATCACCAACAGAAGCAAAGAAATCACAACCATTGTGAGATTTCACCTCACCGTAGGCTGCCTCCAACTTAATCACCTGTCAATAGGACCTCTGAAACAATTTCTCTCAATTCTTTAGCAACAAATTCACCACAATTTACACCAGCTACAATCCACAAATTGACCCTACAGACCTCACCAAACACCTCCCAGCCTCATCCAAAGAACCATTGATAAACTCAGAGCCCATCGTCACCCCCGAAGAAACCGCCGCCACCATGAAGTCCATCCACTAAGGTCACCCATCGGACTCATGTACAACCACATCTACTCCAGAGAGCTACAACCCATCAGTGCCATGCCCACACCCATTCTGAATGCCACCACCTCTTCTGTGGCCTTCCCAAATACTTGGAAACATGCACCTGTCCACCCACTGCTGAGGAAACCCTTTGCAGAACCAGCTACAGACAGGTCATCTGCTACCATTACCTGCCAAGGTCTTTAAGAAAATCATCAACAGACAGCTCAACGAATACATCAATGACAACCAACTCCTTGACACCACACAGTCTGGTTTCAGACCCAGCCACAGCATGGTAACTGCTGTCATTGCCATCTTGGATGAAACCCATATGATTCTGAACATACGAGTCACAGTGGCCCTCATTCCCCTGGACCTCTCCACAGCCTTTGATACAGTCTCCCAGAACATCCTCATCCAGCGCCTAGACACCATCGGAATCCATGCACATGCACTCACAAGGACCCTCCCTGAACCCGACCCTCTTCAACACATACATGATCCCTCAAGCCATCATCTGCTCTCACATCACCTTTCTCTCTTATGCCAATGACACAAAACTCATACTCTCCCTCACGGACAAGATGCCAAATACCCAGATCGAGTTCAATGCCTGCGTGATCGAAGTCTACAACTGGATGAAGACCAAGTGCGTAAAGCTGAACACCAGCAAAAGGAACAAATGATAGACAGAATGCTGAACAATGCAAACATTCACCCCCAGTCACAATGATCTGGGTTTAATCCATCATTTTTTTTCCCCACCACGCCATTCCCAATTTTGACCCAGCCATATGCAAATCAGTCTTGACCCAGCTCTGCATGGTAACAGTCCAGCCCGAACTGCCAGTCAGGGTCCTCCCTGGACTAGAAACAAGCATCCTGGGACCAGTTTCAGGGCATCACCCCTCATCAGCCCAGCAAGCTTGAATCGAGTGGCGCAGTGAGCTGAACAACAACAAGATCAAAATCATGATATTTGGAAGACCACATCACTGTGGGGATCCATCTTTTGGGCAATAGTGCTAGGACCAACACTCAACTCTACCACGCACACCAAGAACCTCGGGATCACAACTGACTTTAAACTCAACAGGACCACCAAAGTCAATGCCGTCATTGCTTAATGCTCCCATATCATGAAGATGCTGAGGAAGATTTTTAAATGGTTCCTATTCCAGACCCAAAAAAACACAGTGCATATCCTGGTCACAAACAAGCTAGACTTTGTGGAACATCTTCTATGATGGGATCATCAAAAAACTCACAGAAGGCTGCAGACCATTCAGAACTCGACAGGTGGAATCACTCTCAAACTCCCATGATGCACTCGCATCACACCAGACCTGAAGGAGCTCCAATGGCTCCCCATTCACAAACTAGCAAAATTGAAACACCCCACCCACACTTTTAAGGCACTACATAACAGTGACCTAGCACACCTCAACCTGTCATCTGATTTCACTAATCTTGTAGACACCTCTGCTTGTCCTGCCTCATACTTGCACAATCCAGCGCTTGCAGAAAACCAGACTTGGTGGTCAAGCCTTCTCCTACATTGCTCCTAAGCATGGAATGACTTGACCTTATACATAAGGGCATCCTCCTCAATTCCTGAATTACACAGGAGGCTGAAAGCATGGTTTTTTGAGTAGTCACTCTAGGCCTTAGGTGTGGCGAGACTCACAGCTGCTTAGCACCAGGATGCCTTCCCCGGTTATTTATACACTCTACAAATCTGCATAACATGCATAACATAACAAGTGTGTGGTGAACTACTTTTTATTTCACGTTGCTGTTGAGGATGCAGACCCAGGGTCATGAGCCCTAGATTCCCTGAAAATCTACACCACCTCACGGATCCTTTATTATGGCAGAAAACTGGCATCATCCCTAGTGTCTCACGCTATCACAGAGTTCATTGATTACTGGAGAAATTTTGTGCTTCAGAGACAGCTTACACCATACAGGAGCTCCATGCTATCCTGGAGATCTGATAGTGTGCTCAAGGTTATACACTATCCAAGAGATCCAGCACTATCCAACACCATCCGTGATGTGCCGCACCTGGAATTCTGCATTCTCTGAAAGAGCAGGAAATTGTACACATACTCGGGTGTCCTAGACTATCCTGGTGATCCAACCTTATCTCAGAGATGCTACAGTTTCAGGAACAGTAAACTGTACTTGAGATGGCACAGCCCATCAGTAGCACTGCATTGTCCACAACTTCTACACAATCACATTCCTGGTATTGGAGATCCTACACTATCACAACATTGTATTAATGAAAAAATGTTGGGATAAACAATATCGTTGAAAAAAAAATGGTTTCAAAAATACCATTTACCATAAGATTGTGTATAATAAGAAGCTAAATATTTTTTTTTTTTTATTTTTTTTTTACACCAATATTGTCCAAAAATTGACAATATCTTTTCATAATATAAAAAGAGTTGAAAGTACTAAGGGTCTGATTACGACTATGGCAGTCCAACCATTGGATCGCCAAAGCTGCAGGGAGGAGGCCCCCATCAAGCTGGCCGACTCACCCCCATCGTTTTACAAGGTAACCACCGGGCTGACCAGTAGAAACATCGCAATTGGTATGTTTCAGCCGGTCAGCTCGATGGAATCAATGCTCCCTTAGGGGGCCAATGCCATTGCACACAATGCCCTCAGAATGCACGCTGTCTGCACATGTGAGAGAGGCCTCTTTTTGCATGTTTAGCACCCCACTTTTGGCCTGGAAAATGATGTGGTTTCAAAATGTTATGTTTCCCTGGCGCCTGCTAAACAGGTTCCCAGGGCCGGATCTCTTTCCTCAAAATTGTACTATGTATTGGCACTTCAGTCACCCCTGAAAGTCCCTAATAAGTAGTATCACTGGTACCCAGGGCATGGGTGCTGAAAAGGGCCCCCAGATAATGTGTTTTCTACTTCAAAATGGTTAATAATAAAAAGGTGATCTCACTCTATTTAATTGACAAATACATTTTTCTTTTCACTTTGTCCAGACATATCTCACTCTAAGTATATCATAGAAAAAAGCCTAAAAAACTGTCTCTCACACACATTCTCTTTCTTTCTCTCTCTCTTTCAATCTCTTTCTCCCACTCACACACCCATATGCCCCACTAACAGACCCACTCAGACACTCTTGCACCCACTCACAGACCTACTGACGCTCGTACACACACTCACAGTCACACTCAGACCCTCACACACCCACTACCAGACCCACTCAGACACTCATGCACCAACTTACATACCCACTCAGACACTCATGCACCCACTCACAGACCCACTCAGACTCTCACAAACCAACTCATAGAACCACTGAAACCCTCATACACCCACTCACAGACCTTATCAGACAGTGATGCACGCACTCTCACACCGAAACAGAGACTCTCACAGCCACTCTCACACACAGATACACCCTCTCACACCTATTCTCATTCCCAGAGAGATAGGTTATGGCCAACTCCCACCAAGCATGACCAAAGGGCCATATGCTGCATGGGGTTGGGTGGTTAGAGGGATTAGCCTCAGGGTGTTGCAGGAGGCCAGGCATTGCAGACACTCCCCACAGCTTACGTGCGAAGGCTGTGCATATTGCAAGGTTGGGGACTTAAGGAGGGTGGCCTCAGGGCCTGGCCATGTGCAGTGTTGGTTGGATTAATGTATAGTAATGAAAATTACTATTTGTTACGAAAAAAATTGAAATTCACAGAAAAAAACAAATTTTACATGGACATTGTAGTTAGGAAATGAACTTAAAAACACATAGAAATAGGTTACACAGAAGTTATAGTTAGGCCCATATTTTAAACGTACAAAACCATAGAAATTCAACCGTTTTAGTTAGAGTTACCTCAAGTAACTATCACTCATGCCATAATTAGGACCTAAATCAGTATTAAATTATTTACATAATTAACAATCAATTAACTAGTTATTTAACAGTTTAAAACTAATTAATAATTTTTGGAAAGTGGATTATTGGGACGGGCAGGTAAGTATCTACACTACTCAATAGGCCACAAACCCCTAGTAGGTCCCGTCAGGGTCTCAATAAATTAATCCCAGCTCAACCATTGGTGGCTTGGAAACAAGCAGTTAGGCTTAACTCAGGAGACCGGTGTGTAAAGCATCTAATAATCACAAAACAGTGAATAAGTGAAATAAGTGGAACACAAAACACAATAAAAATCCAATTAATAAAAATAGATTACAATTGTATCTTTAAAATTACACTAAAATAACAAAAATCCAATAATGGGAACTGAAAATATACATTTTTCAAGATTAAGGGGGTCATTCCAACCCTGGCGGTCATCGACCGCCAGGGTGGATGACCACGGAAGCACCGCCAATAGGCTGGCGGTGCTTCCCTGCCCATTCTGACCGCAGCGGTAAAGCCGCGGTCAGAAAAGGGGATCCAGCAGTTTCCCGCCGGATTTCCCCTGCCTGGGCAAGCAGCGCCGCCATGGAGATTCCGACCCCCTTCCCGACACCCTGTTTCTGGCGGTTTTTACCGCCAGGAACAGGATGGCGGGAACGGGTGTCGTGGGGCCCCTGGGGGCCCCTGCACTGCCCATGCCACTGGCATGGGCAGTGCAGGGCCCCCTAACAGGACCCCAGCATGATTTTCACTGTCTGCTTAGCAGACAGTGAAAATCGCGACGGGTGCAACTGCACCCTTCGCACCCCTGCAACACCGCCAGCTCCATTCGGAGCCGGCCTCTGTGTTGCAGGGCCTTTCCCGCTGGGCCGGCGGGCGCTCCTTTGGCGGGCACCCGCCGGCCCAGCGGGAAAGCCAGAATGGCCTCCGCGGTCTTGTGACCGCGGAGCGGCCAAATGGCGGTGACTGCATGGCGGGTGGCGCGGTCAGAGTGACCGCCTAAATGTTTTCCAGTGCATAGAAATCAAAAGAGGCAATCTGGGCATCTGGTCGCTCTTGACTGGGACAAAGTCAAAAGTTGAGGTTGACCGCAATGGAGCCCTGCTCGGCTACACTGAGCAAGAGAAAGTTTTACTTTCCGATTTAGAAGAATTTTGGAATATCTTTCACGACCAGGTCGAAGTCACAAGTTCAGGTCGACCTCCCTGGAGCCCTCTTTGGTTACGCATCACAGGAGGCCTTGATGAAGAGTTCTGTGTTCGGAGGGACCAAGTCTAAGTTGAAGCCGACCTTGCTGGAGGCCTCCTTGGATACACTGCAATCTCATCGGATTGCCTCTCCACAAGCCCCCAGTGAAGTCCTAGAAGTCTGGGGCAGAGGTGCTTTTTAGCAGGCCGAACCTGCACGGCATCCCGTGTCACAATTTACGTTTACCGGCTTGACTCACGACGTCGGATAGGTTCATTTATGGAGCTTTTTTCCCCAAAAGTTGCTCTGAAATTCTCCAAACATATGGATCTTCTTCCAGAAGGTATTTAAAGGTTCTCTAGGTATCCACAACTCTTCTCAAGGTTCCAGAAGCTCTGAGTCCCTTCTTGGGGGTCAGGACACCAACTTCCAGAATGCATCTGGTTTATAACCAAAAATGACCACTGGTCACTGGTCAGCTTGTCAGATTTTTCATGGTTTGATGCAGAGGGCTCTGGCCAGCTATTTTCTACCTGTAGCATACAGAGAGTCCCTTCTTGAAGCAGTAGAAGTCAGGCAAAGTTATTTTCTTGGTGAAGACCAAGTGTGTTGCTGGTGCAATCCTTCTGAGTGCAGTGTCCAGGTGCAGGCCAGGGGTCTAGTAGGTCATCCCCTTCTTCTTCTCGTTTTGCTCCTGCAGGGATCTGCGGTAGGGTGCAGCTCTTCCAATTTTATCCTTGCTCCAGCGGTGGAAAGTGGGTGGTGCCTCTGTCCAATCACGCACAGGCCACCAACCTCTTGAGTGACCCATTCCTGGGAAGTGTGGTGGAAATCAATCCCAGGGAACAACATTCCTCCAAAATCCAAGATGGCAAAAATTCAATACTAGAGTTTAGATCTGCTGAGCCCACCCACTGCTGTGACTAGGTTTTCCTTAACACACCCCTTCCTTAATCTCTCCCTGCCATGAAAAGGCTGGCAGAAAGCCATTTCTGGGAGCTACTGAGGAGGCCCCTCTGGGCCAATGGCATGGGTAGTACAGGGCCACCCTGCCAGCACACTCAGAGTGCACACTGTCTGCCCTACAGGCAGTGTGCATTCCAAGGGTGCTGTTGTGCCACGGCATTGGCCTCAGCTCCCATAAGGGAGCTGAAGCCAATGCCCTGGCACTGTTTCCACCTGTCTAACCAGCGGAAACATCCTAATACAATATTTCTGCTGGTCAGTCCGGCGGACACATCATAATACAACTGGGAGGGAAGGCCACCGGTATGACGGCAGCCCCCTCCCCGCAGCTTTGGCGGTCGGATCATTCCAACCATCAAAGTCGTAATGAGGACTGAGAGCCTCATTACGAGTTTGGAGGTCTGACTGCCAGACCATCACGGTGGCGGCTGCCAAAAGACCGCAATTAGTGGTCACACAAACCACCGTATTACGAGTTACACAGCCAACCCCTCCAAAATCCAGCAAAAATCCTGACAACACCGGGACTCTGAAGGGCGGTCTGATCACAGGTAGCACCAGCCCACCAACCAACCACCGTACCTATTACAAGTAAAAAATCACCACGGCATTCTTGCCATGGCAGTCTTCTAATGGCGGTGCTAACTTGGGTGGTCTGCGTTCCTCTCAGTAATACACAACACCACATTGGATAGATTTGAACACAACACAGCTGATGTGCATTCACACGCTCGATACACCTACCAACCACACTTTAAAACACACCCCTTCACACACCACAACCCTTTGCATCTACAATGCCACACACAGCAATAGCAGAGAAAAGATTAGAATAGGATTCACTCCACCTCATAGAATCGCACATCTCATATCCTCAGTACATCCCCCAAAGACATATTGGCACCCTATCACAACATTCATTGCACATTACCCACTCATCACACTGCACGTATATTTCTTTTTTCTTATTTCCCCATCTTTTTTTCCATCACATTGTCACCACAAAAACATCCACGATTCACATATGAGAAGTTAAGGATCATTGTTGATGAAATCATTACACTAAAGCCACATCTGTTTGGAACCTGTGGAGGTTCTTTAGTAGTCAGGAGACGAGTCTTGGTGCCTGTGTGAAGTGGACTGGCCTATGGCATTGGACCTGTTTATTCATTATTGATCATTTTATAATAAACCCAACCTGTTTCTGGTGTTTGGTTACATCTTTCTACTGCTTTTCCTTCCCTAGGTTTCCATTGCTCCTGGCTGACATTGTGTGCATGTTGCTTGTGTGTCTGTGCTGCTTGCTGCTCCATGTTATGTTTCTTGCTGTCTGTGAGCTTGTGTGCAGTGCTGTTGTCTCCAAAGGGTAGGGTGTATGTTGTGTGATGGTTATGTGTATGTAGTTGAAATGTTGGTGTCATGGTATTGTGGTGTGTTTGTTGTAGTATGTGTTTTTATTTTGTGTTGTGTGATGTGGGCATGTATGGTGTGTGACTTGTTCCCTGAAATGGGTATTGTGTACATGTGGTGTGTGTGTTCTGTATTTGTGTCAGTGCAGACCTGGAGTGTATTGGGTTGTGGTAGTTTGCTTTTCATTTGGTTGTGCATGTGTCCATTTAGGTGTGTGTTCCTGGTAGCTTGTTTGTGTAGGGGTATGTCCCATGTAGTATGAGTTGTGTGTGCTTTGTAGCATTGACCTTTCCCCATTATGTGACTGTTTTTGAATATTGGTATTGGTTGTCCCTGAGATCCAATTGTGGACAGTTACAATGTCCATGTTGTTTGGGGCTTTGTTGAACATGACATGTGTCCCAATGCAGTCTCCTCCCAAGTATGGTCAAGCTGCTCCTATTGCAGCTGTGCAGGTGTTGTTGTTGTGGCACGCTTTGAGTCTTTTGTATGTTTTTGTCAGTGTGAATTGTGCATGGTATTGTTGATCCATTGTGCTATGTGTGTGTGTGATGTGTGTATCGATTTCAGTGTTGATTGATGTTGGTGTTGTGTGTGTGGCCAGTCCCTGGCCAGTGTTGTGTGTGGAATGTGTGTGTATATGTGCATTAGTTGTGTTGTTGTTGCTGTGTGTATGTGTATTTTGTGTGGCCTTTGGTGTCCCTGGCCCAGTGTTGTGTAGCCTTGTGTATATGTGTGATATTGCCATGCAGTGTGTGTGTGTGCTGGTTGAAGTGTGCATGTTTTCAATGTGTCGGTGTGTATGCTGCATTATATGAGTGGGTGTGTCATGAATGATTGGTTTAGGTGCTGGCCTTGGCGCCATCCCCACCCCCATGATGTGTTTGCTAGTGATACAGTTTTATAAAAAATGAAAAGAATCCGGGTAGGTGTTAGTACTTATTGTTGTTGTCGTCCACTTCATTATTGATTTCATTGTCTTTCGGCAAGCAGGAGCAGTGGCATGACATTGAGGAATGGCTCCATGGTGGCTCTGGATGTGTAAGGCTGTCTGGAGGTGAGTGTCTCCATTTATACGGTTTGGTTCCACCCGGTGCTCCGTGGTAGTTGGACCACAGCAGTCAGATTGATGGCATGCAACATCGTCATAGGTGCGACAAACATGATCTCCACCGGCCTATTTGTCCCTCCAAGAGGCTGCGGCGGTCTGTGCTGCCTGGAAGTGGTGGCAGAGTGCTGGCTGTGTTTTGTTAGCTACTCCGTCAAACTCATAATATGGCGGTCTGCTCCTCCAGACTGTAGAAGGTTGGACCGCCACCACCATTATGGCGGTTAGAGGACCGCCAAACTAATAATCAGCCCCAAAGTTTATTTACCGTTCTGTGTACCCTAAAGTTTCTCAAATACTCATGAAATCCAGCACTTTATAAACATACTAAAGTGCCAGAGATACCACGTCATTACAGATATCTATTTTTAACCCAGAAGTGGTAGAATCTCCCAGAGATCTTACACTAGCCTAAAGTTCCTTCACTATCTCAAAGCTATTTGTCTATCTTGCAAACCTAACTGTATCCCAGAGGCACTACAGTGCCCCAGAGATCCTACATTTCACATAGACCACTTACTGTCTCCAAAAGCATAGACTAAGCAGAGACCCAACACTATCTCTGACATCCTACACAATATTTAAGATTCAACACTACCCCAAATTCAGACATATTTATCTTCGGAAACGTGCTGGAAACGCACCTCGTGAAGCTGTGATTAAAGATATGACCTCAGTGAGTTACTTATAGAGCTCCACACACCCAGCATATAACAACGGTGTAACCCTCACCACATGATATTTTTCATTTTATGGTATTTAATGGTAGTCATTCATCTCAATCTGCACATTAATGGAGAACTATAATGGATACTTTTCCACAGGTTTATTTCATATTTAATTGTTTAATCCACCCCACAAATTTCCAGCAAATGAAGACCATGCTCCTGTGATGGGAGCCAGCTGCACCTTCCACTTTTACACCTTCTGGTAAATTTATGAGCATGCTAGAACAACTGGTACAGGGGACTGGCTTGCAGATTAACATAGAGAAATGCTATTTTCTGCTTACTGTTAAGTGGTAATGATACTATCGAAATTCTACGTGACGTGGTAGATCCCGAAATAGGCAGACTCAGTGTTGTGTGCTGCTAACACTAACAGAGTTGTAATTCTTGGAGTTAATATTAATGCCCTCATCAGCAGTTCCTCTGTATATCCATGGATATACCAGAGCTGGAATTAACAATAGCCACCATTAATTCACCATGAGATAAACTTCCCAGGTGGTAAATATCTGTGCTAGGGAAGCGGGAGAGCGAAAGGGGAATAGTGGCAACACGGAAAGTTTGTGGGGAGTTGAGGAGGGCCTCTTGTCGGTGGGGAAGGTGTGCAGCCTCTGAGGAAACTGGAATGGTTGGCAAGGGCCAGGATTTGCAGTGCCCACTGCACAGGATGTTTCCCAGCCATGATTTCCAGGTGTGCATTTACAACCTAGAAACCACAAAACAGACAACTGTGTAATATTGTCCAATGTTCGGTCTGACCAGCGCGAACATTCTAATACGTTTTCCCTCTGGTCAGGCCAGCGGGAACAGTGCTAAAAATTAGGACCCAGCTCCCTTAAGGAAGCCGAGTCCCATATCGTAGCATAGATGGGGCCATCCAGCACCTTGGAAATGTGCACTGTCTGAAATGGCTGGTGGAAAGTGAGGTTGTAATCAGCCAGGCGACGCTGAGTTCAGCACCGCCATTGCTGATTATAAACCCGACCACCTACACTCTGTCGGGATCTATGATCCTGGCGGGTACGGCGGTCTTTAGGTGGGTCTGCCTGCCAAAGTCGTAATTTGGCAGTCAGACCGCCAGAGCCGCAGCTGTCCACCCGTCACCATGAGGCTGGCAGTCCTAGGACCGCCAGCCTCGTAATGAGGCCCTAAGTGGTTTGTTTTCGTTACTAGAACTCCAAAATGGTATTACCGGGCTATATTATACTTGGTACTCATTACTGACTCATTTGGCCCAAAACAATGGAACTCCCTCAAAGACCCCCTGAGAAACTGCACAACCTTACCAGCATTTCATAAAGGCCTGAAGACCTGGCTGTTTAAGATGCTAATCTGTCATTGCTTCCTTTTGCCCAGTTTGGTTAGCTGTGCGCTCTAGACGATTATACAATAAGGATATGTGTACTAGATATATCACTTGTTAATTGTGGCATATTTTCCCTTTAAAATTTGTTTTCTTCAAAGACCAGCTTGTTATTTGCACTAATTAAAATTAGAATGTCAATTTTTTTTTTTTTTTTATCCGTCTTAAATATATTTTAATAAAATATTAGGCAGCTGTGGGGTCAGTGCATTTAGGTAATTCTGTGACTGTGGTGTTTACCACTTAGTTATGTATTTTCTGCATTTTCCCCACAATGTGCAAAGTTCCCAGATTTCACCCAATAAAGTTTCTTGAGTGGGCAGAGTTCTCCCAGGAGAGGCAGCAGATTCACCAACCGTTGCCGGAATCAGGGAGCCGCTCCCCACCCTCATTTCTTTGGTATTTGCTTTATTCCCCGGTTCCTTCTGATTAAAGTAAATTCCTTTTAAGCTGGGTGTTGACTGAATTAGTGCAAGAAAAACATATACGAAGAAACAAGAGCCTAGATTGTTTTCTATGATTTTTAATGTATTAATTCTTTCAGAGGTGTATTAATTTTTTAATAAGCACTTTTTTTCAACATTTCCCAGCTGAAATTTGTATAAAAACCCAAACAATTTCACACTTTAAAAACCCTTCCAAGTTGCTGGTGAAACAGAAATGCTTGAGTCCTTGGAAGTCAGAGTGCACGGACAAATATTAAAATGATGAAAGTCCGGCTGAGATAAAATCTCCACAGTCCACTGAATTTTGAGTCCCTCCCGCCATCCCATAAATTTCCTCTTTAAACAATAATTCGTCGGGAATAAACAGGCAATGCTCCCAGGGGACAACGCGCGTTAGATTTCAGAACTGCGACCAAGGCACATCGTGTATGAAATATTTGACGCTAAAGACCGTCTGTCAATGTCCCTGGAGTCGAGCTCAGCACTCCTGGCTATGACGTGCTGTGTGCCAGGGCCTAGACAGATGCACCATAGACAACCAGAGGTGCCTGGCCAGGGATGTTCAAAAGCTTTATATTTCTCACTCAGACATCCAGGAAAATGAACCATCACACAACAGTTTGTGCAGAGAGAGAGCAAAACCGCCCTGCGGTTAGACTTAGGCTGAAGAAAGCGCAGCCTATTGAGAAAATAGCCCAAGACATTCTAAGATGGATATGGGACAAGTATCTTAAGTTTTATGGAAACTGACCCTAGTCCTGTGACTCTGCAATGACTTCTAGAATTGTTTAGGGTTCTATTTATGGTTCAGCTCTGGTACTTTCAGTATTGACTTCTAGATTCACCTGAGGTGCCAGGGAATCTGGGCCTGATTTAGATTTGAGCGTAGGAGGTACCACAACGCTGACGGGTATCCCATCTGCCGAAATCTAAATTCCATAGGAAATAATGGAAAATCCTTCTTTATAGGAAAGAATTGCTAGATCTGCGGAGGGTGCCTTGGTCCGCCAAGTTTAGCATATACTTCAAAAAGTGGATTATGTAAATTGTTGGTCAAGCCAAATTGTTAGTTGAGTTTTGTGTCAGAATGTGCTTCACTCCTTTGGGGAGCTGCTTTTCGCATGTTCTCTGTGCGCTGTGGTCAGTTATGACTTGGTGCTGATGATGAGTTGCCATTATAGGTTCTCACTATCACTGTAGGTCCTCAAGCGATCACTTCAATTTTCTGTCACCACTTTCTTCTAAATCAGACCCAGGAACTGTATATGCAAAATAGTAGGATGAACTGAAGGGGTTTCTTCTGCGTGTAACATAAAATAAATTTACACAAAATAAATCAAATAGGGCCAAGGGAACACTACTGGACAATATTTCTCTTCATGTTGCCTTATTCATGTAAACATTTAGGGCCAGATGTACAATGCCAGTTTCAATTTCTTAATCCTCTCAATCACTATTTCAGGCCGTTAAGAAATGCAAACTAGGCTTTTCTTACATACAAAGCCCTTTAAGAAATCACAAATTGAGATTTCTATCCTGTAGAAATCACAATTTGCAATTCCTAGAATAGGAAATCTCAAATAGGGATTTCCTTTTTGTGATTCCTATTCTGATGTACCATGCATTTCCTAAATGTGATTTGGGTATTTAGGAGACGCAATTACCATAGACTTTAAGTCGATAGCAAATAGGGGCAATTAAAAAAAAACACCCAAAGTGCTTTTTTCAATTGCACTAGAGCACACACAAGCCCCTTGGGCATGTACGTGCGCTACAGGTGTACCCCTATTTTTAGGGTGCACCAAGTGGGGTCTTTTTCCCATTGCCATCCTTGGTTTTGCATTTTCTAAATAGTGATTTCCTAATCAAAAAACACTATTTGGGAAATGCAAAACTGTCCCATTGACTCAAATGCAATGGGATTTCTCAATAGCGATATCCTAATAGCGATTCTTTCAGAAAATCGATGTCTTTGTACATTGCATTTTCCTTTAATTAAATAGCGATTTCTATGAAGTCGCTATTTAAGAAATACAAAATTGCATTTTTGTAATCTGGCCCTAAGGGTCAGATGTGCAAAAGGATTTAGCATTTCGTAACAGATCGTATCACAATTTCAGTCTGTTAAGAAATGCTAAAATGCCTTTTCTGGTGTACGAAGGCCAATGGGGAATTTCAAAATGTGATTTCTACCTACTAGGAATTGCATTTTGTGATTCCCAAATAGGAAATCATAAATAGGGATTTTCTATTTGTGATTTCCTAAGCACATGTACAAAGCATTTCCTAAATGCCAGATGAACATTTAGGAAATGCTATTACTGTCGACTCCAAGTCGATGGTAACTATGTGCAAGTTTAAAAAAAATGAATTTAAAATGCTTTTTTTAAAGTGGCATGTAGTGCATACATGTCCTTAGGGCATTTGTGTGCTTTATGTGTGCAGTACTTTTTTGGGGATGTATCAAGGTGGTCTGTCTGCCCCTAGGTACTTTTGGGTTTGCATTTCCAAATGTACAATTTCCCTAGGCCGATAGGGACAAATTATGTATAATTTCTTAAATAGCGAGTTCCTAACAGCAATTCCTAGTCTGTAGGAATCGCTATTAGGAAAAATCTATTTTTGAACATTCCATTTTGCATTTCCTAAATAGCGATTTCTTAGGATTCGCTCTTTAGAAAATGCAAAATAGCAATTTCATAATCTGACCCTAAGTGTGGTATTGCCAGGAAAGTCCATTGACTAACATCACTCGTGAGATCGCCAACTGTAACTATAACTTTAGCAGAATTGATGATGCTGAGTCCTAGACATCACAGTGGCCCACAGCGACCGTGAACGGATTTCAGAAAAGAGTCAGAAATAGTTAAGCCAGGTGTCGAGAGCAAATTGATGACACATTTCAGATATTGAACAAAAACATAATTTCATATAAAAAACATCTTTGAAGAAAATCATTGATTTGTGTTTTAAAGCAAATAATATTTGCCTGAGATGTAAGTCGATTTTTGTCCTCTTGAGGATTCACACAGATCCCTCAGAGTCAAATTAGAAATGTATGCAAGTTGTAAATTCTCATATAGCTTCATGTAGGTGTCTATGTACATAATATTGTTTCAGCACGAACCTAGCCAAAAGGCCTGGGGTTGGTGGCTGATGGATAACCCACTGCTCTAACACTCGCGAAAATCTGCACTTGGAAACTTTTTTTGTTTTATAGGATTCTTAAACATGGAAGGTAAATGACCTTGCCAATACACCTGTCTGGTGTTCCTCCTTGGAACATTGGGGTGCTCACTTAATTTTCTACCTTCTAATAACGCTTATTTCACCCTCATTTCAGAGCAGGTAATGATCTACCCCAAAGAGAGGGTGTTCACTGCAGTTGGCATAATCACCTTATCTTCTGTGACTTCTTGAAAGTTCAGCATTATCTGCATTCCGCATGCTTTCAGATTGCAATCAGCAATAAGTCACAAATGTACGAATGCATAATTTTCTAAATCAGACATCGTGACCGATATTGAATTATAGAATAGCGGTTCCGAAAGAACCTCAAATGCAAAACAATGATTCACAGTTTGCGATTCAGAACCATTTGTTAGCGGTGATAGTTTCATCGGACGCTGCTGGAGATATCAGAAACCAGCCAGAAAGTGCACCGACAGTGCCATGCAGGTGACCCTGAGGGGTACAGAAGATGCTGAGAGCCATCTGCTAACATCTCAAGCCTTACTCATCACAAGAAGGAGATTGAAGAAAGAAAGGGGAACAGAATTTCAGTCACTAGCAGTTAGGCATTCTTGTAGAGGGATTCATTGCAGTCAGTGGGAAAACCTTTGGAAAGGCATGCCTGAGTGTTTCTGCCACCCAAAAGTGTAGATGCTTTAGGCCCACTATCTGAATTTCAGAGGTTAGGAGTTTGGATGTCTTCTTCTACAATCGTTTCATATGTATCTACAGTGTGGTAAACGTACAGAGGTCAATGTGTGGTTCCATTTGTAATCCCAGCACACGATGGGTCAAATATTCTGTAGCCTCTTGTGCCTACCCTGTGAAATACAGACCATGCACTGCTTTACCACCATTCCTTTGCACAGCCGGCAAATATGTGTGAACATGCCCTCCTGGAAGAGACGAAGACAGATGCAGCAGGGCTGATGTGCCAATGTGCATACTACAACTGCAGCAACTCAATTTTGTGCAACAAGACCTTGAGTATCACAACAGAAAGGAACGCACCACATCACCCCATAACCAGCGACACCACACGTACCACCATGTCAATCACAAGCAGCGGTGGAGCAAGACTGACACAATAAAGCCTCTTATTGGGGCAGAAAGACTCAATTAAGGCAGGGGCAACTGCTAAAGAAGGAACAGAGACACCTCTGGAGGATTCAGGACACTGGACACCGCTATGTAGTGGGAACAGTGTATATGGTGGAAGGTGACTGTGATGTTGGGGAAGAAGATATTATATCTGATGGTACTTGTAATATGACAGGAGGGATATTTGTCACGTTTGTGATGGAGTGTCCCATCTGCCAAGATTGTAATCAGGCCCTAAAAGATGATATTCCGACATAGGAGGTGTTCCATAGGCCTGAGAAGGCTTTTACATACGTAGGCATCCCCTTGTATGGGGCATGACCAGAGAGCCTGCACATGCAGCCAGGAAGCAACATTTTTTAAGGGCCACTGAAACAGTACAGAGGCTATCAGCCAAATTGGGGCAGAAACCTATCAAGGAGGTGATCAACATATCATTCTAAGTCTTTATCGGTGGTCTCTCATTGAGTGGGTTTATAGGGATAAACTGACATCAGAAGTAGGAAGACGGTGATTGTTTTTTTCGTATAGCGTCCTTGAGGTACCATAGGACTGTTCCACACATAGCTTGTGGTATCATATTTGTAGGACCTAATTGAACCACGTCCCTTGTTTCTGTGGGTGACAATGTCGGCAAAGCCAGAGTCAAGATCACCAGGCTAATTATCCGGGACCATTTATCTTTGGATACTGCATGAGGCACCTCAAAAACCTTCTAGTTTATTGAGTATTCCAGATTTATTTACACGACCTGAGGTAATTGATGCTACATCAAATGAAATGGTTCAGCAGACCTTCTTTACTCACCTTGACCCCAGGATCATTGGGGTCCCATCTCCTACTTGTAAGTAACCCTGACATAGATTTTACTTCACCTCCTTTAGATTGAACACTGCGCACTCTACTTTCATTCCAGTGCCTGGATACCCTCAGGGGTCACAAGTAGCGCTCTACAAGTCTGTTGATTGATTGATTGATTGAGTACCCAACCTAGGCACAAGAACTCCCGGAACCCCATGTGATACCGGCACAGAGCACAATGTGCTAAATACTCTTAGGTAAAATGTAAACTACTCAGTTTTACACTCTTTCAATAGGAATCAGCCACGACTGGCAATGGTTTTATTACAGCAGCTCATGTCTGAGGCAGCATGCAGAGCTGTAATACATTTCATGCAGAGTGCCATTAAAAGTAATAAAAATATAAATTAAGTCTTATAACGTCTACAGGCAGAGTGGTTTATCTGCTGGGTTTGTAGATGGTGTGCGATATTTTATGTTTATGGTTTTAGTGATACGTATTATGAAATTAAGAATTGAAGCTTTGTGTAGTTAAATGTTTACTTGATCCTTTTATGGCTAAATTATACAGAATAAATATTTTATTGAACGATTGACAAATGGAGTCTCAGGACATATCTACAAGATTTACATATATATTTTGTTCCAGCGTCTCCTAGTTCATTTGTAAGGACATATTCTTTATAGTATTTTTAAAGGTATGTGAATTTGGGGGCACATGTACGCACCACTTTTCCTGCCGCAAACGGCCCGATTCGCAGAATTGGACCGTTTGCGGCAGGGAAAAAACATTTTGGTGTGTACAGACCCTATTTTGTGATTTGGTAATCTATTTACCAAATCACAAAATAGGTTTGTGAGTCGCAAGTCGGAAGGGGCGTTCCCTTCCTAAGTGCGAGACGCAGCACAATGTAGCATTGTTTTGAGACCATGAATGTAGACACAAAACAATCACAGATAGCACCAGTTTTAAACTGGTGCTAACCCATTCGCAAATGGGAAGGGGTCCCCCCGGGACCCATTTCCCTTTGTGAATGGCAGGGAAAATATTTTTTAGGGCAGGCCGTGGTCCCACCGACCACTGCCTGCTCTGAAAAAAATGAAAAGAAAACTTTTCTTTCTTTTTTAAATGCAACTTGTTTTCCTCCAAGGAAAACAGGATGCATTTAAAAAAAAAAAAACTGCTTCATTTAAAATCAGTCACAGACATGGTGGTTTGCTGTCTCCAGCTGGCCACCATCCCTGTGAGGGCAGCCATTCCCAATGGGGTCACGAATTATGACCTGCCTCATGATTATTCATGAGGTAGGTCATTTGCAACGCCAATGTGAATCGCAAACAGTGTAAAGGACACTGTCGTACATAAGGTTTTGCGGCTCACAATTTGCGACTTGTTAACGAGTCGCAAATTGCAAGTCGCAGAACTCAGGGTTGTACATCTGACCCTAAATTCTTTAATCAACAACATGCCACGTAGGCCAATGTGTTGCACTCATGCAGACACGTGTTAATGTTATGTGTGACACTCACATGGTTCCTTTACACCTTCAGTTTCGCCTCCTCCAATTCTCGCAGTGCTGTCTACGTTTTAATACTCCGAACAGCTTTCTCCTGGAGAGTTAGCATGAGTCCGGGAGCAGCTTCCACTGGCCAGGCTCAACCTTCTGTGCTTTGGTAGTAGCCCACAAATAAGACGCTTGTGGTCCTGACACTGTTTTTTACATTCAGCCACAATCCTGGGATGTGCACACACAGCATTGCCCGTATCTGTTACTTGTAGTCATGATTTTTTATCTTGTTTTGGCACTGGTCTTGGAGACCAAATTCACTTCCTGTTTTATATGTAATTTCCTGACGAGGCCTTGTTTTCATGCATGTGTATTTCTCAACCAAATTTACTGGCCGGGAAAAACACAGGGAAAAGATCACATACAATAGAATGACGTGCATTAAAATCTCACCCTGTAAAAATTGGTTCTGCACATAATATTTGTGATATAGTGAGTTTTTTGTATCCCACAGAAAGTTTTATCACTCCCTAATTATAAATCCAGGTGTGGTTTTATCAAACCCGATTTGGCACACAGCTTGTAATTAGGCACTGAGGGCCTGAGTTAGATTTCGGAAGATTGGTTACTCCTCCACAACGGTGACTGATAGCCCATCCCCCAAAATATAAATCCTATCATATTCTACGGGATTTTTATTTCAGCGGACAGGACATTCGTTCCCGTTGTGACGGAGTTACCCCTCAGCCAAACTCTAAATCAGGCCGCAAGTCTGTGCTGAAGCTACCTGTAGAGAGTTAGTTTTTGGAATTTAATAGTAATGAAATATGGTTGCAGAGACTTCGAGACTGGTTTAGAATCTGGTGGGGAGGGGTACTCTGTCACAAACATGACAGATAGCCCATCCCCCGAAATATAAATCTTGTCATATCCTACTGGGTTTATATTTCCGTGGACAGGATATTTGTCACCATTGTGATGGAATAACCCCTCAGCCAAACTCTAAATCAGGCCGAGGATGTCCCGCATCTACCCGTAGAGAGTTGGTTTTTGGGATGTAACAGTAATGTAATAATATGAGTCAGAGACTTCGGGCTGAGTTAGAGTTGGTGGAGGGGGATACTACATCACAAACATGACGGACATCCCGTCCACAGTATTACGATCCCATTGTCTCCTATGGGGATGTTAATACATTTGTGATGGAATATTCCATCCCCCAAGATCTAAATCATACCCTTTGCTTTTTAGTTAGATTTCTCTTTATTCTCTTTGAAGCAGGATTTTTGCATTTCACATTGAGAGCCCTCTTCATCTCTGAGAGATTAGTACATCTCTCATGCTTTGGAAAAGCAGTCTCTGTGGAAGAAAAACAAGACTCCTTCGTACCCCATTCTTTAGCGCATCCGGGATTCTATTATCCAAAGCAGGAAAATGGAGTATCTCGGTATATAATGGAAGGCAAATTATTATTGAGTGCAGCTCGAAGTGAGTTTTCAACATCTGTTTATGTTCTCCTTTCTCATTTTACAGTTAAACCTTATGAATTTAAACGAAGGTGATTGAGACAGAACTTTATATTTGGTAGTCTGTGCAGCTATCAAAATTCAGAGTTTTTTCAAAACCAGAAAACTATTGAAAATGAAGGTGATGTCCGTGTATCAAGAGTTTGTGGCAACACATTAAAAACTGTTGTTTAATCACTCAAGTTGAGATTCAGTCCTTACTTACATGGCAATAATTGTTTCTATGAAATCATCTCGCAAAGGCTACATGTTATACCCCGTAAATACCTACATAATGAAGTGAGGTCTGTGCATTTTCAGAACCCACCTGTGCATTCACATAATTATTCGTGGGTACAATTCCACCACTTGTGAGTCACCATGTGTAGGTCTTGGCAAATGCTTGTTACAGTTCTTAATATTAAGTTCCATTTCTTAGCTGTATTTCTGTCACATGCTCTCTTTGGAAGATTTCCAGGCGTAAGACAATCAGTACAGTTTGCAAGAGATTACTCACCTGTGTATTATACAAAGAGATAGATCTTCTTGACGTCAGTTGACATCAGCACCAAAAGCAGATCTCCACAGAATGTGCCTGGATTTTGGGAGAGGACTCGCCGAAGGTTTAGCAAAGACGTACATATCTACCTGCTTTATGAGTTCTCAAAATATCACCTTTAATTGTTATACAAAAAACGGTCATTGTTCCATGATTCCAAATTTGGTAAAAATTCTGATTGAGTTGTTGTATACAGAAATTTCAGCACAAATGGACAATTTTATTTTTGTGTGGATTTAGTGGCGTCTGCACGTGTCGTAATTCTTCCATATTTTGGCCACTTCAAGCAAAACATGTGACAGAGTTCATCTACTCTGCATCTGAACAAGGAGACTGAGATGTGGAAAACATCTTGACTCACTCTTGGTGCCAGGGCCCTTTGTCCAAAGTGGGGGTAGTACCTTCTGTTTGGGTGTTTTTTTTTTGCAACTGGATAAACTATTTGGACTGTCGCAGGTCATCAAGACTGCAGGTTCCACTATCTGGGACCCAACTCTGAGTTTTACGGCATTCCATACCTGTGACGAAAAAAGTACAACAGGACATGGGCATCATGAGAGAGTCCGAATATTATCTCTGAAATGTCTCAGTGTTTGATTTAAACAAGTTCTTTGGTTGTCATTCTTCTACCCTGATGAACTGTTGGCCGAAACACATCGACAACTCTGGTTTCAGGATGAGGTACGTAAACAACGATATTGGAGGATTCACCCAAGGGTCTTTAAAAGACGCCAAACTCAGGACTTCTGATCAACGCCCCATACATGTGGGTTCTATCCACCCAACTGTATCAACCTGAGGTTTTTATTTTATTTTTTTAACTTTTTTGCTGATAAATTATTTTTGGTTCTGATTGAATTGAACTGACTGCAAGACCAATATTTCATATGTGTCATTATTTGTGGAGTCTCATTTTTGATCCACTGTTTACTCGTTTCTGATCACATCTTTTGTGAAGGTCTACATTACAAACAAGCACAATGCATGACACAGATATACTGAAGGCCTTTTAAAGAAATGTATAATAAACTGATATAATGTGTCTCTGTTGGCCTCCTGCCTTCAGGATGTGAAATATGGACCTGCGCTCTGAATAACGTTCTAAGCAGAGGGTTATGATGTTGTTTTAATCACACTTTAAATCATTTTTGTGAGCATTACAATAATTAATTGAGTTTGTAGGCCCAATGGTGTTTTTTATATGTGTAATATATTATGTTAGACACATTGTGAAGACTATTGTTCCTATTCTACCCAAGCTGGGCAAGTGATTTGCCAACTTCATCTGCATATAACTCTTTGTTGTTTTGAAAATTAATGTTATTTATTACTTTGGAAGTTTAGATAGTTTGTTAAATAATTGTGGGGCCTTTTTCTAGCACATAAACATTTTACCAGGATGATTTCAATTTTAATGAAGCTCTTTAAGATTCCTAATTTTTTTTTTTTTTTTTTTTTTTTTACAAAAAACAGTATAAAAAAGTTCTATTTTAATAATGTGGTCCTTGTCTGAGAGACTCATGAAAAAACAAGAAACGTCTATCAATCTCCAGTTCTAGGTCTGCTGGCACGGGACCCTTTTTAGGACTACCCCTGCTAACTCCTAGCACTAAGATGATTTGCACTTCTCATACACAACAATGCAGAACAACTGGGTAATTGCAAGGTCGATAGCAGGGGTATTGTCCACCCTTGAGCTGCACTAACTGACAGGAAGGCTTACTAGAGTGGCATGTCCTGTGTGGCATGTAATAAACGAGACTGGGGCACCACTCTATAGACACTCTTCATATGTCAAGAAGCAAAACTGATATCAGTTCATTCTCATAACTGCTCATTCACTGAAGGAAATCTTTAGCATGTCACAATAACTCACAGATCTTCAGCCTGTATTCACCTGGGCACTGCTGCGGGCAGCTTACACTGGGGCAGTGCCACGGCCTGCTCGCATCTGACAGGTCTCTGTCTTCTGTGGCACTGGGGACCAAACCTCGATGAACCGAGAGGTGGCCCAAGTGATGTCAAACATTCCTTCCATCACCTTGTTTGTTTCAGTGCATCAGTTCTAAAGCCTTGAGCACCTAGTCTCAACTGCATCTAAAAAACTGTCAGGTCTTCATTCCCACATGTTTCACAGGTAAACGGTTTTATCAAGTCTTTTATGGTAGCTGTTTAGTAAGTGTGCAATTACTCACATGGAGTGACTTCTTTAAAAAAAAAAAATTAAATGGATTCTATCACTTTGTTTCTCTATAAGGACATCCATAAATCTGAAAAGACACTTTGAAGAGTATCTGGTCACCACTAAGCATGCTGGACCGGCCAGAGACTGCCGGTGAGTATCGCCCATGGTCAAGCTACCTTTTGTGTTGACGGCATCGGAAGACTTCTGCCACTATATCAGTGTATTACTTCTGCTGTCACTGGACAGAGTAGCTGTCTCCTGGAAGAGTTTGCCCATCCTCTTGAAGAGTGGTGACAAGTCTGCCCTTATTTACAGACCTCAAAAGGCCCACAGATCCCCAACTCACCAACATGTCGCTGTTCATAAGATTGTTAAGCACAAGATGGAACATCAATTAAGGTAATTAATGAGCAGCCACACAATGGCTACCTCAATAAATAGGACTTCAAGTGTAGGGAAGTATGCAGCTGTAGAGGAACTGACCCATGTGTCGGGCCTCATTTACAGCTCAGCGGATGGGTTACTGCATCACAACGGTGATGAATATCCTGTCCGCCAAAGTCCAAATCCCATTATCTTCTATGGGATCTAGATTTTGGCAGATGGGATGTCCGTCACTGCTGTGGCGAGTAACCCATCCACTGAGCTCTAAATCAGGCCCAAAGTCTCATAAAGAACTCCGTTGAGCTCCGGCGTAATCTCATGCTGTTCTTGGCCATTTCATCCTGGAAGGATCCCAGTAACGTAAAACCATAGCATAGCATGACCGTCCACTGAAAATGCTGAACACAGTGGAAAATGAAGGTATCCAAAACTGCAGTGCAAACATTCACAACGTTTTTTTTTCCCCTGTGTAAATCAGACTTAAATTTGAGATGTTGTGCGTGATGTCATGAATGATGTCACTGAGCAAGTCATACGTGATGCCATATGCGAAGTCATAAGCAGTGCACAGTGGGGACACAAAGTTGTAGTTAGCTCTGTAAGCTATAACTGGCAAATGCCAGCGTTCTTTTTTTTTGCTTTTCAAACATTTGTTATTAGTTTATTTCAACAAATTACTATATCATTTTAACCTTTATTTTTTACAGTGACCACTGTGTCGATATAGTTAGGCCAGGGTTTCTATAGGTAGAACGTTTTTTGTTTTGCTAATAACTTTGGAACCATGTCACATATGTGTACTAAACCTTTTTTTTTATTAATTCATTCTCTTAAGCTCCCTCTTGGTAAGTTTTTGATGATCCATCAATTGGGGGACCAAGGAAAGGGAAGGCCCCAAAACATTGATTTCCCATACTAATTCCCTTAGGAAACTTCTATTATTGATGCAAAAAAAAACAGCAGAACAGAATTACACCAACTTTGACAAAAAGCTAGAACTTTAGAAAGCATACATTTTGTGATTTGGTGCAAATCTGTTCAGCCATTTTTCAGAAATGTGTGTTTAAAGAGGTGCTTGGTGGCATGAAGAGGTTAAAAATGATATTTATGGACGGTTGGTCCTGCTAGAATCCCTGCGGTCCGAAAATAAAAAAAATAGGATGCATTGATTGGCAGAAGGAGCTTTTCCTCCTGTTGACCATTCAGGTACTCGTCCACATGATGGGCTGGCCTCAAGACAAAGAAAAGGACTCAGGTACTAGCACCATGTGTCATGTTTTTTTAAAAGTATTGTAAGGAGCAGGGTATGGACAACTTGAAACCTGGCCACTTGTGGGGGTGACTCAGCGGAACCCACTATAGGCCAAAAGAAACTAAATGTTTTTTTCAACCTGCAGTGTGGGGTACTGTGGCACGTTTTGGGGAACAGGCTTGGTTTTCACTACAAACTACCTTGAAAACATATGTCTGCATCTCACATCAGGCGCACTCAGTCCTTACCTTGTTTCACGTGGAGTACTGCTGCAGCCCACACTTCAGTGATTTGTACGTGGTGCACCGTGTAGGTTTCACCATGCAGAGCCACACTTGCCTCCAAGACTTACGATATTTTCAAGCTACGCACCGACACAAGTTTACATAGTAACTCTATTCTGCATATGACCATGATGATATCAATGATGTCATTTAACATGTCATGAGTGATGTAATATGTGAGGCGATAAGCAGTGCGTGGCGAGGGTGCAGATATAGTTATCTCAGTAAACTAGAAGTAGAGGATTTCAGTGTTTTTTTCATGTGTTTTTGTGTTATTTCAATACCTAACTATAATATCGTTATATATCGTCGAGGAATGTAGTTGTATAATTACTAACAGTAAATCTTTACTTAACAAAACGTACTTACCTTCACAATATTGTTTGAGTCAATATTCTAGCTATGATATCTTCGTCTTGCAGTCCTGTTGTGCCTGGTTGTTGTGTGTGCTTGGGCGGATGGCGCGTCACTGGCGTTTAGTGACATAGGCAGGTTCTGTGTGTCTTTATGACGTGTGGGACTGAGAGTTGACCGTTGAGCGTCAGTGCTGGGGAGTGTGGACCTGTTTCCTGTACTGCTGCTACTTAATACAAGAAGAATCACCGATTCCTGTGTGGAGCATTATTACATTACCTGTCGAAGAAGGTCACTTCGCTGCTATTCTGGCATTGAATGTTTAATGACCATTCATTTGCTTTCGACGAGCAGTGAGGATTTGCTCCTAAATTGGCACGTAGTGCAGTTCACAGGCTGGTTTGTGCCAGTGAGGTGATGTGCACTAGCATCTCCAGGTGTGACGTAGTTCTTTCTTTATTTCTCTCTTTCTTGCTATTTGTAGAGTGCTCTACGATTTACATATTTGGAGCCTCCGGTGTAAGGCTTGTAAAGCTAATCAGATTATGTCATCCAGGCCAACATATCTAAGTTTCTGACTTTTACAAACTTTGAGCAAGTTGGGTTCTGCTCGAAGATGCGCATGATTACAAACCAGTGGGGTCACCCAACAAGGCGAAGGACCTGGGTAAAAGGCGATACATATAACAGACGGTCCCCTGAATCAAACACCAACATATACACAAACAATGGTAAACACATTAAGGAATCAACCAGAGAAGGACATAAAGGAAGAACAAAGACACTCCAAATTAGGAACACTTTGCTTGTATTAAACATGAGTACGTGTACAAACAATATTTAAACTACAATGGTTGCTCCTTGAAAATAGAACAAAGTGCTAGAAAAGGGTGCTCGTGAAAAGGTGAAAAGACAAGATATATTATTCTATAGCTTTTATCTGTCCTTCAATCCACTGATTCATTGAGGTTCAAGATTCATTTGATACTATCTGTCTGTGAAAATGGCAGAATAGTTCTTATTCCATCCCTGGGGGGAGGATTGTAAGGTCAGTATAGACCAAGAAACAAGTATGTTGTTGACGTTTCGACCCAATAAGAAAGCCAATTGTAATCTTGTCAATGGGTCTTCATCAGGACAAGAGGTAGGTAAAATGGAACCTTCTGTTATGACTCTGTCGTCCCATCTCTAGGGGGCGCTGTACGGGGAATGTCGGAAGCCTGGGAATCACATTAAACACTTATCTAGAGTCCCTTGCTGACTCCTGTTTGTTTCTCTTTTCTCCATGGTACACTTGTGTAGGACTACATTTGCTTCTTGGGACTGCAAATCCCATAATGCACAGCTTGGTAGTCAGGAAAACCGGATTCTGTTTCCCATTGTCTTCTATGGGAGAAGTCCAGTTGCTCCTTTTCACTGGATCCTCTCCTCCAGGACTTGCAAGTGTCTGAAACAACCACACGCCTGAGACCTCTCCTGTGCAGCCCAGCTTGGAACTGCTTATAAGCAGCCATTTCCTCAAGCTCCCCGTCGTGCATCGGACTTCGATTCCTTTGTGTTACAGACCCTTTGTCGGATGGTGTTCCAGTTTTGTTCCTGTTCTGTTCCAGCTTGATCCTGTTTCCTGTTTCTCTGCCCTGCTCCTGATTGTTCCAGCCAGAGTCTGCTCCCTATCTCTTAGCTTTGTACCTGTTTGTTTCTTCCAGAGCCTGCTCCCTGTTTCTCTGCCCTGCTCCTGCCTTGTTTCAGCCTGAACCTTCTCTCTGTTTCCCAGTCCTGTTTACTGCTCATTTCCTACTCCCTGTATTCCAGTCCTGTCCTTGCCTGTTCCAGCCAGAGCCTGTTCTCAGTTTCCCAGTCCTGTCTCTGTTTGTCCCAGCCAGAAGTTTGCGCCCTGTTTTCAAGTCCTAGACCCGCCTTTGCTTCAGCGTGAGCCTGTTCCTAGTTCTTGCCTCTGCCTCTTTGTTCCCTTCTGTTTCTTCTTGGTTCTTTGTGTCTGGTAAGTGTTCTATCAGTCTTCACCAGTGTATAAGTGTCCTCCTTTGTTCTGGGGTTGGCCCCTGGTTTCCAGGAGGCAATTCCAGCCCCCATCCTTGTCCAGTGTTATACGTTGTATTTCGTGCCTAACAGTGACAGTGTGCTATTGCTGTTTTCTCAGGAATCGCCACTGTGTTTCCAGCTGGACCCACAAGAGCGTGTTCTGTGTATGTAAGTACTATCCTTGTTTGTGCTCTAGGGTCCAGAGACAGAATCACTTCTGCTGCCTCCTTTCTATGGGGCTGGCAGGGTGACTATCTGTAAGAGCAAACCGCACAGAGGCATTGAGATTCCCTGTCACTGTGGGAGGTTCTGCGCCTTACTCTGTGTACAACCCCAGCGTGTTTGTCCACTAGTAATCCGTTTCCTGTTTGTTCACACAAGGGTTGCTCTGCTTTTACTTTCCTGTTTCCTGTGTCTATCCATAGCTCTCCTTTCCGTGTATGCCTTTAGCAGCTCTTCTTCCCCAGTACACTACCTCTTTAGGATATTCGGTGACCTCAAGGGGTGTCCCAACCAAAGTCCTGATCAGACCCGCCCGAAACCGTGCCACCTTCAATAAAATTTTAAAAAATACAAATTTACACTCAATATTTCCATATGAAAAGACTGAGTCGCTAAATTAAAAAATGTCTCCTCTCCTGGCTGCGCAGTCCCTCACCTGAAAGCTGTGCAGAATAACCACTGTCATCGCGCAATGGTCCCCAGTCTGCGGAGTGAAGGCAAAACAGCTCCTCATCTGCACTGATTATATCAACTAATAGTTAATAAAACTGGTAGGAATTGCCCATTGGCTAAAGCATTTAGCTGCCAAGGATTACTAGAGAACCTGGACAGACCCCTCAAAACCATATCACCTAAAAGGTGCATTCGGTGTCTTGAAACGCGTAAAGAAGCCGCGTGTGACTGGTTCTTGACTCACTCTCGATCAATAGCTTTTAAAGCCAGTTCCAATCCTCAAAAAGCAAAACAAACTCCTCCTGTACAGCAATACAAACAGACTAAGAACAACAGAGCGTGCTCATTATACGCAGCATCTCAGAAAGTGTCATAGATGCGCATGCGTACACCTCCTCACAACAAGCCCTCCAGCATGGACTGTGGAAAATTCCACCGACCTCTCTGTAGGATCCAGATGGATTCACACCCCAAGGCACCTGCCCCCAGCGCTTTCTGCGAACACTAGTACAACTGATCATGTTCTATGACGTTACGTTATGCTACGTTACCTCGAGTTATTGTGACGTTGTATGTTATGTCACGTTATCCTATGTTGTAGTTTGGTATGGAACAGGGCGTTATAGAGGGTTATATTATATTATTTCGTGGTAAACTGGCGGTGACAGATATGTTTTCTCGTTTCGTGTTACCGCACCTCATCCTGTGGTGTGCTGTCTGGCAATGGTACCCGAGAGACCAGGGCACTGGAACGAGTTTAAACATCTTGTACAAGGCACATTGGAACTTCAGGTAACAGTGACTGGAAACACAAGATAAAAGTGAAAAAGCTTTAGCAAACTCCTGTGAGAAAGCCCTCTATAAATGCGGGGTGAGGGTCTGGTTAAACCCTTAAATATCCTATCACAACCTTCTGTGGAAAACAACATCCCAGCAAGTGATGCAAATAAACGCGCGTGCACTGGGTGAGTGAAGGCAGACCCACATCTCTCTGTGTATAGCGGTT
This sequence comes from Pleurodeles waltl, assembly GCF_031143425.1. Classification (NCBI taxonomy): domain Eukaryota; kingdom Metazoa; phylum Chordata; class Amphibia; order Caudata; family Salamandridae; genus Pleurodeles; species Pleurodeles waltl. Next base: position 6,719,961 of record NC_090450.1, read on the forward strand.
TCCAGGTCAGCTGGCAGATGCAGGAAAAACATGAGTAATAAAATCTGAGTTCTCAAAGAGGAGGTTTGAGGTGTGAAGCGGCTGAGACAGGCGCGTGACACACCAATGAGTTCAGAGTGCCACCATGTGGCCTATGAGAGTAATGCAGGACAGTTATTGTGTTTAACTTTTCAGATCTGGCCAGAGATAGCTGTAGTTTAAAAACATTGGCCCATGTTTATACTTTTTGACGCAAACCAGCGCCAGCACTGGTTTGCATCAAAACATTTACCGCCGGCTAAAACCATTCCAACGCGCCAAACGGGCGCCTTATTTATGGATTGACATTAGCCGCCGCTGCGGCCTGGTTATAGTAAAAAAAAATTACTCTAACAGGGCAACGCAGGTGTAGGGAAGAATGGGGGTTGTGCGTCAAAAACCGGACTTGCGCTATTTTTTGAGGCACAACCCCCATTGAAATGACTCCTGTCTTAGGAAATACAGGAGTCGTGCCCCCCTGCCCAATGGCCATGCCCAGGGGACTTCTGTCCCCTGGGGATAGTCATTGGGCATAGTGGTATGTAGGGGGGCCCAAGTTAGGCCCCCCCATGCCACTTTAAAAAGAAATACTAACCTCTACTTACCTGTATTAAGCTGGGATGGGTCCCCCATCCATGGGTGTCCTCCAGGGGTGGGCAAGGGTGGCAGGGGGTGTCCTTGGGGGCAGGGAAGGGCACCTGTGGACTGCTTCCATGGTCAGAGACCATGGAAATGAGCCCACAGGTCTCTTAACGCCTGCCCTCACCCAAGCGTTAAAAAACATCGCAAATCAGGCTCGGTGCCATTTTGTAAGGCCCACCTCCTCCTGTGCGTCAAAATGACGCTGGAGTATAAATAAGGCGCACTTGCCTTAAAGTAATTTTTTGGACAGGAAAGCCTACCTTGCATGTCATTAACGCAAGGCGGTTTCACGCATCCAGAAAATGACACACACTGCTGAGCTTTGACATTCGCAGGATCGGGTGTCAAAGTATAAGTATGGTGTTAGGTTTGCGCCAAATTTGCGTCAAAAAATTTGACGCAAATTCAGCACAAACAGATTATAAATATGCCCCATTGTATATCAATACACTACACACACACACTGAGCATTAAGAAACTGCCCCCTTCAGCCACTGATGGTTGTTAAATGCCGTTCATATTTTCATCAGCACATATTTTGATACGGAAGTTCTGTCACTAATGACGTTTCCTCTTTTTATTCACTCAGCCATGTTATTGGCTGGATTACTCATAAAGACCTCAGGATTCTTCACACTCCTGCCTGACTGACAATCTGGAAATCTCTGGTACTCAGTGGGGACTGTGATAAGACGAATCACCTCTTCTACGTCTCCCCCATTCAAACAAATGTTTTATATCAAACCAGGCCCTCCCTGAACTGCAGCAAGCATGAGAAACCACATCTGTCACCCCTCACGCGACACCTTGCTCGCCGGAAGAGAGACTCAGGCTCCTCCCTTTTCAAAGAACTTTGAGGCAGGACCATGCTGATTCTTGTGTTTGAAAGTTAATTTGGATAAAACTGTGTTTGGTACCCCGGTGCCTTCGTTTTGCTGCTTTGAGTTGCTCTGTTGTTTCACTGCTTGGGTGCGATGGCTCCATGCGTCATCGAATTATTGATCTTTTGTGAATCGATCTAATGGCCTTGGGCCATGCTCTCGCGAGATAAAAACGCAAAGCCATAAAAAGTGAGAGCAGCATTTGTAGGAGTTTATCTAGAGGCATCAGTCCACCGTTAGTTTCCTTTGCACTGCAGATTTCATGCGCTGCAATGTTCTTTAGCGCGTGTGGGCTTTGGACTTTCAAATGTTTTCTGCATCTGGGATGAGGGATGGTCTTGTAGGAGACCGACACCACAAGGATGAAACAAGGCGTTATCACACGAGACTCCCTGACAGCAGTCATGACACGACTGCACTTCCATGTGCCGACACCCAACAGTGGGAAGTCTGGTCTGAGCAGAGCCAAGGGACGGGCCAAGGCCCAGACTTTCAGAACTGACCCACCCCGGAGCTCGGCACCCACACTTGTTGCTATGTGTCACCCGCGTGGGAGTGAGCAGGAGAGCACCACAGAGAGGTGGCGCTATCCTGCCCCCAGAGAGGGGTGATGCTTGTTGTGTGCTCGGGCTAGGCCACACGTTGTATAATTGCCGCACTATAAATGAACACCACCACACAGTTTGCTAGTATCCCGACTGGCGGGAAAACCTCCTGAGTCCTTTTATTACAGTCGGTTGTGTCACCGACTCAACCATTACTTTATCCCATTGCAGGAGAGATTATTGTCATCTCCCTGCAAGTGTGGACGTCATGGGCGGGTCCATAACTAAACACAACATTCCTCCTTTAACCATCACAAAACATGTAAAACCAAAACGTCAGTTCACATTTCAAAGACTGTTCAAAACATTACACACATTCTGGAAACTGAGTTTAGCATGCAAATGGCATTATGTGCATGATCAATCTAACACAAAATCTTGTAGCCTGGTCGAGCATTGGGGGCGGGCCGTAAGCTATAACAACTCATTCCTCACCTTGACAAGACCGAGCCAGCCGTCACCGATCCATGTGCATCAGGCTCTGAGAATGGATGACCCTCAGAGTTCTGAACATCTGGGCTCCTTGCTCCGCAGGATGACACACTGTTAGCCAGCAAACAGGGACCCTGAGATGTGAAACCACCTTCCTCCTGACCATCCATGCTCTCATTGTCTAAACCAATTGAGGACTGTTATCTAGCTTCTGTCACCTGGCAGTCCAGGGTGCACACCACTTTGAAAAATTAAATGTTTCTTGTGACCATCTCCTGGCCTTTTTTAGCAATGATCATGGTGCCTTTGACCTCACTCACCACCCAGGGATCCTTCTCAAAAGGTAACACAAATTTGCTTCCTCCTCTACTGCATTTTACCAGGACCAAATCCCCGACATGAATAGTTCGCTCCTTAGCTCTCCTTCTCCGTGACATCTTGTCATTCCTGTCCTTTCTTTGTGAGAGCATTTTCCCCACTTAACTATGAAATTCGGACGGTTCCTGAACATGGGGAATGGTATCTCAAACATTCCTATTAATGCATAAAGAGCTAGGTGTCTCTCCAGTGGTAGCATGAGGAGTAAATCAGTACTCCCGCAAAAATGCATATACAGCACAGTCCACATTATGACCCCCAGCAATAGCAATTCGCAGTACCTTGTTAATAGTCCTCATAAAACGTTTCACTTCACCATTTGCTTGAGGCCAACGAGGCGTGATCTTTTTGTGTACAATCCCTCAAGACTGTAAGTACTCAGCAAACTCTTGGCGTGAGAACGGAGGTCCATTGTCAGTGCGAATCTCGTGTAGCAAACCATGGGTGGCCATAATCTTTTCAAGACGTGGTATGATCTAAGACGCTGTGGTAGACTCCACAATTTCAACTTCAGGAAACTTTGAGAAGTCATCTATCACAACAAAAGTGTGACGTCCATCTGGCAGACTCCCAAAATCAGCGCTCGCTCGAAATCATGGGACAGGATGAATGGTTTCCGTAAGGATTGGTGGGGGATGTTCAGCTGGACCAACCGCTTGACACATGATACATTGACGTACAACACTTTCGACGTGGTCATCAAGTCCCGGGAATCACACCTTGCTCCTTAACCTGGACTTTGTCTTTACCATTCCTTGATGAGATGTATGGGCAAGCTCCACTATAGAGTGCTGTAAGGACATGGGAATGACCAGCCTGTGCCCCCTCAGCAAACATCCTTCAGGAAATACAGCCAGTTCTTGTCTGACCTTGTGCAGTGAGGACAACATGGTACGAGCTTCCGCCGTCCGGAGAGTCACATTTTGAAGAATAGGATGCAATCTTCTGGATACCACAGCTGACATTACCAGATGCAGACACTCATCACCATCGGTGGCTGACCTGATTTTGTCCAGAGACAGAGGGAGCGGCAGGGACCTTTCCACAACCAACCTCACATACTCTTCTACTTCTTTTGCATCTGCGACTTCTCAAGAAGTAGCAGGCCTGGCATGCCGTGAGAGGTAGTCGGCAGGATTCAAAACTCCAGGTCGATACACCACCTGAAATCGATAGTCTTGCAGCTGCAAAACCCACATTTCTATTTGTGGCGGGGGCTTGGACGACGACCCATTAAACAAAGGAATCAGGGTCTTGTGATCAGTGTGTACTACAAACGGCTGACCATACAGGTACAGATGAAAATGTCTGGAGCCCCAATGCACTGCAATGGCTTCTTTTTCAATTTGGGAGTAGTGTTGCTCAGTCTCTGTTAGGGCACGACTGGCATCCGCCACCGGAGCCCACACTCCATCCAATTGCTTTTGGGCCAACACTGCCCCAAGCCCCGTGGGACTAGCATCCACCGACCGTTCAGACTCCTTTTGAGGGTCAAAATAGACCAGGGTGGTGTGTACTTGTTTGGGTCCCCACTCCCAAACGGCATTGGTTTTGATGAGGTCACTGAGAGGAGCCGTTAGAGCTCTCAGGTTCTTGAGAAACCGCACACAATAATTCAGCATGCCCAAATAGCTACGGACACCAGATACATTAATGGGAGCCATGGCAGATTGAACGTCCTTTACCTTGGCTGGATCCGGCAAGACTCCTTCTCCAGAGAAACAATACCCAAAGAAGGCCACTTCTGTCCGTAGAAAAGAACACTTGTCTCTGTGGAGCGTCAGGCCATTCTCTTGAAGTCTCTGGAATGTTGCTCGGAGGCGAGAGAAATGTGACTCCACACTGGGCACATGCACGACGTGATGACTCCTGGTAGGCCAGCAAGTACCCCACAAATGGTGTCTTGAAAAACCTCTGCGGCGCTGGAAATCCCAAAACTCAGACGTTTATATCGCCTGAGACCCACATGAGTGGAGAAAGTGGTTATGCCTCTGGAATCGGGATGTAACAGGAGCTGGTGATATCCAGCCCTCAAATCCATTTTCAATAACCACCTTAACCCTGCAACCTCTGCAACGATGTCATCTACAGTAGGTGTTAGATGCTGTTCCCGTTTAATGGCGACATTTGGCAAGCGCATATCCACACAAATCCTCACCTCTCCTGGTTGCTTAGGTTTCCTAGCAATCACAATGGGTGATACCCATGGAGTGGGACCGTCGACCTTCTCTATAACATCCGCTTGCTCCAGCTTCCCGAGCTCCTCCTCCACTTTGGGCCTCAGATGGAAAGCCACTCTGCGATGTTTCAAAGCCACTGGCTGTATGGACTTGTCAATGTGTAGCCGTAACATGCGGTCCTTCAGAGAACCTATACATTAAAAAAATTACTTAAACTCAGTTACCAAGCTCTCCACAGTCTCAAGTTGAACACTGAATGTAAAAGAAATGAAGTTTAACTGCTCTGCCGTCCGGCAGCTTAGTAGCATATCCGATCCAGTCTTGGTGACAAATACCTTGGCTTGTATTGCATTCTCCTTGTGAAACAGTGTCATGGTAAACACACCTGCCAACGGCAGTGGCTGCAACGACCCAAACGCATATACTTGGGTCATTGTAGGTCGTAACTTGGGCTGAATGGGAAGATTTTTTAATACTGATTGGGCCATTACGTTAATGGAAGCGCCAGTGTCAATCAACGCGTCAACCATATGGCCTGCCAGAAGAATTGGGCACCTTGGTACTCGCTTCCGAGGATACCCACTAGGCTGCAACACGTGTATCACGTGGACAGTTCCTTCACGCTCCTCATCATCGTCCAGATCATCATCTTCTTCTGCCATCATGGGTGGTTGCACTGAGTTGACAGCTTTGAGCTTCTGTGACATGGGACGGACCGTTGGCCTGCATACTTTGGCGAATTGGTTCAACTTATTGCAACTCGAGCATTACTTGCCTTGAGCAGGACACATACCTTGATGAGGGAATGGACTGCCACAAGAGTAGCTGGATCGTGATGACGTGGTGGCCCTTTGCCTGGATTTCTTTCTATCCACAGCAGCTGCGGTGATGGCGTTCACTGGCTCCACTTGGACCCGGGTTTGTAGCGCTGCTTCCATTTGAGATGTACGTACCTTAGGTAGCTCCTTGGACCTTCCCAATGTGAGTATGTTTACCATCGACATACTAGGTATCTGCAATATGTGCTCCCTTAGCTTCACGGATGCGCATCCCTGTATGAGTTGCGCACGGACTTCATCTTCCACGTCCAGTAAAGTGCAGGTGCGAGCTAGGTCTTTTAGCCTCGCATAGAAAGTATCAACTGATTCATTGGGAAGTTGTCTGGCCTGTCTGAGGAGGAAACGTTCGTAGTCAGGATTCTCCAGGGGTTTGAAGTGAGCTGTGATTGCCCTTTTTAGTGACTAGTAGGTGAAAGGCAGGCCCTCTCGGCCACAGACTGTCCCAGTTTATGAATTGCTGCACCTCCCAAAGGCTTATAGCCCCAAACAGGATCCTCAGCTCTGTCCTGCCCTTTGTGCACTCCAGAATGCGTGCACCAAGGAAGAACAATTGCTGCTCACCTTGTAGAGTGAGGAATTGACAAGGCTGGTTGCTCCAGCAACCACCAGGACGCCTGCCTTGGGCGTGAATCGGCGAGCCTTGGGATTCCCTGCAAGTGTGGACGTCATGGGCGGGTCCATGACTGAACACAACAATGCTGGTGTCCTTAGAGGTGGGAGAAGCGGGTCTGAGAGTGGAATCCTGTTACATTGAGGGCAGCAACAGATGTTTGGAAGCAGAGTAGGAGGAGGCATGAAGATTTGTTCATCACAGAATAGATGCTGACTCACGAGTACGTTTGTTGCTGAGTCAGGTCCTTGGACATGTAGAGTGAAAGCACCAGGAGCCTGAAACTTGGGGTTACACGTTGTTAAGTAGCTTTTTAAGTGGTGCATTTGTTATTTGCAGTTGTGGTTGTACATGTGGTGGTAGGACGCAATATGCCGTGTTTGTGAGATGTGCTCGCCCCCTCAAAATGCAACCCTCCTTCAGGCTTAAAGCCTGAGGGCAGAGCCAGCTTTAGTGGGGGTGGTGGCCAGTGAGAACATCTTTGTGTGTGCCCCCCTCCCAGCCCATGACCTCCTCCTTGGATTCCCTCACTACCACCTGGAAAAGATCCCATCATCTCTAAAATACAGACCCGTTCTTTGCAGCAGACACATTAACCCTCTGCTCCACTTTATGGAGAATCAACGCTGCCACCAGACAAAACTCTGATCGCTCTCTCTAGCAGGAACATTCATCCCAAGTTATCTTGACACTTTTATTGCTGCCTGAAAGCTGGAGAGTGCCCTCATCCAGTTCAGCGCCCACTAGGGTTGCTCTGCCCTAAAGCGCTATGTGAGGGGACATCAGGATTTCATCCACTTGCAGCTGGAAGTGGCATTTCTGAGGAGGGTAAATATCAAATAACCACATTCTCTGTCGTTTGCTTCTTAACTTTAAAAAACATGAATTAAAGAGTGAGCAGTAGATCTGTGGTATTTCAGTTTGTCCTGGCGCCACGGGCGGGAATACCCCACACGCTCTGAGCCCATGTTCAACAGAGAGCGAGTGCCGTGTTCACCGGACCCCACAGACATCCCTAGATTCAGTCAGTGCAGACCCCACAGACATCCCTAGACGCATTCAGTGCAGACCCCACAGGCCTCCCTAGGCGTAGTCAGTGCAGACCCCACAGACCTCCATAGACACAGTCAGTGCAGACCCTACACTTCCCCCTAGACACAGTCAGTGCAGACCCCACAGACCTCCCTAGACACAGTCAGTGCAGACCCCACAGACCTCCCTAGACGCATCAGTGCAAACCCCACAGACATCCCTAGATACAGCCAGTGCAGTCCCCACAGACCTCCATAGACGCAGTCAGTGCAGACCCCACAGGCCTCCCTAGACAATGTCAGTGCAGACCCACAGACCTCCCTAGACGCAGTCAGTGCAGACCCCACAGGCCTCCCTAGACAATGTCAGTGCAGACCCACATACCTCCCTTGACGCAGTCAGTGCAGACCTCACAGACCTCCATAGACACAGTCAGTGCAGACCCTACACTTCTCCCTAGACACAGTCAGTGCAGACCCCAAAGGCCTGCCTAGACGCAGTCAGTGCAGACCCACATACCTCCCTAGACGCAGTCAGTGCAGACTCCACAGACCTTCCTAGACACAGTACAGACCCTACACTTCTCCCTAGACACAGTCAGTGTAGATCCCACAGACCTCCCTAGATGCAGTCAGTGCAGACCCCACAGGCCTCCCTAGACGCAGTCAGTGCAGACCCCACAGACCTCCATAGACACAGTCAGTGCAGACCCTACACTTCTCCCTAGACACAGTCAGTGCAGACCCCAAAGGCCTGCCTATACGCAGTCAGTGCAGACCCACATACCTCCCTAGACGCAGTCAGTTCAGACTCCACAGACCTCCATAGACACAGTCAGTGCAGACCCCACAGACCTCCCTAGACACAGTCAGTGTAGACCCGACAGACCTCCCTAGAGCAGTCAGTGCAGACTCCACAGACCTTCCTAGACACAGTGCAGACCCTACACCTCTCCCTAGACACAGTCAGTGTAGATCCCACAGACCTCCCTAGAGCAGTCAGTGCAGACTTCACAGACCTTCCTAGACAATGTCAGTGCAGACCCATATACCTCCCTAGACGCAGTCAGAGAAGACCCCAAAGGCCTGCCTAGACGCAGTCAGTGCAGACCCACATACCTCCCTAGACGCAGTCAGTGCAGACCCCAAAGGCCTGCCTAGACGCAGTCAGTGCAGACCCACATACCTCCCTAGATGCAGTCAGTTCAGACTCCACAGACCTCCATAGACACAGTCAGTTCAGACTCCACAGACCTTCCTAGACACAGTACAGACCCTACAATTCTCCCTAGACACAGTCAGTGTAGATCCCACAGACCTCCCTAGAGCAGTCAGTGCAGACCCCACAGACCTTCCTAGACACAGTGCAGACCCTACACCTCTCCCTAGACACGGTCAGTGTAGATCCCACAGACCTCCCTAGACACAGTCAGTGCAGACCCCACAAGCCTCCCTAGATGCAGTCAGTGCAGTCACATACCTCCCTAGACAAAGTCAGTGTGGACCCCACAGACTTCCCTACACACAGTCAGTGCAGACCCCACAGACATCCCTAGATTCAGTCAGTGAAGACTCCACAGACCGCCTTAGACTCTCTCAGTGCAGAACCAGCAGACTTCCCTGCACACAGTCAGTGTAGACGCCACAGACCTCCCTAGACACAGTCAGTGCAGATCCCACAGACCTCCCTAGATGCAGTCAGTGCAGATCCACATCCCTCCCTAGGCACTGTCAGTGCAGACCCACATACCTCTCTAGACACAGTCAGTGCAGACCCCACAGGCCTCCCTTGACACAGTCAGTGCAGACCCAACAGACCTCCCCAGGCACAGTCAGTGCAGACACCACAGACCTCCATAGACAGTCAGTGCAGACGCCACAGACGTCCATAGAAACAGTCAGTGCAGACCCAACAGACGTGTAGACATAATCAGTGCAGACCCCACAGACCTCCCCAGGCACAGTCAGTGCAGACCCCACAGACCTCCCCAGGCACAGTCAGTGCAGACCCAACAGACCTCCACATGCACAGTCAGTGCAGACCCCACAGATCTCCCCAGGGACGGACCTCAGTTGCTATGCCAGGCACATGTGACCTCGGGTGGGGGGGGGTTGCTCACTGGGAGAAGGTTGTGGCTAATGTATGCGGTGAAGAGGAGCTATTGAATTTATATTACAGCAGCTTCTTAGGGATTTAATGAACTGCAATGCACAGCAATATCCGCCGGAAGGAGTGAGCGCGCGCCGGCCCCCCTCAGGACCCACAGACACCTCAGAGGTTAAAAGCTGAAGGACGAGCTGAAAGGTGTTCAACAACCATCCCGCGCCTAATTTAGAGTTAGGTGGCATTTATTAACCATCTGATTTCTGGAGAAAGTGCCACAAACAGAGAAGAATTCAACTTAATCCTTCAGACGATAATAAAATTAGAAGCATCTGCCTGTAGATTTATCCTGCCTGTGTGTTTACTGCCTGTGGTTTTATTCTGCTGTGGGTTTATCCTGCTTGTGGTTTTATTCTGCCTGTGGGTGTATCCTGCCTGTGGATTTATTCTGCTGTAGGTTTATTGTGCCGTGGATTATTCTGCAGTGGGTCCTGTCTTCTTGTGGGTTTATCCTACCTGTGGGTTTATCCTGTCTGTGGGTTTATCCTGCCTGTGGGCTTATTCTGCTTGTGTGTTTATTCCGCCTGTGAAATTTTCCTGCCTGTGGGTTTATTCTGCTGTGGGTTCATTCTGCTGTGGGTTTATACCGCCTGTTGGTTTATCCTGCCTGTGGATTTATTGTGCCTCTGGGTTTATTCTGCTGTGAGGTTATCCTGTGTTTGTGTTTATTCTGCCTGTGTGTTTATTCTGCTGTGGGTTTGTTCTGCTCTGAGTTAATACTTTCTGTGGGTTAATTCTGCCTGTGGGTTTATTCTGCCTGTGGGTTTATTCTGATTGTAGGTTTATTATGCCTCTGGGTTTATTCTGCCGTGGGTTTATTCTGTCTCTGGGTTTATTCTATATCTGGGTTTATTCCGCTGTGTGTTTATTCTGCCTGTGGGTTTATTGTGCCTGTGGGTTTATTCTGCCTGTGGGTTTATCTTGCCTGTGGGTTTATTCTGTCTCTGGGTTCATTCTGCATTTGGGTTTATTATGGCTGAGGGTTTATACTGCCTGTGGGTTTATCCTGCCTGTGGGTTTATTCTGCTGTGGGTTTATTCTGCTCTGAGTTTATACTTTTGATGGGTTAATTCTGCCTGTGGGTTTATTCTGCCTGTGGGTTTATTCTGATTGTAGGTTTATTCTGCCTGTGTGTTTATTCTGCTTTGGGTTTATTCTGCCTGTGGGTTTATTATGGTGTGGGTTTATTCTGTCTTTCGGTTTAGTCTGCTTTGGGTTTATTGTGCCTGTGGGTTTATTGTGCCTGTGGGTTTATCGTGCCTGTGGGTTTATTCTGTCTCTGGGTTCATTCTGCATTTAGGTTTATTGTGCCTGTGGGTTTATCCTGCCTGTGGGTTTATTCTGCCTGCGGGTTTATCCTGCTGTGGGTTTATTCTGCAGTGGGTTTATTCTGCAGTGGGTTTATTCTGCCTGTGGGTTTATTCTGCCTGTGGTTTTTTTTATGACTGTTGGTTTATTCTGCATTTGGGTTTATTCTGCCTGTGGGTTTATTCTCCTATGGGTTTATCCTGCTGTAGGTTTATTCTGTTGTTGGTTTATTCTGCTGTGGGATTGTTCTAAGTGTGCGTTTATTCTGCTATGGGTTTACTCTGCTTGTGGGTTTATCCTGCTCTGGGTTTACTCTGCCTGTGGGTTTATCGTGTCTGTGGTTTGTCCTGCCTGTGAGTTTATCCTGCCTGTGGGCTTATCCTGCTGTGAGTTTATCCTGCCTGTGTGTTTATCCTGCTGTGGGTTTATCCTGCCTGTGGGTATTCTGATGTGGCTTTATCCTGCTGTGGGTTTATTCTGCCTGTAGCTTTACTCTGCCTGTGGGTTTATTCTACATTTGGGTTTATTCTGTCTGTGGGTTTATTCTGTCTGTTGGTCTATTTTGAATTTGGGTTTTCTTCTCCTGTGGGTTTATTCTGCCTGTGGGTTTCTTATGCCTGTGAGTTTTTCTACCTGTGGGTTTATTCTGCCTTTGGGTTTATCCTGCCTGTGGGTTTATTCTGCCTGTGGGTTTATCTTGTCTGTGGGTTTATTATGCCTGTGGGTTTATACTGCCTGTGGGATTATCCTGCCTGTGAGTTTATCCTGCCTGTGGGTTTATTCTGCATGTGGGTTTATCCTGCCTGTGGATTTATTATGCCTGTGAATGTATTCTGCTGTGGGCTTATTCTGCTGTTGGTTTATTCTGCTGTGGGTTTATCTAATTGTCTGTTTATTCTGCTATGGGTTTATTCTGCTTGTGGGTTTATCCTGCTGTGGGTTTATTCTGCCTGTGGGTTTATCCTGTCTGGGGGTTTATTCTGCCTGTGAGTTTATCCTGCCTGTGGGGTTATCCTGCTGTGGGTTTATCCTGCCTGTGGGTTTATCCTGCCTGTGAATTTATTCTGCTGTGGGCTTATTCTAATTGTCTGTTTATTCTGCTATGGGTTTATTCTGCTTGAGGGTTTATCCTGCTCTGGGTTTACTCTGCCTGTGGGTTTATCCTGTCTGTGGGTTTATCCAGCTTGTGGGGTTATCCTGCCTGTGGGTTTATTCTGCCTTTGGGGTTTTCCTGTTTTTAGCGGCACCGCCCGGCATGAGAGGACGTTCCATCCAACACTTAGCTCTAGATGAAGCTTGTACTTTGCACTATTACCACCAAAATAAAACACATTTTAGTATGTTTTCACAAAATCGATGTCCATTTTTTTTTTCTTTTTTTTTTAAAATATATATAAGAACCATTTGTAAAACTGTAGATAAGTTGAAAAGTAGGCAATAGCTTTGGCTTTAATGACACAATTCCTGCAAACACAGCAGGCGTAAGTATTGTGCCGGTGCTAACAATGAACCTTGTCCATTGGAAGCAGTCCAGCCAGAACTGCCAGGACCAGGACTGGCCCTGGGCTGCTTCTGTTCCTACTCAGAGGGGACTGGCATTGAAGTTCAGGCTGGACTGTTCATACTGGAGCAGGACAAAGCTGATATTTGCATGGCTGGTTCCTCTCTGAGATGACATGATGTGCAAAAATATGGACTGGGATGCAGCCCCAGGCAATAACTGATGGCTTACATTAATTCAGGTGGTGCACTGATCATTTTCCTTTCCATTTTAGTTCCTGGACATGTGAATATGTGGCTCTGCTGAAACAATAGAGAAATGAGTCCACTGAAATTCTTCCAATGTAAGGGACACCTGTGGTTTCCCCTGCCTCGGAGGGATACATTTGAATAAGCAAAAAGGAGGGAATTGGACAAGTTGCTGCCGTTGTGGAAACACTCTGGAGATCTCTTTGTGGCAACTGGATTACTGGGGCCCGGGGCTCCTGCTGCGGACTTCCAAATGCCGCACAACACCAGCGAATACAAATTCTATATCTCTGACCCAGATGAATGGGTGTTAGAAGGGTTTGCAGCGTTCGCTTCAAGCCATGAGTACTGTAACCAGTGTACGACTGATAACCAGAATTTTGAGTACATTCTGCAGCCTCTAAGATCTCCTCCTTCTAACAAAGTCGTCTGTGGGGGCTGGATTGGCCTCCTGGTGGTCTTCAGCTGCATCCCCAAGGCTGTCTAGGTGAGATCACACTCCTTGTGTGCACTGTGCTGAATAACTTGCATCTGAGGTGCCCACCCCTGGGTGCCATGACCGGAGCAGTCCAAGAGAAGCCCTGGCGTCCACCTTCCTTAAGTGTCCCCAGCAAGAGCACCCTTTACTGGGCCTTGAAGGAAGTCAGGGCGCTGGAGTGAGCAGCCTTGGAACGAGTCCAGCACAAGCTAGGCACCGCTACATGCCCAGACTCCTCACTGGAGGTCTTCAGCTACATAGGTCTTCCCCTGCCCTTGCAGGGTCTTCTCAATTTCCTGAGAGTCGGGTTGGCCACAACCATATGCTCAGGATCCAATGGGAGTGGTGCTCTTCTCTGCCGCTCACTAGTGCCACATTTACAGAAATATGTGGCCCAGTGTTAGAGGCAAACAAAGGGGATGAGGAACAGAGGAAACAGAGGCGGAGGACTCACTGCTTCTGCTTTGTCACTGGGTTGTCACTGAGGTCTGTACGTTTAGTGAATTACCCCAAGGTAAGGAGAGTTATTATGTTTGTCATTCAGAGAAATAACCGTAACTACAATTGTGAAAAGGTACACTAAATTGTATCTATGCAACCAACTATCTGTAGGACAATAAGGAACTAGTAATTCATGAGAACCAACCATTAAAACTTTAAGTTTCTCAAAGGTAACACAGCATGGAAATATTTTGCTAGGCTTATTAAACCTACCTCCAGTGTTTTACTATCCGTTGTTACAATGAACTTGAATCTTGACTTGAGTTCTATAAAGTTCAAGTTTGTTTCCACCAACAACAACTAAAAAATATTAATTATCCTCCATGGAGATTAAACCTTAGTTCACAAATTACAGAAGTGCAAAGCTTGTGTTCATCACCAGTATGTCTTCAAAGTGTCCATTGTAATTCCTCAGTAAATTAATCCTTATTTCCAATAGTCAAAATGTGTACAAGTTCAAAATGTCTTATTCCCAACAAAACACTTTGATGATACTTCACTGTGATCTAATTGTTGATGCAAGCAATAATCAACGACGTCTTACAAAAGGTAATCTGGTGACCGAGTGGCAAGTCCAGGAAGAAGCAACATTGTAGCACAATTGCCTAGAAAAGATGCAAGCAACTGAGAGGATAGTTATATCCGGTACTCTAATATGTCCCCATCCGACAGGAATACACGGCAGTTCGGGCTGTTCGGAAATGTAGGTCTTCTCCAATGCACTTCTGTCCTCCAGGTGCCCACTGTTTCAGTCTAACCATTAATCGCTCTTTGACAAGCTATGCCATTTTATAAACGAGGGGAGTGAGACACTTGCATAATTTGCTTTCATGTAATTACATAAAATTATGACAAAATCATGCAATGTGCAAATTTTAGTGCAAATACACCCTTACGTCAAATTCTGGCTCATAGACGCATATTAAGAAAAGCACGGTGAACAACTGTTCGTATTTGTTATGCCCATGCATTGTTGTAAATTTTCACAGTGAATTGCTCATTTGCTGTAAATATTTACTCTGAATGGTGCAGAATTGCACACAATGGTGTAAGTGCATAATTTTGGGAATTTCGTTTAACAGGTGTGGCGCGAAATTACCTAAATTATGCAAATGCCGCCAGTGGAATTTAAATTTCACCCAGTTCTATTGTAAAGTATTAGGAGGAATCCAGATAAGTTAGAACTCGCCTCATTGTTTTGATTCTTGTTCCAACACTATGCATAAAAAGCAGTTTCAAAGAAACTCTGCTCTCCAATCGAAGTTTTTAAAGTGTTTCTCAACAATGGAAAGATAGAGCTGCGAGTCACGAATTGTCTCGAGCAAATGTACTGCAGTGACCCCTGCTAAGCAGAGACAAGACACGGCGTAGAGTGTCCTACAACCAGGTTTGCAGTGGGAGTCACGTGGTTTGGAGAAGTGTAGGCAGAGCACAGATGCCAAAGACTGACGTCATGAGACAGGGAGAAGATGGTCTGCAGGGTACAAGTATGTCAGAGTGTGAGATGTGGAAATGGGAGTTCCCTGGGCACAGATAGCATGAGGAATCAGGCTTGACTGCAGCGGTTAGAGTTACAGGAAAGCAATTGTTTACTTTGACAACATCCATGATGGCCTTCTGCCATGTTCCAGTCTGCAGTTACAATGTAAACAGAATTTATCACATACTTTACTCAGTCAAAACACTGAGCATCTTACACTGACCCCCAACTAAATCACACAATTTAGTCGGACAAAAGTCCTCCTCACTCTGCCGACACAGGTGCAAAGGCACATGCCACACGCAACCTTCTTAGCGCCAGTTACCCTGGCTGCCATCTACAGCTGACCCTCTTTTAAAAATTAGGCACTAGAGATTACACCACATTTTTATGCCAAGATCAATATATCAGATCACTGCTGCAATTGTTTTTTTGTTTGGGTGGAACCCCAATCTGGCAATAAACACAATCCTTGTCCGGATAAAACACCAAAGTCACTAAATTATCCTGCGCATAACCATTTGGTGGCCTGGCACAAAGGCAGTCAGGTTTAACCCAAAGGAATTGTGTTAAGAATGTATGCAGTACACAAGGAGTAGTACAGTGAAAATATATACAGAGAAAAATCCAGAACCAATTAGGAAAAATAGAGTACATTTTAACAAATAAACAGACACAATCCTATTAGTAGAGACAAATATATTGTTTTTTAAAGTTGATCATGAAAATAAAACCTAAAAGAACAAAGCGCCTTTCTCGAACATCAGGTTGCTCTCGAATGGGGGAAGTCACAAGTTCAGGCTGACTACAATGGAGTGTGGGTCGAATACGGGGTCCAGGTTAGTCCAGCTAAAGAACTACCATCTCAAGTCATGCACAAAGAGTTCGGTGCGAGTTGGAGAACGACATGAAGAGGAGGCTTTTGATGCGAAGAGCAGGTTGAGTGTTGCGGAAGGTTGTAGATGTAGAGCAAAGAGCCGGTTGCTACAAACAGCCGAGCAAGCATCATGGACAGTCGTAGCCGTAGCATGAAAAGTTGGCCATTACTGGGGCGTCGCTTTAGCTGTTTACTTCGGCTATTTTTGCTATAGCGTGAAAAGCAGCTATTGAGTGTAGGAGGCTGGCTCTCTCTATAGTGTACGAAAATGACGTGCACTGTGCAGAAAGTCCAAGCAACCCCACCTTGGGTAAAATTTGACCAGAGGTAAAAATACATTTGTGTATGTGGTCGTTGGGAGTGGCAGAGTTTTGGTGCAGACAGACCTTTTTGCAGTCACAGGGATCCCCGACTTCAGTATTTTACATTTTTTTCTTTAGGCAGATCTCTCACTGATGCCAACCAAGGGTTCAGGACGTGGGGGGTATCTTTTTTTGGGATCTGGACTCACCCCAGCAGAGGCCAGAAGCTGTCCTCAGGCAAGTCAAGGAGTGTCCAGTTGTAGCTGGTCAGTTGTGCAGTTACAGGGAGACCTATTGAAGCTTGTTGTGTCCCTTTAGCTCACACAGGAGGTCCACCAACGGACCCCTGGAGTTACTTTGGGTACTTTGGGTACTTTTGGGTTCAAAGCACGCAGCACCAGTCTCCCTTCTTCAGACAGCAGGGCCGTCCATCTTCTGAATCTTCCACTGGTTCAGGAGTTTTCTGATGAGTGGTTCAAATGGTCCTATTTTAATACCTGTTGCAAGCATTTGTGTGAGAAGTTCTGTGGCTTACCCTCAAAACTAG
This sequence comes from Pleurodeles waltl, assembly GCF_031143425.1. Lineage (NCBI taxonomy): Eukaryota > Metazoa > Chordata > Amphibia > Caudata > Salamandridae > Pleurodeles > Pleurodeles waltl. Next base: position 6,736,983 of record NC_090450.1, read on the forward strand.
TTCTGGTCAGTTTCCCCACTTCCTCTGAGTTATGCTTCAAACTGTCTATGGTGAAAAAGGCAGGGCAGGTCTGGTGTCAGGTTGCTTTGTGTGGGTTGTGAGCAAGGACTTTTGAAATGCAATCAGGCCAGGGTACATCTCCTTCCTGATCATCCTGCCAGGGAAACTCTCTCCTTGCTGCACCCAGGTCCTACTGTGTACTGTTGGGCCCAGTAGACATCCTTGACAGGGGGGTCAGACCATAAGCAGACCCAGGCAGCTGGAAACTCCTAGACATGCCACAGAACCTTTGGCAGAAAAAAAAACTTTCTAAAAGTAGCATTTTAAAAATTGTAAATAAATCCAAGTTTACCATTAAAGAGACTTTTAAATTACAATTCATTTGAGTATAAATAGTATTTATCTATCTGCTCCCAATCTAAAGTTAGCATTTATTGATTGAAATCTGGTAATCCAGTTTTAGCCTATAGGAGAGATAGATCTTACAACAGTGAAAAATATCTTCAGGAGTTCTTCTACAGTCAGGACGTGTAAACCTTAATCACACATTTCCTACTTTTTACTTACCATGCATCCTGCCCTTTGAGTCCTTAGGGCCTACTTTAGGAGTAACTTATAAATATTAGGCCTGGAAAAATGTTTACTTTTGCCAGTTTGAAACGGAAGTTTAAAACTGCACCACAGGATAATTTGGTGACTTGAGACAGTGTTTATGTTTTAAAAGGCGAATGGATGACCTGATAAGTGGTGCTACCACTAATAGCATTCAACTTACAGGCCAGGAGTACACGTAGTGCCGTTTTCTAAGCACTTACAACTAAAACAAATGTGCCAATCAGGTGTAGTCTAATATGACCATGTTTGAAGGAGACAGCACAATCACGTTGGCATTGGATAGCAGGGGTAAAGTGCACTGACCTCCCAATGCCAACAAAAACGAGTTCACAAAAACCAGGGAGTGAGGACAAAAGAGTTTGGGGAATATCACACCAAGGATGTCAGCTTTAACAACGGAACTACTGTAAGGGATACCTTGCCACTGCGAGGGACAAAACAAGAAGGTCAAAAGCAAAACAAAATGGAGGCTTTCCTGGGTGAAACACCATTTCTTAATGTTTCCTATTTCCCTTACCCTATTCCTGTGCACTGGGCTGTAGCTTATCCCATACGCTGGGAGAGGGCCATAAATTATTGATTAAGGCTGGCTTTGTAGTGAATAATAAATGAAGTTTAACAAGCTAGTATTTTCTTATGTAGTGGGAAATGGTTTTGTGCTTTGATTCTACCAATTTGCTCATATTTTGAAGTTTAACACTAAAGACCAAATGTATCAAAATGCAATTTTGTATTTCCTAAATGGTGACTCAATAGAAATCGCTAATTAGGAAATGCACAATGATATGTATGAATTTACTGATTTCCTAATAGCGATTTCTTTAAAGTAGGAATTGCAATAAGGAAATCCCAATTAGGAAATCCCATGGCATTTGTTCCAATGGGCTGGTTTTGCATTTCTATAATTATAATTTCCTATTTATGAAATGAAAATCCAAGGATGGCTATGGGTGGTACGTCCACCCCGTTACCCACCCCAAAAATAGTGGTGCACATGCAGAGCACACATATGTGCTAGGGGCATGTGTATGCTCTATAGCACTTTAGAAAAAGCAGCTTTGGGTGATTCTTTTTTAAATTGCAAATGCTTGCCATTGACTTCAACTCAATGGTAATTGTATTTCCTAACCAGCCAATTCGCAACTAGGAAATGCTTTGCACATATGCTTTGGAAATCGAAAATAAGAAATCCCTATTTGTGATTCCCTAAAGGGCTTTGTACATCTCAAAAGACTATTTAGCATATTTTAATGGCCCAAAATAGCAATATGGTCTGTTAAAAAATGCTAAATGGCTTTGTAGACCTGGCCCTCTGTGGCACCCTGAAGACCCCTAACTCTGTTGCCACTCAATATCTCCCATCCCACTCCTTTTTGAGGTGGTAGGCTGCATTGTAAGAAAATCAGTGGGAATTTGCAGAACTCCTGGAGTAATGATCAGTGGAATGTGGTGGAGTTACCTAAAAACTCAGCAAGATTCCGCAGAGTTCTGCCAGTGGCGGATTTACAGTCCGTCATGCTGGTCGAGCTGATTTTTACCGCCGAAAGCTTCTCCTGCACTGTAAAATCAGCACGAAGTGAAACATGCTGTGCATCGGAGACCGATGCTTCTTTCGAGTAGATTTCCTACTCAACCAGCAGCTTTCACAATGCGAGCGGCAACTTTCTCAACATGAGCTGTAGTGACCTGCATCGACCACCCGCGGTGAGAAATCTCGCCAGGCAGCGGCCTAGCGCTCGTTTCTTCTCACTCTTGCTCGCCATCTTAATGTTGGTGATCCACATGTGAGAAAAACTCTGCAATGCAGCGGCTGGCAGAGTTTTTGCTGAACCCCATGCTCCTGGGAGAGCGATTAGTGGGCACAATTCCACGAACTCTGCTGGTGTAGCACAGATTACCTCCGACCTCTAGGAATCACATACTTACAATTTCCAATATCAATCTTTAAGTCTTCTTCACTTCCAAATACAAATCACATAAAATATTATGAGTTTTAAACTTCCATATTAAAACATGATAGTCTCTTTTGGGACACATCCTGTTCCATTTTTGAGTTCATTACATAAGCTAAAATCCATTGTGTGCACGGTCCCACTATGTAATCACCATCAGTGGCATCATGCAAAATGACGGGCCTCCCTGCAGAATGGGAGGAGGAACCCCTGAGTTTCCCATATCTCATAAATATTCATGAAAGGAGCCCCGCTTGCAGGTTTGGAGGCCCCTTGATGACTGGGGTCCCCACCTGTGAAAAAGATGCCATAGTGTCCTGTGTTACACCCCTGCTCACCATTGCACAGAACACTACCATTTGATTGACAGCTCAGTGCCTTCGGTATGAACCCAGCTCTGCATTTGGAAGTCTGGAATGGGTGGGGGAGGAGGCTTCTCAATCGTCCCATCAAGAGATGCTCGGCCCGGGAACCAAGAGGAAAACATTACAATACTAACCCCATATTGTACTAAGCAAAAATAGTAAGCGGGTAATGCATTCCGTGGGAATGTGTGGGAATGGAATGGCTATCAAAATAGGATCAAATTCTCAATTTTTATCCAACCTGCAATACCGCAGGCAGCAAAATCTCTTTTGTCTTCTCTGTGGCCCAATTTTCAGAAGGCCAGAAAGTGAAACTGAAACAGTGGGGGCCGGTGACTCTCAACAGTGGAAGGTTGTCAAACCATGTGCCGGTCCAGTGGCAGTCACTCTAATAAATCACAATGCCTTTAGACTCAGATTCCAAAGCTCTTAATCATGGCTCATTATTATACCGGGCTGTGACTGAGAGCTGTGTATTTAAGGCTGAAGGCAACGTGAGTTTCTCACAGTGCCTGTCAGTGGGCCAAAAACTTAAAAGTATTAAGAAAAAATGTACTCACCCATGCTCTTTCTCTTCACTGCAGTCAGCGTGACGGCACCTCCTGGAGCCTCAGGGAGCTCCCCTCTCCAAATTCCGACACTGCTAAAATGCTGCAGATGAGCAGCATGAGAGCAGTGCCAGGATTTGCTGGAGCAGGTTGCCTCGATGCTCCAGTAGCTACACAAAAGGATGATGGACGGAATGTTGAAACTTTTCAAACACTCACCCCAGTCACATATCTGGCTTTAATCCATCGTTCTTTTGCTCACCAAGTGTAAGGAAATGCCTCCCTGGCATGGTTACCCCATGACTTTTTGCCTTTGCTGATGCCAAGTTATGATTTGAAAGTGTGCTGAGGCCTGCTAATCAGGCTCCAGCACCACTGCTCTTTCCCTAAAACTGTACCTTTGTTTCCACAATTGACACACCCTGGCATCCATGTAAGTCCCTTGTAACTGGTACCCCTGGTACCAAGGGCCCTGATGCCAGGGAAGGTCTCTAAGGGCTGCAGCATGTCTTATGCCACCCTGGGGACCCCTCACTCAGCACAGACACACTGCTTGCCAGCTTGTGTGTGCTGGTGGGGAGAAAATGACTAAGTCGACATGGCACTCCCCTCAGGGTGCCATGCCAACCACATACTGCCTATGGCATAGATAAGTCACCACTCTAGCAGGCCTTACAGCCTTAAGGCAAGGTGCACTATACCATAGGTGAGGGCATTGGTGCATGAGCACTATGTCCCTACATTGTCTAAGCAAAACCTTAGACATTGTAAGTGCAGGGTAACCATAAGAGTATATGGTCTGGGAGTCTGTCAAACACGAACTCCACAGCACCATAATGGCTACACTGAAAACTGGGAAGTTTGGTATCCAACTTCTCAGCACAATAAATGCGCACTGATGCCAGTGTTCATTTTATTGTGAAATACACCCCAGAGGGCATCTTAGAGATGCCCCCTGAAAACATACCCGACTTCCAGTGTGGGCTGACTAGTTTTGCCAGCCTGCCATACACCAGACATGTTACTGGCCACATGGGGAGAGTGCCTTTGTCACTCTGTGGCTAGTAAAAAAGCCTGTACTGGGTGGAGGTGTTTCTCACCTCCCCCTGCAGGAACTGTGACACTTGGCGGTGAGCCTCAAAGGCCCACCCCCTTTGTTACAGCGCCCCAGGGCACTCCAGCTACTGGAGATGCCCGCCCCCTCTGGCCAAGGCCCCACTTTTGGCGGCAAGGCCGGAGGAGATAATGAGAAAAACAAGGAGGAGTCACTGGCCAGTCAGGACAACCCCTAAAGTGTCCTGAGCTGAGGAGGCTCTGACTTTTACAAATCCTTCATCTTGCAGTTGGAGGATTTCCCCAATAGGATTAGGGATGTGCCCCCCTCCCCTCAGGGAGGAGGCACAAAGAGGGTGTAGCCACCCTCAGGGCTAGTAGCTATTGGCTACTAACCCCCCAGACCTAAACACACCACTAAATTGAGTATTTAGGGGCTCCCAGAACCTAGCAAGATAGATTCCTGCAACCTGAAGACGAAGAAGGACTGCTGACCTGAAAGCCCTGCAGAGAAGACGGAGACACCAACTGCTTTGGCCCCAGCCCTACCGGCTTGTCTCCCCACTTCAAGAAAAACTGCAACAGCAACGCGTTCCCCCAGGGTCCAGCGATCTCTGAAGCCTCAGAGGACTACCCTGCATCTAAAAGGACCAAGAACTCCCGAGGACAGCGGCTCTGCTCCAAAGAAGAAACAACTTTGCAACAAAGAAACTACTTTTAAAGGACTGCACGTTTCCCGTCTGTAGCGTGAGACTTTCTACTCTGCACCCGACGCCCCCGGCTCGACCTGCGGAGAAACAACACTACAGGGAGGACTCCCCAGTGACTGCGACCCTGTGAGTAGCCAGAGTTTACCCCCCTGAGCTCCCCCAGTGACACCTGCAGAGGGAATCTAGAGGCTCCCCCTGAACGAGACTGCCTTCTTCTAAGAACCCGACGCCTGGTAAAGACACTGCACCCGCAGCCCCCAAGACCTAAAGGATCCGACCTCCAGTCCAGAAGTGACCCCCAGGTGGCCCTCTCCCTCGCCCAGGTGGTGGCTACCCCGAGGAGCCCCCCCCTTGCCTGCCTGCTTCGCTGAAGAGACCCCTGGGTCTCCCATTAAACCCGATGCCTGTTTGCACTCTGCACCCGGCTGCCCCCGTGCCGCTGAGGGTGTACTTTTTGTACTGACTTGTGTCCCCCCCGGTGCCCTACAAAACCCTCCTGGTCTGCCCTCCGAAGTCGCGGGTACCTACCTGCTGGCAGACTGGAACCGGGGCACCCCCTTCTCTATTGAAGCCTATGTGTTATGGGCACCACTTTGACCTCTGCACCTGACCAGTCCTGAGCTCCTGGTGTGGTAACTTTGGGGTTGCCCTGAACCCCCATCGGTGGGATACCTTGGACCCAACATTGAACCATGTAGGTGGTTTACTTACCTGCAAAACTAACAAATACTTACCTCCCCCAGGCACTGCTGACATTTGCACTGTCTAGTTTTTAAATAGCTTATTGCCATTTTTGCTAAAACTATACATGCTATTTTGCTGATTCAAAGTTCCTTTGATACCTAAGTGAAGTACCTTTCATTTGAAGTATTGATTGTAAATCTTGAACCTGTGGTTCTTAAAATAAGCTAAGAAAATATATTTTTCTATATAAAAACCTATTGGCCTGGAATTGTCTTTGAGTGTGTGTTCCTCATTTATTGCCTGTGTGTGTACAACAAATGCTTAACACTACCCTCTGATAAGCCTACTGCTCAACCACACTACCACAAAACAGAGCATTAGAATTATCTTTTTTTGCCACTATCTTACCTCTAAGGGGAACCCTTGGACTCTATGCATGCTATTTATTACTTTGAAATAGTACATACAGAGCCCACTTCCTACACCATGCCACCCCAGTTTGGACCCAGCCATATCCAAATCAGTCTCGACCCTGTTCCCATGGAAACAGTCCAGCCCGAAGTGCCACGCCAGGTCTTCCCTGCCCTGGACCGGAAACAAGCTTCCTGGGACCTTTTTTTTTTTTTTTCTTTTCAGCAACCTTTATTAAGTGCTTAAAGTAGGCGATACATAGGCTTTTAAAGAGTGGCACCTCTTCCCTTAGAAAGGGCAGTCCATTTCAACTTTGTTTCAAACATATCTTAACAATACAGTTGGTTTACATGTGTGAGTAGTAGTAAAGGGGTGGGGGTTGTTTCTTGGGGCAGAGTGAGGAGTTCAGTGGGAAAGAAGGGTTAGGGTTTACAGTTCCTCCTTCTCACGCTCCTTGTTGTCCTTGTCTGTGTAATCTCTCAGCAGGTTGTGTACCATTCTGGGGCACGCTTCCCTGCTCACCACCTCCCCGTTGGTCACCAGTCGGGTCCTGGCATACAGGAGGATGTCCTTTACGCAGCAGAGGATTCTCCAGCATCCTTAACCTCCACTGAATGTGTCTTTGGAAACAGCCCATACAGCACGGAGTGGTGAGTGATGTTTGGGTATGGGATGTGGGCTTCCATTTCTTGTCTTAAGGCTCCCCGCCGTCTCTGGGCGAATGGGCAGGCCCATCACAGATGGTATGTAGTTTCCTCTGCGGTGCATCCCCTTGGGCATTCTCTGTGTGGGCACAGGTCCCTGCTGTGCATGAATGACCAGACAGGCAGTCCCCCTTCACGGCCATCCATGCAAAGTCTTTGTGTCTGTTGGTCAGGGATGGGGAGGATACATTTTCCCACACCCTTGTTGCTGTAGCGGGTGGCAGGTCGCTAACTGGTTCTGTGGTGTCCCTGGACCTGATTAGTCTGTGGATTGTCCTGGGCTTCCGTAGGCTTGGTGTGACACAGTTCAGCCCAAATTCCACCACAAACTTCTCAATCTCCTTGTAGTACCAGGGGAGGTCCCCGTTGGACGTTGGTGCATTCTCCCACTTATCCCACCTCAGTCTTCTCGATTCCAGGAGCAGGAAGATGCAGAAGACCCTGTAGGCTGAGTGGTCCTTGTTCTCATTCATCAGGGTTATTCGGACACAGCCACACACAAAGACGGCTCTGAGGATTGTTGGGATGTCAGGGACTGCCTTCCTTCCCTTGCGAAGCCCCTTGTGCATGACTGACCTTTTCACCCTGTCCATCTTTGAGTGCCAAACAAAGTGGAAAACCATTCACAGCCCGTGCTACATTGGCCAGGAGTGTCCAGGCCTGTGTCACATACTGCAGCACAGGCAGTGCGTCGTTCCTGAGCACAAGAGCCTTTCATTCAGTGCTCAGGTGTCTCAAGCTCCATAATCCCAGTTTCTGCTTGACTTTGGCCAGGCGTTCGTTCCAGCTTTTCGCCGCTGGTCCCCCAAACCAGATACCGAGGATCTTTACCAGTCCTGCCTCAATGGGGAAAGGGAGGGGATCATTACATAGGTCCCAGCGGCCGAAGAGCTTTGCCTGTGATTTGTCCACGTTGATCTTTGCTCCTGATGCTTTGCCAAAGTCCTTGCATGCCTGCAGCAGGGACTGGACCAATTTCCCATCCGTGCAGAAGAGGGTGACGTCGTCCATGTACAGTGTGCACTTGACTTCTTTCTTTGCGTCTCCTGGTGTCGGGATCCCTCTGATGCTCGGGTTCTTCCTGATGTACTCCGCGAGTAGCTCTATCACCAAAGCAAACAGAGAGGGCGAGAGCGGGCAGCCTTGTGTTACCCCAGACCTGATAGGAAAGGGGTCTGTTTTCCAACCATTTACCATGACTGAACTGAAGATGTCTGTATTCATTATTCTAACATAATTGCAGAACCGCTCCCCCAGCCCAAAGCCCTGCAGTACCCTCTCCATTAACTCATGGGAGACACGGCCAGGTCCTCCCTGGACCAGAAACAAGCATCCTGGGACCAGTTTCAGGGTACCACCATTCATCAGCCAGGCTAAAACTGATGGATTAAACCCAGATCTGTGACTGGGGTGAATGTTTGATTTGCTCTGCATTCCGTCCATCATCTGTTTTTGCATTTGTCACCCCAAGAGGGAAGGGTATGCCGAGAGATGGGTCCTGTGCTTGCTGTGCCACCAGATTCAAGCTAGCCTGGCTGATGAAGGATGTTACCCTGAAACCGGTCCCAGGATGCTTGTTTCCAGTCCAGGGAAGACCTGGCCTGCCAGTTCAGGCTGGACTGTTCCCATGAGGAACAGGATCAAGACTGATTTGCATATGGCTGGGTCCAAACTGGGGTGGCATGGTGAGCAAAAGAACGATGGATTAAACCCAGATCTGTGACTGGGGGTGAGTGTTTGCATCGTTCAGCACTCCGTCCATCATCCTTTTGTGTTTCTAAAGTTGCTCTAAGTTGGAACGGTATGCCCAGACGTGGGTCCTGTGCTCACTGTGCCACTGGATTCAAGCTAGCCTGGGTGATGAAGGGTGATATCCTGAAACCGGTCCTAGGATGCTTGTTTCTGGTCCAGGGAGGACCTGGCCTGCCAGTTCAGGCTGGATTGTTCCCATGGAGAACAGGGTCAAGACTGATTTGCATATGGCTGGGTCCATACCGGAATGGCAAGCAAAAAAAAAACAGATGGATTAAACCCAGATTCCATCCAACATCTGTTGTTTTTGCTTTTGATGCTCTATTAGACACAGGTGCCGGTGCCTGCTCTCTACCAAGCTGTCTAAGACAGCCAGGTGAAGAAGTTTAGACTGCGCATGTCAGGCTGTCCGACTTAAGACAGCCGGTCAAACTGACATGCGCAGGGTAAACTGGTGGAGTGAGCACCACTCCATCGCTGCCAGTCAGCAGCAATGCCCCACCCCCAAACACTGCTCAAGCTGAGAGCAGTGAAAAATGAAATGGTAATTTATTTTATTACCATTTTATGTTTCACTTTTGGTGCTCTGGCAGCAGGGGGCGATGCTCCTCCACCCTAATGAGGGAGCCGCAGCTGAAAAAACATACCTTTGAAACAGAAAGGATCGGCATTTTGTGATAACACTGGGATGACACTGGGATGACATTGGTAGGAAGAATATTTAGTGGCCCCTCTTTGTCATGTCCTCATTGTTTATACAACTTAAATGATGAAATTAATTGAATTTTTAAAATATCAGTGACCACGAATAACAATGTCATCTTTATTTGAGGACTTCTGACTGGTGGAGACTTTAAAACTAAACTCCAAGTTCCTGGTTCCTGCCTATCCCTAACAATAAGGGAGTTTCAAAGAGGTTTTCAGGACCATTAATAATGCATAAGTAATGTCACTGCTGTCTCTTTGGGTACATTGCTATTAAACGCACAGATGGCAAGATTCACAGATGGTTAATCAAAATAATGAGATTCTTCTTGTAGCTGAAACTTGAATCTGATAAATTGCTGAAGACGAATCTCTCTCATTCTTCACTTGCTCAGATCTTCGGTGATCTCAAGACTGGTCTTAATGTTTGAATCCAAACTGACCTGCCTCAATGTTTCAACTCTTGACCATGAGCTCAGTCCATTCAAAATTAAGGGGCAGATTTATCATAATTACATGCAGCTCAGCAGGCCACCATGCTGCGCTGCATGAAAGGGACAGGACAGGAATGTGCCATGTTTAACATGATACAGTGCATTGCTGTCCTTTCCTTGTGCTGGTGCCTTCCTGCACAAAAACAGTCTTCAGAGGCATTTTCTGCTTTCTAAGTGTCCTGCAGAATGCAGGACACTAATAAAGAGGTCAAAACAAGGACAAACAAAGGATTTGCTGCTTGTTCCGCCTCCCCTGGGAAGGCTTAGCATGTTGACGCATTCCCAGGTATACTAGTGTTGGTAAATCTGGGAATGGGCCAAACCTATAGGCTGGTGCATGGGTGCACCCACGATCCACCCGTGAAACACCTCCCTGGGACAGAGTAATGCAAGGGAGCGATTTGCCCTGCTTTGCACTACTCCAGGTTTATCATGCACCTCAGGGCCACGCAAGGTGGCCTTGTGTGGCTGTACAAATCTGCCGTAGGCTTTGCATCATCCTTCAGCAGCCTTGAAGAGGGCAGGGGTGGCCCAAACCGTTCTAAATCTGCCCCTCAATGTTCTTGAAACACACAAATCTGTCCCTGGTTCGAGATTCATGGACAAACCACAGTTATCTGCAGTTACAAGTGGGTGATCACCATGTTTCGGCTGCACACTTCACCAGGGAGAGCTGGGCTCTTTTGAGAGAGTCCGATTGTGACCTAGCAATGGTGGTCAAAACAGCGACTCAACCTTCATTCCCTAGATTCTAATCTGATGTTCAGCTAGATCATGGCAGAGTTGGCCAATGCTTAAGAGAAGGAGCTTCTGCCTTCTTGAGTAGGCACCACCAGACGTCACCTTTGCCTCACCATCAACGTGGAGGCCATCACCGGTGGGCCCCTAAGCCCCGCCACTCATCCCAGATAGTGCGTAACCCCCTTCCTCGCACCCTGCTGACCTCAGTACTCCAGTGATCCCTTTACGCGTCAGTGTGTTGTAGGGTGTATACTCCAGCACACGCGCAGTATCACAGGACTGACTCTTGGAGGAAGCTCAGCGACAATAAATTCTGGTCGTGGAAGAGCAGGAGGGGGCGGGTCTCGGTGGGGTGTGACTTTCAGGTGCAGAAGATGTATTTTCATAACTGCTGCATTCCTTCCTGTCACCCTGAGCAGGCTTGTCAGCCAGAAATGTGGCTGCCCGGGGGAGGAGCCAGTGGGCATCTCTTGGGCTCACAGGAAGGGCGCGTCCAGGTAAATATTTTCCATTAAACAGGAGGGTGCTATCTATCACGTATATTTTTTCTTTTAAGTGGATTTTTAAAGTCACATCAGAATATTTGTGCCTCAACTCAAAGTGTGGTGGCTTATAACCTTTGTGAAGAAACTTGTCGCCCGCAACAAAGTTTCATCAAATCCGAACACGCCTCATGTTGTGTGGACCTGAGATGCAGATACCTATACGTGAGTGAGGGTTAACGTAGAACTTGTCAGTGCAAACATTTGGAGAAGAACCCTGATAGTTCGTTTGACTAAAAGAACTGAACAAACTTTCACCAGCAGGCAGAAATCACTCCTAGGAGACACCCTGGTGAATGAGTGAAAAGTGAAGCTCCCTTGTAATTAAAAGGAAAAATTATTAACTATTTGTATAGCCAGGTTCACCCCTAAAGTAGTGTGGCACCAATGGGAAAAATGCTAACATGCAGTGAAAAGTAATCTCTGACAAAGCCAATGACTGGGGTTTGTGTGGGGCATGCACACTCCACTTCATGCACCCATTGGCGTGCTCACACACACACAAGCACATATGCTGAGCAACACACCAGAAGGTGTCCATGCACACACTCAAATCAATATATCCACAGAGACCCACATCACCTGACCTACAAGCATCTGCGTACACAGACCCGCAGGTGTACAGCACCACTGTACACAGACCAACAAATGAACAGGTTTCCCAATCACAGACCGACAGGCCTTCGTGCACACGGTTCACCAGACCTGCAAACATAGAGCGACCGCTTGGCACACTACATCATACAAACAGGTAACACATGCCCACTACTTAGAAGTGCTCTCTCTCTCACACACACACACACGCATGCATACACACACATGCACTCTCTCTCTAACATACACACACTCTCTCACACACACACACATGCATACACACACACTCTCTCTCACACACGCACACTCATGCATACACACACACATTGTCTCTCTCACACACACACGCATGCATACACACACTCTCTCACACACATGCATGCACACACACACTCTCGCTCTCTCTGTCTCACACACACTCACATACACTCTCTCTGACACACACCCATGCATACACACACACTCTCGCTCTAGCTCTCTCTCACACACTCACACACACACTCTCTCTCTCACACAAACACACTCATGCATACACACAGACACACACACACACTCTCTCTCTCTCACACACACACACACATATGGTCCTTTGCTACATTACCGAGTTATTCTGACTTCAAAAAATATATCACTCCCAAATATCAGCCACCACTCTATTGCGCAGGTTGGCGTATCTATACATACAGAGGTAAACTCATATTTACTATTCTCAGCTCCATAGATATGACGCTTGGCATGACCCTCGCTGTGAGTGTGCACTCAGATGGTGAGGGTGGTCAGTGCCATGGAAACTCCAAGAGGTGAGGGAGTCGGGGTCGATTGAAAGTTTTCCCCTGGCACCCTCGTGCGCCTGTGGCAGTTCAGGACTTAGCAGCCAAGGCGTAGTGGCCACGTGTTGCTGAATCTTAACAGACCTGAGTCCAGGAACCTCCTCCCCAGGTGTTAGTTTGGAGGCCGCCAGCGCCCCATGACCCCGAAACCGGCCGGGGAACAGTTAACCTCCATCTGTGGCCTGAAAGTCCCTCACTTCTCTCCTTAGTATGAGCCCGTCAGTGTGTAGAGAGTTGTGCCCGTGAGGTGGGGACGCTCTCGGGTGTTTTTTTTTTACTTTTTAAGGTGATGCGCTTGCAGTATTTGGTTTATTTTACCGAAAAAAAATAAAAAATAAAAATACAAGTCTGTCAGGATCCAGGGCAGGGTCCTCGGACCTCAGAGGCAGCATTATAAACGTGTTTGCGTCAGGCTTGGTGATGTTTAAATGAGAGAGAAACCAAATTTGCGTCGTTTTTTAAGCGAAGTCACACGTTGTGTAAAGATGCCTTGCAGCCGATAAGCACCGACTGGTTCACACAGAAACGGGACACGTCTCACCAGACCATCGCCGAGCCGAAGATGCCCGTGGGAGGGGCTTGGAGCCTGCTTGAACCGGTCACTGCCGGTATGTGCCAAGGGTTGTTGTCCTTTCTTTGCAAGGTGTGTACTCGCCTCAAACAAGTCAAGCAAGCTGCCAGACAGCTACCTTTTTCTACGAAAGGATATATTTTTTACTGCTTTTCATAATTCCGTGGGAGATAGTCACACATTTAAGCACATCCTTAATGTGCTCCCATTATAATGCCAGTGCTGGCTCCGAGCCGCCCTTGAACTGTCCTTGCTCTAGGGTCCCGCAGGCACTCCCCACCAACAGTCCGTAGCAGGGCAGAAACAATACGGGTTCTGCGCGTTATTCCGCATTTGTCGGGCACATGTACAAACCTGGCTCACATTTCAGAAAACTCTTTGGCCCATTTTTATACTCGTTTGTGCTGAAACAGCGTCATTTATTTTGATGCTATTTCAGCGCAAACTCAACTCCATATTTATATTTTGACGCTAGATCGGTCGACCGTAAAAATATTCGAGTTAAAGTCATGTTTTGCTAACGGGAAACTACCTTGTGTCAATGAGATGCAAGGTAGGCGTTCCAAAAAAAATGACTCTAAGGCCCTAGAGACTTATTTATCATCCCGTGCAAAAATCACGCACAGGAGGGAGGCGGGCCTAAATAATGCCACTAAGCTTGCTGAGCGCCTTTATTTAACACCTGGGTCAGGGCAGGCGTTAGGGGACCTGTGGGCCTATTTCCATGGTAGAACACAATGGAATAAGTCCACAGGTGCCCTCCCAAGCCCCAATGACACGCACACCAGGGGAACAGCGGAGGATGGGGGACCCCATCCTAGGTAATTACAGGTAAGTAGAGGTAAGTATTTTGGATTTGGAAGTGCCATTAGGGGCCCTGAAATGGGCCCCTATACATGGCACTGGGTGCATCAGCCATACCCAGGGGACCCTTGTCCCCTGTGCTGGCCATTGGGGTGGTGGACATGAACTGTCTTTTCTAAGACAGGAATCAAGTGGTACAGTAGGTTTAGCGTCAAGAAATGACGCTAGGCTGGTTAGAGTAATCGTTTTTTACTCTAACCAGCCTAAAATATTTTTTTAGTGCAAAACCCCGCTTCTCTCATACCCCCACCCGGCTAACGTCAAATTTTTGACAGTAGCCCACACTTTGTGCTGGATTGCGCCAATCTGTGAATATGGCACCCGGCTGGCGTCCTGGAATGGCGCTAGCTGGCGCTATACTTTTTGACACAAACCTGTGTTATCGCAGGTTTGCATCAAAAAGTAGAACTATGGGCCTTTGTGAGATATTTGCATTTATCCAAGGGCTGGCACATGATTCTGTATGACTGGGTGTTTTTCTGAAATCCTTTTGCAAGTGACATCCTCAGCCTATGTTTTTCTAAACCAAGGGATTCCCCCTTAGTGGAACTGTGTGAGCAAGAAACTTACAACAGCCGCAGGCAGTATCTGGGGTAACATGTCAAGGTACTGATAGGATGTGGGCTGGTGCACGTCGGAAAATGGGGGTGAGGGTTCAATCTGGGGCAGGGGTGCAGATAAATGGAGTGAACAGAGCACCTAGACTGCGGGACAGGACCAGTGGTTTCTTGAGTCCCTTGGCACTCCCTCCCCAGGTGGCACTGTACTGGCCACTGAATGTGGCCACCAAGGACTTTACTGGTGGGTGCACAAGGGCTGCCCTTGCCTGCCCCCCCTGCTGGGTCCCAGAAGAGCTGTGATTGAAGATAAACCTGTTCCAGGCTCCTACGTGGCCCGGGCTGGTGGCTGCGTGTTGGAATCAGACCCAGCAGGTCTGACCCGCTCCAGGCCCTGACTCTTGACATGCACAGGGGCTAAGGTTCGTGAAAAACGACACCAAAAATGATAACTCACTGCCTGGCGCAGGTCCAGGCTTCTGATGACTTATGCCTCTTCGTGAGTCGACCTACACACTTTCTTTTCATAGATACTTCCGAGAACTAGATACATTCCAGAATCGAGAAAGGCAAAAGTGAAACACCAAGAGCACACACAGCCAGTGTCAGTGGTGCAGCTGTGATCTTTTCATACACACGAGTCTCTGGCATGAATTAACTATTGCAATATTTAGTATGCCTTTTTGAACGGTCAATATTTATTTATTTCTCAATTTAAAAATAATACTTTTACAGGAATGTAATAAATGTGCAAAGAAGTCTGGTCCACTGGCTCTCAAGCTGTGCTTGCTAAACTTCATGAGTGACAAACTTAACTGTAGCCTGTCCTGATCATTGCCCCCCCACAAACCACTCACCGATGTAATGATCATTCGCAGCGGGGGCCGGGGTCTTGGGGACAGTTTCACTTCTGACAAGCACACAAGGCTCTTGATTCTCTGGGACCAGCGAGGCCCTGGGCAGGAGCTCAGAACTCACACACAGTGTGACGCAATCAAACAACAATGACACAGGCCAGTGTCCAGCCACCACTGGACTTTACATAAAATATATAGAAAGTTGGACCATGAAAATGAATTAACAACAACAGAAAACAAAAAGGAGGTGTAATTATATCTCCAACTTTATGGGGTTGGAATACAGCCAGAAGGCATTCCCACTTGTCACAGAACTTAGACTATTCCACTGCTGGGACTTTTACCGCATGTTTATGGAGTTCCTGCACTTTCTACACAATTCACCATTTGCCTCATAATTTGCAGATGATAGCAAAGGCAGACAGAGACGTTTTAAGACATGGGCAAAGTGGGGTCTGGGCCGGGGCCCCAGCTGTTCAGAGGGCCACTGATACAGCTAGTTGTGTTCTGCAGAGCAGTGGCATAACAAGGGCCCCTGCAGCCCCCACAGTATGGTGGGGCCCAACAGCTCCAGGGCCCCCACTCAGCACAAAACACTGTGCACGTGCACCTTGTCTGAGTCTAGGGGGGCCTTCACCACTGCCGTAGAGGGGCTTGCCCTAATCATACTGTGTTGTAAATAGCACTTTCTGCAGAGTCATCCCAAAACTTTTTGCCTCCCTGCTGCTCTTTTTTCTGACCTTGTTTTTATTGGTTTTAGGACATTGTGCTCATTTTCACTGCTGGCCACTGCTGAAGTGCATATACTCTGTGTGAACATATAGTAACATTTGTTCCTACATGATTGGCATATTTAAGTTACTTGTAAGTCCCAAGTAAAGTTCACCATGTGTGCCAAGGTTCTGTAAGTTAAATGGCACTAGTGGCCCTGCAGCACTGGTTATGCCACCCACTACGGTAGCCTTTCAAACATGCCTCATGCCTGCCATTGCAGAGCCTGTGTGTGTTGCTTAAACCACCATTTCGACCTGGTAATTGTAGCTACCTGCCAGGCTCACTCCTACCTTTGTTATTACATGTAAGTCATCCCTACGGTAGGCCCTATTTGACCCACGTGGCAGGGTGCAGTGTATTTAAAAGGAAGGACATGTATGTTTACGTTTTACATGTCCTGGTAGTGACAAGCAGCCTATTTCATTTTTTTCACTTCTGTGAGGACTGCTCCTCTCATAGAAAAACATTGGAAATTCTCTTATATACTTTTAAGTGGTAATTTCTGATCTGAAAGGAGTGGTGTTGTCATGTTTGGTATGTTTAGAATTGTAGTTAGACATCCTGCTTACTGGTAAAGTTGGATTAAACATTACTATTTTAGAAATGCCACTTTTAGAACATAGGTATTCCTCCACTCTTTCTTCTCTCTGGGCCTTAAAGCCTGTCTCCAATCCACATCTGGTCTGTGCTGGGTGACATCTCCCATTGTGTATTCCATCCAGAAAGCCATAAGCATAGGATCTTCAGCTGTATCTGCAGTCCTCTGCACACTGATAGCTCTTCCTGGACAGGAAGGGTGGCTGTGCTCTCACTTACAGTTCAAAGGGTAGTGGCCTGACCCCCACACAAGGGACTGAAAACCACCCCACCCCCACCGACCTCCTGGCAGAGAGGACTGGGCTGAAAGGGAACTGGGGCACTTCAAAACCACTCTTTGAAGTCTGCCCCACTTCAGAGTCTCTTTTGGGTATAAGTACTGGGCCTCTGACACCATATACTCAGTACACTTTTAGATTGAGGATATTCTACCAGGAAGAAGGACAGAGAGGCTGTCAGGAGGGACTGCCACATTGCTGTTTGCTCTGCTGTGTTGGTCTGCTGCTTCTCACCTCAGAGTGAGAGAACTGTATCTAACTTGCTACATCCTGCAGCCTAAAGTTTTTCCAAGGGTCTGACTGAGCTTGCCTCCCGTTTCTGAAGTCTCTGTAATATCAAAGACTTGACCTACATTTTTATACCCGCACCTGGGCTCCTCTGTTATGAGTCCTGCTCTGCCAAGTGGTGCCAAATCCAGTCCTGGGCCCTTGGAGGTGAGTGTGGAGCTGCAACACAAGAACTGGCTCAACAACACCGGTGCGTCGCTTGGAACCGATGCATCCGACTACAGAAACACTGCTTTGTCACTGCCTGCACCAAAGCAGCGGACACCGCTTGCCGATTGCGCAACCCAATTACCCCAACTTATAACATAGCCCAGCTTGGCTAAAACAGCACCTAAGCATCAGAACCAATACTCATTGCTTCTTGACCTCGATGCATCACCAATGTTGCCAGATCAGGATATGATGCATCACCTGCAAGCACAAAGCATCCTCCTTTGGATCAATGCATCGTCACCGAACCTTGAAGCAGCCATGAGGTACAGGTACTGTCAGCAGGTCTGCATGACTTCTGTACCTACCCGTGCTCCTTTGTGGTCAGACTGGATTTTTGGATTTGCCCCAGTCCAGCGTGACCATATATCCCTGGGTGGGAGCTATTGTCGTCTAAGCACTGCATTTTTTATTAATCTTTCAAAATTCATAATATGGATTGTATATGCTGTATTTTTGTCACTTTGGTCTTGTTTGACCCCGGTAAATATTGGCTATTTTCCAAATTGGTGTGTAGTCCTTTTGTGGTGTTTTTACTGTGTTACCGTGAGTGGGCACAAATACTTCACACATTGCCTCTTGAGTTTAGCCTGACTGCTCTGTGCCCGTTACCAGAGGGTTAGCACATGTAAACATTTAGGGGCAGATTTACGGAAAGCGGCACTGCACCTGGTGCAGCCCCGCTTTCCCTGTCCTCTTTAACCCCCCCTACCGCCACCATGTGTGCACCGTACCAGAGATAAGGTGCACCAGGGCACAGGGTAGGGAGCAATAGTGTCTATAATTTTTGACACTATTGATGTGCTGTTCAGGGTTAGAACCAAAGTTTTGTTGGTAACCCTGAACAGTACATAGGGGACCATTGTAAACATTTGTGTGCCCCTTTTAATGCCTGCCCTGAGCAGGTGTTCAAAGTGCCAAAAAATGACAGGTTTTTCACTCCCTCTAAAGGGGAATGCCCCATTTGCAAACATTATGCCTGGCGGATGGATAACGCAATGCAAGGGGTTACAAACTGGCAAAATACATGCACTGCGCCACTTTGTGAATATGGCTTTGGGAAAAGGCTACCTTAGCGCCATCTTAGCATAAAAACAATTACGCTCAGGCGGCACTAAAGTGGTGCAGGGGACCTTTAATCTGGGCCTCTGTGTGCATGTTACTTGACCCGGCTGGAGGAGTGGGCCTCGGCTCGGACAGAGTGCAAACCTCTGCCAACTAGAGGCCTGATTTATAGCACCTTGAATAATTCTTAAATAGCACTTAAAAAAAAAACTTACCTGGGATGGGCTCTCCCATCCTCCGCTGTCCCTCTGGTGTAGGTGGGGGCGTTCCTGGGGAGGGCAGCTGTGGGCTTATTCCATGGTGTTTCACCATTGAAATAGGCCCACAGGTCCCCTTATGCCTACCCTGACCCACACATTAAAAAACAGTGCAAAGCAAGCTTTGCACCATTTTTTGACCCCTCCTTCCCCTCGTGCGTGATTTTGCACGGGAGGATAAATAAGGCCTAGGGCCTTAGAGTCATATTTTGCCCAGGAACGCCTACCTTGCATCTCATTGACGCAAGGTTTTTTCCGCAGGCAAAAAATGACTTTAACTCCAATATTTTGGCGCAAAACATGTCTAGTGTCAAAATTTAAATATGGAGTTAAGTGTGCGCCGGATTTGCGTTAAACAAATGACGCAAATCCGGCGCAAACAGAGTATAAATATGCCCCTCAGACTTTAGAAGAATATGATGCACCTATTTCTTTTTTTTACGTTTAGTTTGTGAGGGGCAAAACTTATGTGTTTAGGGTTCATGGAACTGAGGGCACGATGTACTGTTTAACCATTACTGTATCACAGTGTTATATCTAACTAATCGTAATTACAGATTGGTTAACCTACACGTACTAAAAATATATTTTGAAACTGCCAATTGCATTTTTTTCACAATTTGCATTTACCAATTTCTAAACTGCGATTCAGTAGTGAACAACGTTTTTGTATTTTCTTTACTAAATTATTTCGACTGTCAGTGAATGCTGACGTCACGAGCCAGAAGTGGAGTCTTATTTCACTTCCGGGGCCACAAAGGAGCAAAGAGCAGCAGCTGACGGGCAGAATGTCCTTCTGCCCCCTGAATGGCATCCGAGGAGCCTGGAGGGGAATACATAGCCAGAGAAGGCAAGCATACATCTTCTCAGCAGGAGAACAAAATGACCAACCCTTTGGTGAAAGTTCAGTCTGTGCCAGATGCCTCAAAGGGGTACCTGGCTTCTGGTTCAAGAGAGCGCCAGTCCTGCGCTTGGTGTGACATCACGGAGCTCAATGTACTTAGAGGCAGGTGGTATCACCTATGTTCTCATACATATGGAAAGATGTCAGGGAGAAGGGAAGAAGATTCCATCACTGGAGGGGACCATCAACTGGGCCACCTCCTACCCAGGTTGTGGAGGCAAAAATAAGCATTTGTTGCTCCAAGCTGTTTCTACAGAGTTTCTTTGCCAACACATCCACAATCAGGGAAGTGTTTGAAAAATTATTTTTAGTTTATATTATTGGCCTCAATTTATCATTAATATTATTTGTTTGTGGCTTAAAATGTGAAATATATGAAAGGACTATCAGAATTGTATACTTTTTGTTAGGAGTTACCTAAGCACTGTTTACGCAATAAACACAGTATATGTCTGTGAGGAAACCCCTTATGTTTGTGTTCAAGGATTTAAATGATTTTGCATTTATTGTGTGGACGGATGTTCTATTACCCCTGAAAGAGTTCTGCACTTCTAGGAGTCCTGTAATTTTAACCTAAGAAAATTGTGTACAAAGTTTCTTTAACTGTCTTGATACTGCATATTAGATGCGAAATACATGTTTTTTTTTACTGTTTGTTGGTATTGTGATGTGTATCCCTCATTTCCTAGTTTTCTCAAAATTGTCTTGATTTGTTTTGGGGATTTTTCTCCGTCTTTCTTTTTTTGTTCTCCCCTTGTCTTGTCTGTGTATGACACAATTGGGGCTTCACTGCATATATATTTATAGTATCTATATTTAAATTACTTCCCATTGAAGAATTATGTAGCCTTGAATAAGAAACCTATTGTAAAATATACAGTCGTGAAACATGTTTGACTTATGAAGTCTTTTGAAATTTACATATCTAAATTATAAAAAAATGAAATATTTCTTTTTAACTCACACATTAAATATGAAGTTGTTCATTTAAATTATTATGACATTTACAGTCTGTATAATAATTAGGCCAGAGTGTTTGACCTTCACTCACATCAGTGTATCAGACTCCTCTGTGCTGAGGTTTAAGAAGATGTAGGCTCTGATGCCCTGAAAAGTGATGATACTTAGCCAGCTCTTCAAATGACTTACAAGATGACTGACCAAAGTTCAGCAACAGCTGGGTGTCATCTGCACACAGAAGTTTCTTGAATCCAAATTACCATACTAACTCCCCAGTGGATGGATGTAAATGTGGAAGACACACTGTCCCCCCAAATAGTTCACACATTACACAACTCTCACAGAGAAGGGGGGCATGGTCACCACTTAGTATAATCCTTCAATAGGAACTCACCACCATAGAACAGACCCAGCTCTATGCCATGAGATAATCAAAATATCCCTTCCAACCATATCTGAGATAGTGGGCAGATCTGATAACAGCAGACATGTCAACCCTCACTCACCCACCTCACCCAGCTCATCAGCAGCAACAAACACTGTAGGATCATGCCTCATAGTGAGGGAATGTTTAGAAGGTGGAATCCTAGGGTCTGGGGATTCCAGAAGTGGTGTGTGGGGAGAAGGAGTAAGGTGTTGAGCAGAGATGGAGGCTTGATCCGTTGCTGGGGGTTATGTATGCTTTTATACCATCAACATCGGAATAAAGACGAAGAAAACGAACTTGGATTACCGCGTGATTCCTACATAATTTGGCGACGAGGGTTGTTCTGCGCAGGGGGCAGAAATTACTATAACCCCCAACCCCTGGATATCTTCAATTTCGGTCAAGACTTCAATTATTGACTGTAAACAAGTATCTGCTTCTTAAGTAAGTTTTTCTTCTCATTTTTTATGCAGCACAATAATCCAAAGGAAAAACTTTAAAGACTGTACATGGCTACAAATATTATTTAATGGAACTTGTATGTTTGAATGAACTTTGATCTGAAGTAACGACATTGAAGTTAAAAAACGAAGGAAAAGGAAGAACGAACGATTGGTGCGGCGTGACCAGATAAACCAAATTTGTTGTGGGATGCGGCACGCGCGCGTATAAACGGATCTATTTGAACATAAACAGTGCGCGTGCTGAACGATCGGTGATTTTGTGCGACGTGATCCTGCCATCCAGCTCAGATGCGGCGCGCGCGCGTATAAACGCGCGTGTATAAACGGATCCAATTAAACATAAACAGTGCGCGTGTTCAGTACACGCGCACTGCACCGAGCACAACACTAGAGGCGTGTAGTGTGAGTGCTACACGAACATTCAAAACAACTAAAGTGCATTATTTCAAAGACAAGGAAAGATTTACCTTATTATTTTCGGAGCACAGTTATCCGGCAACCTTCTTCCTTTGCGGAGTTCAATTTATCTGTGAGACTCGTCCCTACACAGATTGGATGATATGGAATAGTGAACACTGTGGAAGGACTATCGGGCAGAAGAAAAAGGAATAGAAATAAAAAGAGGACTGTTATCTGCACACAGTGCTGGAAAAGGATTGTTTTATGAACCAATATGAACATTTGAACTAATATGTTGTATATTAAACTATTATTTTAGATTATTATTTTAACTTTTAACTTTAATTTATTATTTTAGTATATTATTGTAGTTTATTGTTTTTCTCCTTCAGGATGGCAGAACAAAATATGTCTTCACCACCATGTTTCCTACCTGTACCTGGTGAACCTTCAATTTCGGGGAAACGGTGGCGAAATATGTTTTCCACCTATTTATTGGCTATTGCGGGGGACAGATATACCCCTGTTAGGAAACCAGCAATACTGCTTCATCATCTTGGAGAGGAGGGGAGAAGAATTTATGATGACCTGCCTGAAATACCTTTGGGCTCTGGAGATGGTCAGCCTACTAATGTTTATGAAATGTCTTTGTTGATGCTAGAGAAACATTTCACTCCCAAATTGAGCACAGTGTTTGAACGTCATAAATTCTTCTCCCGTGTTCAAGGCCAGGATGAAGACATTATGGGGGTCATTCCAACCCTGGCGGTCGGTGATAAAGCGGCGGCCAACCCGCCAACAGGCAGGCGGTCAAAAAATGGAATTCTGACCCTGGCAGGAACCGCCAACACAGGCCGCCACTTTAACACTCCGACCGCCACGGCGGGACAGACAAACAGCGCGGCGGTCACCGCCAACAGGCAGGCGGCAGACAATGTACCGCCCACCCTATCACAACTCACCAATCCGCCACCTTTTCCGTGGCGGGAGCCCCACCGATAAAAACACGGCGGAAACAGACTACGAACGGGAAAACGCTCACCTCTACACACTCCACGAGGAATCTGGACAGCATGGAAACCGAATTAAACATCCTACCAGCTATTGTCTACCTGCTCATCTACCAGGAGTACGAACGACGGCGCAGACGACAACGGTGAGTACTGCACCTACGACACAGGGGAGGGGGGAGGAGGAAAGCTTACGGACACACACATACGCCATACACCCACCCCCCCACCCCAAATACCTACACCCCAATGCAGAGCAACAAGTCAGAGTGACACCCCCCAAACCCACCGGAATAATGCAAAGACACAATTAAAATGATCTATAAAATATATGTATAATATAGCTCCATTGAAGTCATGGGAAATATGCAATATGAAATATACAAAATAAGGAATGAACATAGTTAAAAATATATACATAGGCAATAAGTCCTGCCCATTCTGTCAAAGTTCCATAGTCCGTGGGCCAATGTGCACAAACACATGGGCAAAGCCCACACAGGAGACCAGATACCATTGGAGAGAACACTGCTGGGGCATCAGATGTTAAAACTACAGGCACCTCAGAGGGAAGGGAAGGGGGGGCACCTCAGCCACATGAGTCCACGACGCCAGATCCACGAGGGGCCTCCATGCCCACTGTCCCATCCTGGGGAGTGCAAAGCCACAGTCTCACAAGTCTCTACTGTGGGTGGCTTGCCCACTGTGCCATCCTGGGGAGTGCAAAGCCACAGTCTCTCAAGTCTCTACAGTGGGTGGCTTCCCCACTGTTACATCCTGGGGAGTGCAAAGCCACAGTCCATCAGATGGATTACCGACTCCACTGTTAATGGAGGAGGCATGGTGCCCAAAGTGCTTCGTGAAGCCCTGCTCGACACAGAACCGGCGCTGTCAATGGGCCAGCGGTGCTTGAGACGGCGTTGCCCAGCGGAGCGGTGCTTGAGATGAAGGGCCCAGCGGAGCGGTGCTTGACAGGAAAGGCCCAGCGGAGCGGTGCTTGAGATGAAGGGCCCAGCGGAGCAGTGCTTGACAGGAAGGGTCCAGCGGAGCTGTGTTTGAGATGAAGGGCCCAGCGGAGCGGTGCTTGAGATGAAGGGCCCAGCGGAGCGGTGCTTGAGACGGCGGTGGCCAGCGGAGCGGTGCCTGAGATGAAGGGCCCAGCGGAGCGGTGCTTGAGATGAAGGGCCCAGCGGAGCGGTGCTTGACAGGAAGGGCCCAGCGGAGCGGTGTTTGAGATGAAGGGCCCAGCGGAGCGGTGCTTGAGATGAAGGGCCTAGCGGAGCGGTACTTGAGATGAAGGGCCCAGCGGAGCGGTGCTTGAGATGAAGGGCCCAGCGGAGCGGTGCTTCTCACGGCGGGGCCCTGTTCACCGGTTCTGGTCACGGCGGGGCCCTGTTCAGCGGTGCTTCTCACGGCGGGGCCCTGTTCAGCGGTTCTTGAAACGGCGGGGCCCTGTTCAGCGGTTCTTGTCACGGCAGGGCCCTGTTCAGCGGTGCTTCTCACGGCGGAGCCCTGTTCAGCGGTGCTTCTCACGGCGGGGCCTTGTTCAGCGGTTCTGGTCACGGCGGGGCCCTGTTCAGCGGTGCTTCTCACGGCGGGGCCCTGTTCAGCGGTTCTTGTCACGGCGGGGCTCTGTTCAGCGGTGCTTGTCCTGTGTTTCTAGGGAGCCAGACCTGGCCAAGACTTCCCGCTCAGTCGCCATCCGACCTTGCGGTCGCGGGGCCCTCCTGTGATGGAGTCCTGGGCCCGTGGGTGTCGTCCGTCACTACCGGAATGGGGCTGGTGGGGACCTCCTGGGCAGCTCGCCTTCTGCCTGACTTCTCCGCCCTGCTGCCCTTGCCCTCCTTCGCTGAAGCTCTGTGGCCCTTGCCTCCCTTTGATGATGTGGCAGGTGACGGGGCAAGGCTACTGTCCTTGGTGGCAGCCGTCTCAGGCTTGTCGCGCCGGCCCTTAGTTTTTTTTGTCCTCTTCCCAGGGGGTGGGCTGGCTGTCCCCTTGCTGCTGGCCGATGTTCCTTCCCTAGGAGCTGGTGGACTCCAATAGCCCTGCACTATGGTCACTGTAGATGCAGGGCTGGTGGTGGCTGAGGTGCTTTTTTTACTCTTACCAGATGGAGGGGGTGGGTCAGTGGTTGGAACGAGTTCAAGGTTGGAAAGGAAAAGCACTTTGGAAGGACAGGGACGGGTAGGTGTAGTGGGTATGGGAGTGGAGGAAGAGGATGTGGTTGTAGGAGAGTCAAGTGTGCTGTCTTTGGGTGCAGGTGCTTGTGACGGAGGCTGTTGTGAGGTGGATGGCTGTTGGGTGGGTGGCTGCCTGCGTTTGTGTGGTTTGGAAAAGGGGGTGACAGACACACTGGAAGAGGACACAGGGGACGTTTAAATGGCAGTGGGGGTGGTGACTGCACGTGTGCGGACTGTAATGGAGGGTGTGCTGGTGATGGAAGTATTGGCTGATGGTGGTGTGCATGCAGGTGTGAGTGGAGACGTCACAGGGAGGGAGGAGGGAGATGAGGAGGTGGGGGACACAGAGGTGGTAGTGACTGTTGGCATGTCTGCATCTGGATGTTGCTTGGGTGAATGCTTGTGGGATCTGTGGTGCTTATGTCTGGATGAGCTGCCCTTGGGTGTAGAGGTGTGTGCAGGCTGGTCTGATGGTGTGGATGGGATAGGCAGAGGAACAGGAGACTGGGACTGGGTGGATGGAGTCTGAAGATGTAGGCTGGAGACAGGGACAATGGCTGCCGTCAGTGCTGAGGCCAGAGCGTTGAACGATTGCTGATGGGCAGCCTGACCCGAATGAATGCCCTCCAGGTATGCATTGCTCCGATGCACCTCCCTTTCTACACCCTGGATGGCATTCAAAAGGGTAGACTGCCCAACAATGAGCGTCCTGAGGAGGTCAATGACCTCCTCACTGAGGGCAGCAGGAGTAACTGGGGCAGGGCCTGAGGTGCCTGGGGCGAAGGAGATGCCCGCCTTCCTGGGCGAGCGGGCACGGAGCGAAGGCTGAGGGGCTGCTGGGAGGGCGGGGCTGGTGCGCTGGGTGGCGGCTGTACCTGTTGTGGCGGTGGGCACGGATGTTGCCGCCACCGCAAGGGAGCTCCCTTCCGAGGATGTGTCGGTGTCGCTGACGTCTCCACGGGTCCCCGTTGTGGAGCTCCACTCGCCCTCCGTCTCACTGGTGTATTCGGAGTCTGTTGCATGGCCCTCCGGGGCCATGTGAGATGCAGCTCCCTCGTGCGCCGATGCCACTTCTCCTCCGCCTGATGATGCTAATGCACACATGAACAGGAAGACAAAGAAAATGGGGGGGGGAGAAATGAAGACAGGTTGAGTGCATTTATTGGCAACACCGTTGTCGGAGAGGACAGACACAGAAGCCCCCTGCACTAGGCCGTGCAATCGGGGTACACTACTCAGTTATTGTGACTAGGCCTACAGGTCTATGGACGACAAATGCTCACATGGGTGAGGCCGGACCATGGATAGCTGTACTTGGCACCCTACAGAGGTGGGGGGCGGGGGCACAGGGCCATGCCTAACGGAGGGGCCTAGCCTACAGAATGCGCCCTGGCCTAGAGATAGCCACAGCCCTCCTCCCCCACCCAGACACCTTCACGGCGCGCAAAGATAGCAGAATGTGCTGATACTCACCCCCTTGTGTCTGCTGTGATGTCCTCACGCGCCCATCCAAATCGGGGTAGGCCACCGCCAGGATCCGGGACATCAGGGGGGTCAATTGGCGGCTGGCACCCCTCCTACGTTGGGAGGCCATCCCCAGCAGAGACTCGGCGGTCTCTCTGGTCCCGCGGCGGATGTCCTCCCACCTCTTTCGGCAGTGGGTGCCCCGTCTGTTGTGGACCCCCAGGGCCCGGACGTCCTTGGTGATGGCACGCCAAATGTCGATCTTCTGATGGGCGCTGACCTATGTGACATGTACAGGGTGGTAAAGGAAATCTCATCACTTTTCTGCCTGGTCAATGTGAGTGGCCCCCCCTCCCCAACCTTGCCATGTGGCACATGCTCTCATCTTTCGTGCGTTGCACTCCTCATTCGCTCCCCTCCCCACCTTCTTACATACACCCCACTCAACACAGGCATAGCCCATTCAACGTGCACCCTGTATACTAACCTGTTGGTCTGGAGGACCGTAGAGTAGCGCATAGTGGGGGAGGACCCCATCAACAAGTTTCTCCAATTCTTCGGAAGTGAAGGCAGGGGCCCTTTCCCCAGTCGCAGCAGCCATTGTATCTCCCAGACCGAGGTCACAGCAGCACTTGCAGTATCGGTCCTCTCCTGTGGATGATCAGGTCTCGAGTGATTAATCAGATAGAAAATGGCGGTCACGCCCGCGGCGGTGCGTACCGCCGCGGTGCGTACCGCGACCGCAGGCGCCCATCCTCATTGGCTACTGAAACCCATAGGGTGCAATGTTAACTAATGCGGCTTAGCACCGCGGTCTTCGACCGCCTACCGCCACGGTGTGCCACGCCAGCGCATTGACCTCACATCCCACTGTCACACTTCACAGGTCAGGCAGCCGCCATTTCAAGGGCCCACATGGCATAATTTCTACTACGTCACACAGGCCTAGGTCTTGCATTGCCACTCATACAAGCCTTTCAATGCATAGCGATTCGTGTACTGTGCAAGCTGTGTGAACGAACCTGTGGGTTGCTTGACTCTGTGCTCCATGTTGTCCTTCCTAGGCACCGTCCGCTGGGCCTTGCGAGGAGAAGGACGAATCCTCCCGTGTACCGACCGCTGGTGGACCTGTCGACAATGGAAGAACGACATATCATACTTACATACAGGCTTGACAGAGCAACTATACATGAACTATGTGCCCAGCTGGAGCCAGACCTGATGTCCCCCATCTGCCAACCCACAGGGATTCCCCCTCTGGTGCAGGTTCTGTCAGTACTCCATTTTTTGGCAAGTGGGTCTTTTCAGACAACAGTGGCCATATCATCTGGGATGTCTCAGCCTATGTTTTCTAAGGTTTTGTCCAGAGTGTTGTCTGCCCTGATGAAATACATGCAGAGCTACATTATTTTCCCTGAGGTGGGCGATTTGGCTACAGTGAAGGGTGATTTCTATGCCCTTGGACATATCCCCAACATCATTGGTGCCATTGATGGGACCCATGTGGCTTTGGTTCCCCCCAAAGAAAGTGAGCAGGTGTACAGAAACAGAAAAAGTTATCATTCGATGAATGTCCAGGTGGTCTGTTTGGCTGACCAGTACATCTCCCATGTAAATGCCAAGTTCCCTGGGTCAGTGCATGACGCGTATGTCATGTGAAATAGCAGCATCCCTTATGTGATGGAACAGCTACAGAGACACCGTGTGTGGCTAATTGGTGACTCTGGTTACCCCAAACTGTCGTGGCTACTGACCCCAGTGAGGAATCCCCGGACCAGGGCAGAGGAACGGTACAATGAGGCCCATGGGCGAACTAGGAGGATCATAGAAAGGACCTTCGGGGTCCTGAAGGCCAGGTTTAGGTGCCTGCATATGACAGGAAGATCCCTAATGTACTCACCGAAAAAGGTGTGCCATATCATCGTGGCCTGCTGTATGCTTCACAATCTTGCTTTGCGACGCCAGGTGCCTTTTCTGCAGGAGGATGGTCCAGATGGTGGTGTTGTAGCAGCTGTGGAGCCTGTGGAGAGTGAAGAGGAGGAAGACGACGGGGACGACACGGACAACAGGGATACAGTCATACAACAATATTTTCAGTAGCACACAGGTAAGAATCACCCACGCCATTTTACATTTACTTAAGGCCTCATGCGTCTCCACTGTCTGTGTTTCCCCCCAGTTCCTGTTAACTGATTAGTGACTTTCCCTTCCCTTTTCAGAGCTGTATGACCCACTGCGTGACTTCTGCTTTGTTTGCCCATGGACTAAAGCTTATTGAAATTGGTATGTTGTCATCACAAAGTAACTGGACATTATTGCACCGTTATGTGTAATACATTTGTTAAGAATACAAGCAGACTCCTGTTATTTTAAGTGCAATAAGTGATTTATTTTAAGTGCTACATATAGGTACATGATAGTAAAACGGTGATGGGTGGGGGTGGAGTAATGTCCATGGCAGAGTCCAGTTCTCAGTCGCACAGGTGCATTGTCCATATGCCTGTGGAAGGATGGAGCAGGGGCAGTTAAAGGTTGGACAGGGTGACAATGTGGGACAGTGAGATGAAATCAGGGGGTATCTTATGCTTGAGGGGGTCTTGCAATCCTACTCTGTCTTCTTGTGAGATCTCAGGTTCCGCTTGTGGGGTGGTTCTTCTTCTGCAGGAGGTGGGGTTCTGGTGGCCTGTTGTTGTGTGGGGGCCTCCTGTCCACTAGCGCCGGCGGAGGTGGTAGGCTGTTCCTGGCCTGGTCTAGTGACAGGGGCCCTTTGGGGTGCCACATGGTCCCGCAATGTGGTGACTATCTGGTTAAGGGCCACGACGATGGTCCCCATTGCGGAACCGATGTTCCTCAGTTCCTCTCTGAACCCCATGTACCGTTCCTCCTGCAGTGCCTGGATCTCCTGGAACCTGGCCAGTACCGTCGCCATTGTCTCCTGGGAGTGGTGGTAAGCTCCCATGATGGAGGAGAGGGCCTCTTGGAGAGTCGGTTCCCTGGGCCTGTCCCCCCCCTGTCGCACAGCAGCCCTCCCAGTTCCCCTGTGTTCCTGGGCCTCTGTCCCCTGGACGGTGTGCCCACTACCACTGCCCCCAGGTCCCTGTTGTTGTTGGGGTGGTGGGTCAACCTGGGTGCCCTGTAGTGGTGGACACACCGCTGATTGACGTGTCCTGGAGACAGAGGCATGGGCCCGCTGGGTGGGAGCTGTGCTGGTGTTCCCAGAGGGGGTTGGGTCTGGTGTAGCCTGTGGCTGTCTGTGGGGAACCGACTGTCCCGAGGTCCCCGATGGGGCGGGCTGGTCATCTGGGTCCAGGGAGACAGAGCTGCTGTCATCGCTGGGGGCCTCTTCTGGGGGTGGGATGGACATCTCTGTACCCTCCATGGCGATGTGGTGGCATTCGGGTCCTGCAGGTGTAGAAAGGTATGGTTATTGCTTCTGTGTGTGGCATTTCGTGTGATGGGTGGGTGTCCGTGTACCCAAGTGCAGGCATTCCCTTGTGGGGGCTTTTGTGAGGGTGGCTTGTGGAGGTGATGTGTGTGTGCAGTGGGCATGCTTTGGTGATGGGTGTCCATGCTTTGTGGTCGCATGCAGGGCTTGGTGTTGGGATGGGTGGGTTGTGATGGTGAGCCATTTGCAAGGAGTTGGTGTGATGGGGGTGGGGGTGAGGGTGGGGGTATGTGCTGGCATGCAGGTGGGGTGGGGGTGGGAAGCAGTAGTGAATATTTGACTTACCCGAGTCCATTCCTCCGCCTACTCCTGCGAGGCCCTCAGGATGCAGGATGTGCAAGACTTCCTCCTCCCATGCTGTAAATTCTGGGGGAGTAGGTGGGGGTCCGCCGCCAGTCTTCTGCACCGCAATGTTGTGCCTTGATACCATGGAACGCACCTTCCCCCGTAGGTCGTTCCAGCGCTTCCTTTTGTCATCCCGATTGCGTGGATGCTGTCCCACCACGTTGACCCTGTCCACTATCCTTTGCCATAGCTCCATCTTCCTGGCAATTGTGGTGTGCTGCACCTGTGCCCCGAAGAGCTGGGTCTCTACACGGACTATTTCCTCCACCATGACCCTAAGTTCTGCGTCAGTGAACCTGGGGTGTCTTTGGGGTGCCATGGGGTGGTGTGGATGAGGTGTGGGGTGGCGTTTGTGGTGATGAGTGTGGTGCGCGTGGTGGTGTGTGGTGTTTGG
Organism: Pleurodeles waltl; assembly: GCF_031143425.1. Taxonomy (NCBI): domain Eukaryota; kingdom Metazoa; phylum Chordata; class Amphibia; order Caudata; family Salamandridae; genus Pleurodeles; species Pleurodeles waltl. The sequence continues at coordinate 6,767,993 of NC_090450.1, forward strand.
TGCGTGGATTCTGTGTGGGTGATGGTGTTGTGTGCCTCTGTGTTGTGGGATTGTCAATTCTGTGCTCTCTCTCTAGCCTTCGTCAATAATTTCAGGTCGTAGGGGTTTGTGGGTGATGTGGGTGTGTGTTTTATATTGTGTTGGGTGTGTGGGAGTGGTGTTAGTATGTGTATCAGGTGTGTGTGTTTCAAAATGACCAATGTGGCTGAGTTTTCTATGTGTGTGTGTATTTTGAGCGCGGCGGTGTGTACCGCCAATGGAATACTGCATTTGAAAGACCGCCGCGTGGATTTGTGGGTCGGAATGGTATGGGCGTATTTCTGTTGGCGTGACGGTGGAGGTTTGGTCATCGCCATTTTTTCGCTGACCTTTGGTGTGGCGGACTTTTGTGTATGTCGGGTTTTTGGCAGTTTGCAAGTTGCGGGTCAGAATGACCGTGGCGGTTTACCGCGGCCGCAGCGGTGTTATGGCAGTCTTCTGACCGGCGGTAAGCGCCTTTTACCGCCGAGGTCAGAATGACCCCCTATGTCATTTGTGGCAACTCTTAGAGGGTTGGCGGTCACGTGTGACTTTCACGATTTATCTGACTCCTTGATTCGGGACCAAATAGTGCGTTGCACAAATAATAAGAAGGTAAAGGAAAAGTTATTATCAATGGACCCTACGTTGGAGGAAAGTATTCAAGTAGCCAGAAGTATGGAACAAACGGCTACTTGGATGAAGGAGATAGTAAACTCCAGCACTCAGTTAAGGGATATTGATGATAAATCTACGATAGAGGTGAAGGAAGTAAAATGGAAAAAACAGGGATTTTCAGTTGATAATACAGAAAGGAAAATGGGTGAAAGAAAGACTTTTAACATAATATGTTTTAGATGTGGCTGTTCAGGTCACATTGCATCTAGTTCTAAGTGTACTGCTCGTAACTTAGTGTGTAGGTCCTGTGGAAGAAAGGGACACTTAGCTAAAGTTTTCAGATCCAAAGGAAAGGTGATGAATAGTGTGAAATCTATTGACAATTTAGATCAGAATAACCAAGAAATCATATTACCTATATATCAAATTGGTGAAACAAAGCAATCTATAGCAGAACCTAAAGGTGTGGGAAGGTGGAAGAGTCAAAGTTCCTACAAATTAGAAAAACCACATTGCCATGTGCTTATGGATTCTGTAATGGTGAAAGTATTAGTGGATTCGGGTAGTCTGTTCACATTGATTTCTAGGGAGACTTTTGAAGGCACACTAAAAAAAAGGGTTGATGATTTGTTTAAAACTGATGTGAAGGCGGTTGGCTATGGAGGCAGGAGAATAGAAATCATAGGAATGGAATGGATGGATATTGTGTTTGAAGGGAATGGAGTTTATGGTAAGGTTTATATCACGAACGAGGGATCAGATCTTCTGGGATGGAGACATCAAAAAGATTTGAATATAGTGCTTGACCCGAATGCTCCTAATCCAGTTATGGTTATGGATCAAGCGGCCAATGTGGATGATTTGGTTTTCAATGAACAATGGTCTGAAGATTTAATGTCTAGATTTTCAAACGTTTTCACTGACAAGCTTGGAAAATTGAAGGGATTTACACATCGTATAATTTTGAAAAGCAATGCGATCCCAATAGTGCACAAAGTAAGACCAGTCCCCTTTTTGATGAGAGAACCATTACAACATGAATTAGATAAACTTCTTCAACAGAAGATAATAGAGCCAATTGAGTCGTCCGAGTGGTTGGCACCAATAGTTTTGGCACCCAAGGATGGAAACAAGGTGCGGTTGTGCATCGATTTGAGAGACCTCAACAAGAGTATATGGGTAGATAGACAGCCCCTTCCGAATATTAACGAAATGTTGAGCGTAATGAGTAGTGGAAGGGTATTTAGTGTATTAGACATGTCAGCTGCATATCACCAGGTCAATTTACATCCAGAATCTAGACCTCTGACTTCTTTTGTAACCCTTCTTGGAGCATATAGGTATTGTAGGATGCCTTTCGGTTTGGCATCAGCTTCTGCTGTCTTTCAACGAATAATGCAGAATATATTTAAAAATCTTGATAATGTTTTATGTTTTCAAGATGATGTAATTGTGATAGGGAGGTCACTGGAGCATCATGATGAGTTACTGATGGTAGTATTGAAGAGAATTGAGGATTATGGTTTGACGGTAAAAAAAGAGAAATGTCAACTAAGGAAAAGTTGTGTGAATCACTTGGGACATGAGATTTCAGCTGATGGCATTAAACAAAAGAAAAGCATAGTGGAGGCAATCAAAAATCCCCCATGTCCTACCAATAAAGACCAGTTGAAGTCATTTTTAGGGCTAGCAGAATATTGCTCAAAATTTGTATACAATTTTACGGAATGTGTAGAACCCATGAGGATCTTACTGAAAAAAGGAACAGTGTTTGAGTGGAATGAAGATTGTGTAAAGGCATTTGAACAGATTAAGATGTCCATCGCGGGATCTCCAACTTTAGGCCATTTTAATGTGATGAGGAAGACAGTTATATTTACCGATGCAAGTAATGTAGGATTGGGGGCAGTTTTAATTCAGATTGAAGATAATGATGAAAAAATCATTGGCTTCGCCTCACGGAGATTGCAAGGGGCAGAACGGACATATTCTGCCATAGAAAAAGAAACTTTGGCTTGTTGTTGGGGAATTAACCATTTTAAGTATTATTTATGGGGGCTACCTTTCACCTTAAGGACTGATCACAAACCCTTATTGCAAATTTTCAAGTGTGGACGAGGATTAGAAGGTAGTTTAACTCCAAGGATTTCTAGATGGTTATTGTCTGTTATGGAGTTCAATTTTAAGGTGGAATATGTAAAGGGAAAGAAGAATGTGGTTGCAGATTGCCTGTCTAGACTACCTATTGAGGGGTGTGAAAGTGGAAGTGATGAAATGTGCAGTGTGCAATTGGAAGCCTTCTTGATTGATGGAGAATTGGCTCTAAGTAAGGAAGAATGGGATGAAGCTGTGAAAGACGACCCAGAATATAATAAGTTAAGAGAGCTTGTAATGGATCAAAATTTTCGGGCGGAAGAAGATTTTAATAATTATTTTGCGGTAAAGGATGAATTGAGTCTACAGGGAGAAAAGATTTTGAGAAGGAATAGGATAGTACCACCATTGAAATTGAGGAAGAGATTGGTAACAATTGTGCATGAGGGACATTTGGGTAAGAGTGCAACAAAAAGAAGGTTGCGGCAATTCTACTGGTGGCCTGGGATGGACAGGGATGTTGAGAAGGTGGTTGAAGAGTGCCAGGCATGTAGGAATAGTGACAAGTCAAAGATTGTGAGGGAACCTCCTTTAGGTGAATTGCAATTTCCCAAGGCGCCATGGGAGAAGCTAGCTTTGGATTTAGTGGGGCCAATTGAAAAATTAGGAAAAAATAATCGCTTCCTCTTGGTCCTTGTGGATTACTACAGTAAATGGTTCCGTATTAGGTGCACTGAGCAGGTCACTACGGATAAAGTAATTGAATTTCTTAAGGATTCATTTTTGGAGGAAGGGGTTCCGGAAATTTTGGTAACAGACAACGGTGTACAATTGGTCTCTGTTGCCATGACCACGTTTCTGGATGGGTTGAGAATTAAACATGAGAAAGTTGCGTTGGGTCGGCCCCAGGCTAATGGTCTTGTAGAAAGGGTGAACAGAATCATAATGGAGAATATTCAATTGTCCTTAGCTAATGGATTGAATTGGAGACAGGAGCTGAATAATATGTTATGGGCGCACAGGATTACACCTCATTCTGTGACAGGTGTGTCACCTTTCATTGCTCTTAAAGGGAGAGAGACGGGTACTAAGGAATCTCCCTGGTGGATCAGTGAGAAACAGCAAGTGTATGTTGATCAGAAGAAATTGCAGACAAGAGTTATGTATTCTCAGAAAAGGAATAAAATGAGTTAAGACAGAAGAAAAGGAGTTAAATTTATTGAAGTGAAGTGTGGGGATCTCGTAGCGGTTAAGAAGGTAGAAATGGTTAGAAAGGGTGACAGCAAATTTCACATGCCACAGAAAGTAATTTCTGTAAAGAATTCTGTAGTCAAATTGGAAGATGGAAGAGAATGGAGTTTAGGGAATTTGTGCATAGTCAAACAGAAGTAATGGTTATTTGCTCTATTCCATCCAATTTGCACTGATTATAATGATGTCATCTTACGATGTGCCAGTAGTGGGAATTATATGTAATGGAAATTATACACTGAGTATACTATATGGTTATTCTTGTCTGTATCTCTTTCCATTCTAATTCATATTATTTTTTCCTTATTTCCTTTTTCAATTACTGTAATATTTATTGTGGTTATAATTGTTGTAATTCATAAGGGGGAAGATGTGTAGGATCATGCCTCATAGTGAGGGAATGTTTAGAAGGTGGAATCCTAGGGTCTGGGGATTCCAGAAGTGGTGTGTGGGGAGAAGGAGTAAGGTGTTGAGCAGAGATGGAGGCTTGATCCGTTGCTGGGGGTTATGTATGCTGTTATACCATCAACATCGGAATAAAGACGAAGAAAACAAACTTGGATTACCGCGTGATTCCTACATACACCTCTGCCTATAAGTCATGTTTTGGGGCAGAACCCCGGCTCCTGGGCCATCCAGGCAGCTATGCTCTTGCAAGTGCTACATAAGAATACTGGATGCATTTCCATCATTGTGAGCTAAGACGGGTCAGAGTAATGCGCCTGCAGCTGTTTAGTTCTTTATGGGTAGTGGTCGCTTTTCAAAGAAGCATTTCCACCAGTGCAATTAATGCACATCTTTGGTACAAGACTGATGGAGAGTCACAGATGGCCGACATATACTAATAGAGAAGAGGTGCCTGCGTCAAGCGCAAGGACAATGATCCCTAGACAGGTTGATCTAGACAGGCTAGCTTCCCAGCACAGCGGGGGTCTGTGAGCCCACAGTTGGTGAAAGCGCGCAGCGGAGAGATGACCTCTGTGGCATTCTGCTTTCCACCTCAGAGCATCAGAAACCCCCGGATGAAAAAGCATTTCACACCTTTGTTATTGGCCGACAACTTTGTATGAAAAAGGAGGCCCTGTTGTCATATTTAGCTTGAGGAGATACAGTATATCACTTTCACTCGACCCTGGAGAGGGGGCTTGTGAACATGTTTTTAGGGATGAAATATTTTATTTGGTTATGGGTTTGCGGTAGATGGACACTCAGCACCCAGGGTGCGTGGTGGTAAATTAGACCTTAAGACGACGCATGTCTAGCTTGGAAGAGACCTTTGTGAAGAGTTGGCTCATTGCCTAATAGGTGGCTGCTGGTGCCTTGGCCTGCAGGAGAGCCTCAGGGGGTCATTACTAGTGGCAGAATGGATTATGGTGGGGTATCACAGATTACTGACATGGCTATGGAGTGGACTGATCTAATTTGGAGGAACTGGACCCTGTTTGTCCAGGAGAAGCTTAGCACACCGCCATTGAAGCCTGGCCTAGCGGAACGGCTGTTTAGCAGGGTTTTTAGATTCACTCTGCAAAAGGCCTCATTGAGATCTTTATTTAGTCAGATATTTATTGGTTTATTCAGCACACTTTACTGATTCAATTGTCTCTAGGAGCCGTTGAAATGGGAACAAATCAAGTTTGAAAGACTAACTTATACGGTTGCTCATACACATTTACACCTTTATTGTGCTGTCTTCTTCCATCGCGTGCTACCTGGACTGGACCTGCCATAATGGACACGCACAATTATAATTGTCAGATTTTCAAAGTAAAGTATCCACCCCAGACATTGGTAAACTGGACTAATGGGAATATGATGATGCACACCGCAAGGTTAACTGTGCATTGTGCTTAGCAACGGTCATGGTGTGCATGTGCAGGAAGTGCAGAGAGATCAGAGAAGAGTTCATGTTAATAAGAATAGAATGGTTCATAAGATACCAAAAGACCAGAGCGAAGGAACACACATGCAGTCCACCCAGGGTCAGGGTGAGGGAGGAGGCCCGCGGGCCTGTGGATACTGGGGCTGAGAAGCTAAGATTCCGGTACAACCCCAAACAGAGTCTGTTATGTCCACTGGGGTGTGTTCTACTATTGCTATGCAAGCTGCTTGCATTACTTATCTAGTATCAGCACCTCATTCTTGTCATATTCAGCAATCTATTCATCCTTGCACACTGCACGGCCACAATCCCCCTTTACAAAGGCTACTTGAAACTTTTTCCAAACTTCATCTTCTCATTCTTCTAATTTGGTAGACATCCTGGATAAGCGGTCTGCCACTCCATTGTCTTTGAAAGGCAAATTCACCAGTTTATGGATATAATCCTACATCCTCATTGACAACTTAGCAACCCTGGCAGAAGCATTCCCGCTACCCTCCATTGTCAATAGCTTTTATGAGAGGCTTATGGTCACCAGTGGCAGCTGCCATTCAACGGGGGTGGTGGGGTGGGGGGGTGCGGTACGGAGCGGGTGGGTGAGAAAAAAAAAACAAGAACAAAATGCTTACCTGTGGGAGAGACGTGTTTGGCTCCCCTGCGTACCCTTCCTCTTCCCGACTGCACACAGGTTCCCAGCCAATCATGTTGATGCTGTCACCAGCATGACAGCTGAGTCATGGTTGGTCTTAGTGGCCAGACTGGGAGTGGGAGCCGGTGTGTGTTCCTCACTCGGCTGTGCAATACAGCCAGGTAGAGAACATGAAAAGTGCGCGTGTCTGTTTCGGCAGCCCAACACGGCCGGCCAAACAGACATGCACACTTTATGTAGCCAAAGTCCACCTCCGTCCCCCTTCTCCCAAGCCAGCCCCACCACTTCTCCCAGGAAAAATAAAATAATGATAATGTAGCATTATTATAATTTTATTTTTGCTTTCCCCACAATCCAGTGGGGCGGCGCTCCTCCACCTTAGCGGAGGAGCCGCACGTGATGGTCACAAAAAATTGCCACAGCCTTGCCCCACACAAAAGCTCTGAAATGATCCAAACTTCATGAGTGCGCTAACATTTCTCTCTTAATTATGGGGTACCTTTCCACAATAAGTGAAAGAACTCTGGAGACGAAAGATATTATCCAATCATAAACGCTCTCTCCTTTTGCCCACAAGGCAGGACATGGCAGTTACATCGGGCAGTAGCACGGGAGAGCACTCTTTGCATCACACTTTGCAGGGTATCCCTGTTGGACCCCACCTAGCATTGCTGCATCTTTTCCGCGCTCTGCTGAGCCCTGTGCTCTTGAACCTGGGCAGGGTTTCCTGGTACTTTCCAGGCTTTGTGAGCCACTTCGAGTAGCATGGGGCAAACCTAAAACCGCTGTTGTTGTTAATGAAACACAAGTTTGAAATGCAATGGAATGCAATTATTGCATATGTCCTTTAAAGCTCAACACACCTCCTGGGTGTAGCTATTCCATGTAGAACTGGTGAATATCTTCTAAAGCATAACTGGAAACCACTTGTTAGGTTATGGCAGCTGTAAAGTGATATCTGTCTCTCTCTCTCTTTATCTCTCTCTCTCTCTCTCTCTCTCTCCCACTCTCAATCACTACCGCAGTTTCACCCGGGAAGTCACAATTGTAAGCCACCGTGTTGGTTCACGTACCTGACTTCTGGCAGCAAAGGACTGGTGGAATACCATGGGAACCATCTTAAATTCTGCCCTCCCCCTCGCCTCTTATGGTATGGTACCTATTCCAAACATTCTAGTATGGGTGTCTGTAGTTATTAAAGTATGAAGATTATTAATCCCAGGCTGTGGCTCAGTGAACTCTCTTTGGCATCACCACCACCAGCCACCAGCAGCCCTTCGCTTCTCTGTGCTCAGGGGCATCAGCTGGGCTGCTGGGGGTGCTGATTCCTTCTGGTACCAGCACTGCTGGCTCTCTTGACTTGCATAATGGCTTTCAGGGTGCATTTCAGGGAGCCGGAAAACACCAAGCGGCACTTTTACAAGAAAGTGGTGCAGCAGATGTGATTCAACACTTTTCTTGCGTGGCCCTGTGACCCCTAACGTCATCATGGTAGCGCTGTATTTACTATACAGCACACCACGCCACACGCTAGCACGACAGCGTCATAATTTATGATGCTACTGTGGCGCTTTGATGGATTAGCGCCATAAATGATGGCGCTAGTCCAGCAAAGCACAGGGAGGCCCACAGGTCCTTATGGGAGCGTCACTTTAACGCCGGCCCTGAGCAGGCATTAAAAATTATGAAGAAAATGGTGCTGTGAAATCTTGTAACTTTCACTACTCCATGTTTTGGAACTCCTGTGTAGGAAAGCCCCCTTACATACATTATATCTGGTGCAGGTATAGTGTGGCTCAAAGGGTTACAAAGTGGCCCAATTCATGCATTGAGCCACTTTGTAAATTTGGAGGCACAAGGGCTTTGTAAATATGCCCCCAAAGGCCTGCGTTAGTATGTGATGCCTGGCTGGCAGCAAAGTGCCACCGTTCTTCACTGCCCCTCATGAGCAAGTGCCACAATTTGCTTTCTGAATGTCATCCGGGCTACAGTTCTGGATCCCCGCAGAAGAATGCCTTGTGTAGTTACTGTCAGTGTTTCTTCACCATGCCGATACAAGGATAGGTATTTGTAGTTCACTCCCTCTGTGAGTGAGCTCTCATCAAGGGGCGTCCATTTACTTTTTTGTCTATGCTTCTTGCTCAATGATGTGCAGTGGCAGGACTGTGGAGTTGTTTTACTCATCATAAAATTGAGCTATTCTTCAGCTGATGAGAAGACCATCCCTACTCTTGGTTGTTAATCAGTGTCATTACATGTTGACGGCCGAACTGTTGTCTTTCCCTGGTTTGTGTAGTATTATGTAGTAGTATCCCTGAAGGTGAATTCCTGATTATTCAATCTACAGTGGCATTTTGGCTCTGGGGTTTCCAAAGATTGTGATAGTGCTTGGACGCCCATAAATATGTGGAAGTGCTTTTAAACATAAACACATGATGTTGTTCAGACGAGCACACTACTCCCAGGCTTTATATCTCAGCCTGAGAATGTTCCATCTTAAAATCTGTGAGGCTCAAACTTGTGTAGAAGACAACTCGGTCAATACCATTGTCCCAGAGGTGTTGCTTTAAGATCACCCCTAGTTCTATAGGACTGGCTTCCACTGTGAGAATTTGGTGTATAACGTTGACTCAAAGCATGCCATGTTAATGGCTTTGCTGACTATCCTTTTCACTTCATGAAATACATGTGCGCACATTGGGGTCCAAGCAAATTTGTGTCATTTCTTGGTCAGCTTTAGAACTGAATTACTGATGGTGGCATTGGCTTTACATTATGCCATCCTGATGAATCTCCAAAAATCACTGGCATTCTTAGGGGCCAATGTGACCTTGAGAGCTTTGACTTTGTCATGGTCAGGTGTATTGCCCTGGTCCTTTGGACACGTTGATCGTCAAGTAGACTTTCCATAATGCCTGACACACATTTTCTAGTGCCTGGTCATGTTCTTCATTTGTGCATTCAAATACTAGGATATTGTCTCTGTAGTTGAATGTGTTAACCACTGGCTGATGATCCTTCGACTGGCCTCATGTAATTTCTCAGATGCAAAGATACTCCAAAACTAAGGCATTTGTAGTGAAATAGGTGTAAATAGGTGATAAACCTGCCATGACCATGACTTCTCAAGTAGTTCTAGTTGGTGATACCCTTTGTTTGGATATATCCTGTAGAAAATATGAGGTCAATTGAGGGCTTTATCATGTCAGCCATATGGGAGCCAGAGTGTCCTTCCACCTTTATGGAGGTGTTGGCTAACCTCATGTCAACACACAGGTGCACTTTCTCACCTGTATTGTGCTTTGGTACCACTACCAGGGTACGGATGGGTGAAGAATTCCACTCCACTGTGGAGATCTCGGAGTTTCCCCACTCCACACTCTGTGGAAAGCGCTGAGTTCCTAAAAACTCTGCAAAGTGACATAGAGTTTTTTCTCTCGAATGGCTAAGTTTGCAAGAGCGAGTGAGAGAAATCGCTAAGTTGACGAGTGCGATTTTTGGAAGTGGGCAGGTTGCTACTGCTTGTGTTGAGAAAGCTGCCGCTTGCATTGAAAAAGCTGCTGTTTGAGTAGTAAATCTACTCGCGTGGCAGAAAGAAGTTAGTGTTCTCTGGTACTCCATGTGATGCCGTTTCTGCTGATTTTACAGCACAAGAGGAACTCCTGGGACTAACAAACAGTGCAAATAGTGCAACTTACCCACACTCCGCCACTTGCAGAGTTGTTTCGGCACTTCAAGGAGATCCGCAGAGTGGAACTCAGTAAACTCCATCCAAATGTATACAAGAGGAAATGCTGCGGAGTTCAGTTTCCTGGAAGGCTCAATGATGTCTAACACTAGTAATTCTTTGAGTTCTTCTTCAACTGCCTTTGGAAGATGAAAGCATATCCTCTGGTGGTTTTGAGCTTCTGGTCTTACATGTTCATTTATGTTTAGTTCTGTTGTGAAATCCTTTGTTTCATGGAGTCCAAAGGCCTAGAGTGGCGCACTCTCAGCCACACAGAAGATAGAAATTAATTCCAGTTGCTCCTCAGTGCGTAGAATGAGGAGACAGTCGCCTGGCCCCTCGATGATGTGTATTTCAGCTTCCACTGTGCGTACTGTAGTTGAACATTGTTGTCAACTTTCCTCACACAGAATTGGCTTTTTCCCAATCCAGGTGTAAACTCATACATCAGTGTGTAGTAGTTTAGTTTTGGGGTTTCTCTTCTTGTGATCTGCAATACAGAGGAAGTTTAACGACGCACCACTGTCAAGTAAGAAACACATTGTGATTCACCAATGTAAGGTTTACACACTGACACTTCCTTCTTGTGCAACCATGCACAGATATTCACTGCTTTCTTGGGTGTGTGATGACCTTGAATGGATGGGTCACCTTCTGGACATCAACCCCCTAATTTCACCTTACTCTTGCGGGGACTGGAGGAGCTGTTTCTTCTAACCAGCTCTTGCGTGGTGTTGCTTGGTCTGTCTCTTTAGTATTGTGTACGTTGTATTGTATTGTTGTGCTCCTTTGCACATCTATTGAAAGTAGTTGTCTTTTCCACACTTGTGGCACTCCTGTCCCTTGTGGGACAGGTGTGTATATGTGACTATGACTTTCACACCAGTGGCATTCTTTTTCTTGTCTGAGCTGTGGTGTCAGTCGTCCTCATGTTGTCGGTCTTTGGACCTTGATTGCTGAGAGTCATTTTAGCGTGACTTCTTTCTGCAATGACTTTGGAGCTGGAAAGTTTGTACTCTCATTTCCACTTTTCCAGCTACTATCTTTTTTGCTTGAGCTTCTGCTTAAACATTGAGGCGTGTCGTCTCATCTATTTGCTGTTGAGTGTAGCCCTTTCACAGTACGAGACAATCAATGTTTTCTGACTAGGAGCCTTCTATGATTTCTAGTCAGATGGCAGCTTCATCAGTAAATTTGCTGTGGTATTTGACTAGATACCACAGTCTTGAGATGGACTCACCGGTCGGTTCTCCCTCATTTTTAAATTCTCAGTTGCACGTGTAGGGTTCATAGTCTGCGGGTGTAGGTAAAGCTGAACCCTTTAGTCTCCCAGCCATGTCTCGCGTTACCGCGCGGTTCACTCTTATCGGTCACCAGCAATGCTGGATTCAGGGTGGATTGTTTGGAGTTGGCACTGACTCCTTTTGGGTGATGAGCACTTATCACTTTAGTGCTGCCCTGTACATCACCGTTGTTCTGTGGTCCCCCATCACCAGTTTGGATGTCGGTGCATACAGTCGAGGGGGAGGATTTCCCATTAATGTATTAGTAATACCCTTGTGCTCTTAATAAATACCCACTTGTAAGGAGCTATCCTGCAGCACGAGTGTTGTCCCCTTCATATGACCTCTGTTCACCTTTCGGCCCTCCCAATTCTGGTCCACTAGCTCCTCCCCAGAAAGTGAGGTTGGGGAGTCATCTAAACCATTGACCTCGACCAGGTCACTGATGCTAAGCCACTGGTCTAGAGACATGACGTTGGTATGCCTCATAGTGAGGTTGCTTTGTCTGAGTGAAGCTGGTGCCTGCATGTGTGTGTGGGTGGTGGATCAGGGGTGGCATGTCCTTTTGTGTCCTCCGGGTGCATTCTATTTGCCGCCTGTCGGGATGGATAGGACAGAGAGACCGCTGATGCTTTAGTTGAGGATACAGTGCCCCGAAGGACACACGGAATGAGAGCAGGCACTGCACAAGCATGAAGCGACAATGGGAAGAGGCAGGCAGAAGCTGACTGTAACGATGCAGGTGGACAGTCAGCTGAGAGTCGGCCCAGGCTGGGAATGGATGGTACGTAGCCAACATGAGAACTCAAGGATGTAATACAGTGGGCAGGTCTGAATGGGTCTCAGTGAGCAAGAGAACGTTGTCACTGTGACACGCAAGAGGGTACATTACAGTAAAGAGCTTGCATCGTCTTGCACGAGAGGGGGGCTGACTGCCTGCTTCTCCACAGCCACTGGTGCTTCCCAGCTGCAACTCGCCACATTCGGGGCCTTTCCTGGCATGCGCAGTAAAGGATTGGGACCAGGGGCAAGATGGAGGAAATATCTATGGGGGGCAGAATGAGCTTTGCCCCATTTGACTGGCAGGTCCTGCTTCGAGAGCTTTAGGAGAAAAGAAAGAGGGACCAGACTTCTAGCTGATACTTTTAGACATCACTAACCCTTAAAATAAAAGTATGAGAGAGATCATGTGCCAGAGTCAAAATAATAATTGTTTATAGAAGAAGACAAGGCTGGAAGCCTGGTGCTCCCTTGACATTCCATGGAGGTGGACTGCGCACGGGTCCTGTATCTCTACATCATATAATAACAAAATAAAACTGGTTCAACAGCCATCTCTTTTTCACGATCATTTTGTCAAAGAATGTGACATGTTAAGGCATTTGAATGTCTCTGAGTTGTAAACAGACTTATTCTTGGAGATTTTAAAGAATGAAACCATGCATTACAGTTCCTCCCTCAGCCCTTGAGGTATGGAAGTGACAAGCGCGAGGCGGTCCGTGCCAGTAAGTCTCAACGCTTCCTGGTCCACAACATTCATGATCTCTTAGTCACCGAGAAACCGACTCAGAATTGGCAAATGTTCCTCTTCGGAGAAGCAGGACATGCTCACACAGTGAAGTAAGAACTCAGAGGATTAAGTACAATATACTACATACATATAAACAATATTTCTCCTAACTACAACACAACATAGCAATGTGTGCCCGGCAAGGATCCCAGTGATCATGGCCAATTCTCTATGAATTTTCCACCACATTTTAAATTTAAAAGGAAACTCACACAAAACTTTCCTCATTTAAAATTTCTTTAAAAATTAATCAGATCTTCAAACAAGGTCCCATTCACACAATCTTCAACAGCACAAACTACTACTGATGGTCTGTGAAGACACATTTGTACAGCCACTGCCACCCGGGTAGGCAAGAACTACAATCAACACCTGAATGTAAGGTCGAAAAAAGCAACACCTGCACGCGCAATATCTACATTTCAGAAAAGCATGTTTTACAAAGTCTCCTAAACAAATATAAAGAGACAGCATTTCACAAGAAAAAGGATAACACCCTCAACAAAAATTGGCAAAGAAAATGACTCTAGGACTCTGGGCACTTTATCACTGCTGACCAGTGCTAAAGTGCAGGTGCTCTCCCATCTAAAGTTGTTAACATTGGCTTATACCTAATTGGCATATTTAATTTACCCATAAGTCCCTTGTACAGTGGTATCCCTATACCCAGGACCTGTAAATTAAATGCTACTGGAGGGCCTGCAGTGCTGCTTGCGCCACCCAATGAAGTAGCCTTTCAAGCCCATCTCAGGCCTGCTAGCGCAGGGACTGCATGCGCAGTTTTCTGCCACAGGGACGTGGCATTTAAATTTACTCACCAGGAATGTAACTCCCCTTTTACTACATGTAAGTCACCCCTAAGGTAGGCCCTAGCGAGTCCTATGGGCAGGGTGCTATGTATGTAGAAGGCAGGACATGTGCCTAGTAATGTGGCCTGTCCTGGTGGTGACAAACTGCCTATTTGGTTTCTCAATGCTGTGAGTGCTGCCTTCTCATAGGATTGCATTGGAAAGGCCTTGCCTTATATCTAGGGGGTAATGTCTGATTTATGAGGGATAGCGTAGGCATGTTTGATATGGTTGAAATGGTAGTGATAAATGCTGCTTACTGGTGTAAGTGGATTTTTTATTACTATTACAGAAATGCCACTTCTAGAAAGTGAGCATTTCTCTGTGCTTATGACTCTGGTGTTTTGCAGCTTGACTCCAATCCATGTCTGGGCAGAGTGACAGTTCAGCTTTGTGCATACTTTTCAGACAGCCTGTACACAGGGAGGGTGGAGGTGACACAGAGGTGCATCTGCATGCTGAATAGTCTTCTTGGGCTGAAAGAAGGGAGAGGGTTGGGAGGCCACCCAATTGTTTGGGCCATCCTATCCCACAATAGGGTCGTTTTTCCCCAACTGATATTTGGAGCCTGTGCTGGAGGATAGAGGGGTCACTCCCAGACCCAGGTGTAACTGGTTGGAACGTCCTCTCCCCCTCCTTTTTGGACACACTGTAAAACTGAGTATAAGTACAGGGGGGTTTTCCCCACAATGGGGTGACATTTTGGAACTGGACACAATGCTGCTTGAGGGACTCACCAGGAACTGCCATGGACTGCTGCTGCTCTGCTGACCTGTGACCTGCTTGGTCACTTTGAGGAACTGCCCACTGCCTGCATTCTCCTTGTGCTGGCCTGTTTCTGGGCCCTGCCACCCTGTGTTCCTTTTTGGTACTGTTGTCCCCCAGGAGATGGGTGCTGCGGCCCCTGACCCCTGCCATCATCAGATGAAGCGCCTAGAAAGCGCTTCTGTTCAGGATTCAGCGCTGAGAGCGCTCTGTTGAGTTATAGTCTAGCGCTTTGGAAATCGCTTTTCTGTTGTCACAAGAAATCTCTGCCGTGACCCGGGATTGATAATTTGCCCTCAGCACTTTGAAAAGCCCCAGTCATTGTTGTGCAGGGTGCTGGGCGGCCGAGGTGGAAGCCTCATCGGAGGCTCCCTGTGCCGCCGGGCCCCATATTGCATTGTTATGGGAATTGTTTTGGCCCGCCTTTGTTGGAGGGCCAGTGGAGGCCCGGGGGTCCCCCAGAGATCGTGGGCCCCAGGAGAGGCCTATTATTGGGGGTGCACGGTACCCCCCTCCTTCCTCAGTCGTGGTGCTGACTTTGGCCCCCTCTGGAGGGCCAGTTGAGGCCGGGGGGGCCAGAGATCATGGGCCTCCAGGAGGGGCCCATCATAAAAATCAGAGAGGGTGCCTGCCACCTCTCTCTCCCCACAGCATCGCAAGGCCCCCATTTGTTGCCCAATGATGCGCTGGGGGACCCTTATGGATAACTTTTGGCACTAAAAGTGCCCTTCTTCATGAACGCAGGTACTTTCCTTGGACAGACATATTTCATATGTTCCTTATATAGACATTACTGGTTTATATGTGTATCTGCCTATGTTTATGATGTTTCATTTATGTATGTATGCAAATGTTTCTTTTATGGGCATGACATGCTAATATGTTTTCTTGACTTGCCATGTGTTTTATAATGCTCTTGGTACAGGCATTTATGATATTTTTATGACAAGTGCATTTATTTAGTAACGTGACTCCTGACTACTGCTTATGTTGCAGAATACAAAGTAACCTGTGTGTTATATGTGACAACTGCTAAGGTAGCAGGATATTACTGACATGTTGTGTTTGGTCTAATAATTGTGTGGTGTACAACACAGTATATTTTCATATGACTTGGTGTTTTGTTTCCTTTGTGGTGGGGAAGGTGCATCATGTTTGTTGTGTGTGTTGTGCAAACGCTTTACACATTGCCTCTGGGATAGGCCTGACTGCTTGTGCCAAGCTACCAAGGGGGTGAGCAGAGGTCACCTTGGACGTGTAACTTCCTCGCCCTGACTAGAGTGGGTGGGTTCTGCCTGGCCTAGGTGCATACCCCAGCCAACCAGAAACCCCATTTCTAACAGACTGACAGAGGCAGAGCTTGGCTGTTCTAAGCTTTTTGGGAGGCCTATGTAGTGCACATTACAGCCGTCCAGTGGAACCACCAGATCTACCAGAAGAAGCATAGTTGAAAATTATAGCATTCACTATAGCATTGACTTGTGGGGCACACAAGAGATTTGCATCACAAGCTATCCCTAAATGCTTAACGTTTGAAGATGTGGTTGATGGGGGATGGAGGCTCGTGTGAAATAGATGAGGAGTTTTGCCATGGGCAGGTCCTCTTATACTGGGATCTTTGTTGTAAATCTGTTCAGACGAAAAAAGTTGTATTTCATCTAACAGAACCCTCTTTCAGGTATTACATGATGTTTCTGTGAGTTTTTAGCCAGTTGAACAGGGATTTGGAAATAATCAGCATGTGTTTGTAATCATGTCTGATCGTGCACCTGCATGGGAGCATGTAAGTGTTGAAAAGTTGTGGTGAGAGGGAATGCCTCCAGGGAATTATTTAAAATAGTTAAAATAAGATTTACCTCCCGCGTAGTTGCTTAGGCCCGCAGCCATCAGTGGAACGATGCGACTGGCTAGCAGATTTGTTTTACTAACAAAGTCAAGAACTTCTTAAATCAGCTACACCCCTGCATTATCTAGTCCACAGGGTGCTACAGCCTCAACCTGAAATGGTAGGGAACAGTTCTATCAGAGTTTCCTTCGATGAGTGTGGATGAGATAGAAAATATAATAACATCTTTTAAATCAGGTTCCCCACTAGACCCCCCCAATGCTCCAATGTTCTAATGAATGGTGGGAACACCCTGCTTATCATCTTGATGGAATTTCATAACCATTCATTACCAACCTGCTGTATTCCCCAATCTTGGAAACTTGCAATAATAAAATCTTTATTTTAAAAATGTGGATGCTTACAATCTTGTGGCAAAAAACTACAAGCCCATCTCCTTGCTACCATTTGTAAGCAAAGTTTTAGAAAAAAACTGTAAATCAGTACCTCTTCCCTTCCATAGAAGAGCAAGGTCATGTGCGCTCTTCTCAGACGGGCTTTGGAGCAGGTGGCAGTACAGAAACAGTTCTACTGACGGTACCTGCAGGAATTTGGGCAATTTTCGGTCGAGGTGACGCAGCTGCCATGTTAATGCTGGATCTGAGTGCCACCTTTCACACGGTGCCACCCACTCCTCCTTCAGAGATTGGAGGGAATAGGAATCACCGGGGACATGCTCAGGTGGCCAAATTCATTCTTAGGGAACAGAACTTTCTAGGTGGGCGAAGGCTCCTGCTTCTCGGCTATCCTCCGATTAGATCATTGGGTTCCTCAAGGCTCATCCTTGAGTCCTATATGATTTCATTTATATGTTTGTCCGCCAGCAGAGATTGTTCAGTCCCATGGACTAGCGTAAGTGTCATACCCTGACGATATGCAAATCACCATGGCTCTTACATAAGAGACTAGCATTGTTGCCTCCCAACTTAATGCGTGCCTCAACGATGTTACAGATTGCATGTCGAGGAGCTGTCTCAAACCTAATGGAGACAAAACTGATGTGATGGTGTTTGGTAATGACAAATTAAGGGAGTGGCAATTAGGATGGCCCAAACAATTGGGTGGCCTTCCAACCCTGTTCCAGAGATCAAGAGCCTAGGGTTTTGGATAGATAAAATAGTGGCGTTGGAGACCCACGCCAAAAAGCATGTGGGCTCCTGCTTTGGGATCTTTTGATCCCTTAGAAAATTGCTGCACCTGCTACTGCTTTCAACAAGAAGAATTGTACTGTTCAGTCTGATCAATTTGTGTTTAGATTATGGGAATTCCCCATATCTATGTAGCCCTAAGTATGCGATAAACAGTCTTCAAGTTGTCCAGAATGCTGCAGCAATAATTCTATATAAGATTCCTAAGTACCTATCTCACAGATTGTTTTCACTCAACAACATGTTCCTGGCCTTCCCAGAGTTTAGTAGCAAGTTGTTCTCTTTAGTATCAAGCAAAAGCACACACAACAGCCAATTCCAAAGACCTAGGCATACTGTCTCCAGAAGAACCATGTCATCTGAATACCTAAGATATGTTATGGACTACCCAGTAAGGGTAGGGGTGAGGACATTGGAAGATGACCATTATGATCCCACTTGGCTGTTTAGAGAGTGAACTACAAAGGAGACCACACAAGTCTCAGTTGAAGACCCTATAACATTGCTAACTTTGTATATGAATTGTTCAATTTTCCTACCCTCAAATGAACCCCTATCCGGGTACACATCTGGAGAATCATACTTTACAATGTGGGCAAACGCCCCATTATAGCAACTTCACCCATAACTTTTTCCAATCAACCCTAGAAAATGCTGCAAATAGGTCAATTTAGGCAAGCATACAGGAAGCCTTTTTGCTTTACCAGTTTGTCCCCGATGATAGTGGGATCATGGGCATTGTCGGTGGTTGGATGCTGTTTCTTGAAGCCAGCTTGAAGAAAGGGGGTCAGACCTGTCAGCAAGTGGCATTCTGGCAAATAGTTTAACCACAATCCAACAAGGAAATCAACTCATCATTGCAAGTATTTGTGTCACCTTTTTCCAATCTAAGGAAGAGCCACCAGTTTTCCTGTGAATCAGGAATGATAAGAAGCAGTAATTAACTTCTTGATAATGGGACAAAAGAGTACTCAGAAAACTCTTATCTACTTTAAACTGAATCAGAGGAAGGACATTTTGTCCAGGTTCTCTAGGTGTCCAGATGGCGCCATGATGGATTTTAAATCTTGAAAATTTAAGGGCCACATAAAATTATCTGAAACCAGAAGTTGATGACCCTCCCCTGTATCATTAAATATTTCAGTGTCTCTTATGGTAATTGTGATCTCTCAAGGAAATTATATTAAATTAATTGGAAGAGTGCAAAGAGTCAAATCATTGTAATAATGCACTAAGGCCCTCATTATGACCCTGGCGGTCGGCGGTAATATGGTGGAAAGTACTGCCAACAGGCTGGCTGTACTTTCCACCATTTTATGACATTGGTGGTTTAGCTGTAGCCAATGTACCACACTGACCACTGTTGGCAGCAGTGCCACCTTACCGCCATCCGATGGCATGGCCACAAGAGGATTTCCTCCATCCTTCTGGCAGAAATCCAGCTGTGGTCATAATACCGCAGACGGCTGGTAGCCACGGCGATGGGCTTTTGGTGGCCGTCGCCGCAGCGGTAGGTGTTTTTTACCGCCAATGTTATAATGAGGACCTAAATGTCTTACTGCTCCTACTCTTGGCTAAGGCACAAATCTATAGCGATGGTTCCTCAGCGTAATCCCTTCTACCCTACACTAGGCTCTTCACTGTTTCCAGGTCTTTGTTAGCTTCCTTTAATTTTTTATTGTTTATAGTCTCATGTGCTTTGCATTTTTACTCTCATGTTGGAGTTAACCGCTTGCTCTAACATGCTCTGGGCCCCGCGGTCCAGGCTGTTTCCTTTGGTCTGCTTGTTGAGATGTCCTTAAATTCTCCTAAAATCTCCTCCTGTGTTATAAAGGGAGTAAACTTTGTTAGATTCTGACCCTTGAAACCAGTCGAAAGAAGGATACACGTAGCCAGGTAACAAATTCCCCATCTCTGCTTCTGGACTCACCTGTTCATGCACCTGTCGGAAGTGACTACATCTTAGGGAAGTGAATACCTTCTAAACTAGAGAAGAACTCAAACCTCAGCCACAATCAGACAAAAAAGGAGGATAATAAGGACAAATTGATCAGTGTCCATCACCGTGGATTACCACTTCTCTTACATACGCCGCCATCCGACTACACGTCATGGAACACATTCACTCCTATTAAATTCCTTGAAACATTCCTAGTTCTACCTGGTTTGTCCCCTACTGACAAGGATCTCTAAAGTAGCCTTTCTTTCTCGTCCACAGGGACAGTTATCACTCATAGTGCATCCCTCAATTTATAGGATTTAAGCAATTATTTCACACTGAATTAAAGACTTAGCTTTAGTTTAATAAAGTGAATAAGTAGAATCGATTGACTCCAAACCTCTGTGTGGTCTCCGGCAACAATCCAGCGTCTGGTGTGTGCTTTATAAAAGTACTGAGATTCATCATTTCTAGTGCTGTATAAAAGTACTGAGATACATAATTGTTAGTGCTGTATAAAAGTACTGAGATTAATCATTTCTAGTGCTATATAAAACTACTGAGATACATAATTGTTAGTGCTGTATAAAGGTACTGAGATTCACCATTTCTAGTGCTGTATAAAAGTACTGAGATACATAATTGTTAGTGCTGTGTAAAGGTACTGAGATTCATCATTTCTAGTGCTGTATAAAAGTACTGAGATACATAATTGTTAGTGCTGTATAAAGCTACTCAGATACATCATTTCTAGTGCTGTATAAAAGTGCTGAGATACATCATTTTTAGTGCTGTATAAAAGTACTGAGATTCATCATTTTTAGTGCTGTATAAAAGAACTGTAATACATCATTTTCAGTGCTGTATAACAGTACTGAGATTCATCATGTGTAGTGTTGTATAAACGTACAGAGATACATCATTCTCAGTGCAGTATAAAAGTACTGACAATCATTGTTTTAGTGTCACATAAAAGTAATGAGATTCATCATTTGTAGTGCTGCATAAAAGTACTGACATTCCTCATTTTTAGGGCTGTATAAAAGTACTGAGACTCATCATGTGTAGTACTGTATGAAAGTACTGAGATTCATTATTTTTTAGTGCTGTATAAAAGAACTGAGATTCATTATTTTTAGTTCTGTATAAAAGTACTGAGATTCATCATTTTTAGTGCTGTCTGAAAATACTGATTCATTATTTTTAGTGCTGTGTAAAAGTACTGAGATTCAAAATTCATTATTGTTTGTGCTTCATAAAAGTACTGAGATTCATCATTGTTAATGCTGTATAAAAGTACTGAGATTCATAATTTCTAGTGCTGTATAAAAGTACTGAGATTAATCATTGTTAATGATGTATAAAAGTACTGAGATTCATCATTGTTAATGCTGTATAAAAGTAACGAGATTAATCATTGTTAATGCTGTATAAAAGTACTGAGATTCATTATTTTTAGTGCTGTATAAAAGGACTAAGATACATGGTTTTTAGTGCGCATAAAGGTATTGAGATACATAATTATTTCGGTGTTATACATGAAATGAGTTACATAATGTTAGTGTTGGATAAAGGGATTGATACATTATTTTTAGTGCTGTATAAAAGGACAGAGATGTATAATTTTAGCGTATGTTAAAAGGAATGGAATACCTTGTTTTTTGTGCTGTATAAAAGGACTGAAATATATTGTTTTCAGTGCTGCATAAAAGGACTGCGATACATCATGTTAGTGCTTTATAAAAGGACTGAGATACATCATTTTCAGTGCTATACGTGACTGACATACATTATTTTAGTGCTATATTAATGGAGTGAAATACATCCTTTTTAGTGCTGTATAAGATGACTGAGTTACATCATTTTCAGTGGTGCATAACAGGACTGAGATACATAATTTTAGTGTTGTATAAAAGAACTGAGATACATCATTTTAGTGCTGTATAAAAGGACTGAGAAGCATATTTTTAGTGAATTATAAAAAGGAATATCTTATTTTTAGAGCTGTATACAAGGACTGAGATACATAATTTTAGTGCTGTATAAGAGAACCGAGATACATCTTTTTCAAGGATGTAAATACATCATTCTGCCCTGAAGACATCCTGTATCTCACTCGCGCATCTTTAAAATCGCCTCCCTAGCAAGGAATTAAACTGCATTTCATTTGCTCACAAAGTTCAAACTTTATCACCACCAAAGCGCACCAAATGGCACAATATTTCTAAGTTAACAGAGGGGCGCCTTAGATCACCCCAGGCAGGGTGGTATCAGATC
Source organism: Pleurodeles waltl (assembly GCF_031143425.1). Taxonomy (NCBI): domain Eukaryota; kingdom Metazoa; phylum Chordata; class Amphibia; order Caudata; family Salamandridae; genus Pleurodeles; species Pleurodeles waltl. Next base: position 6,789,944 of record NC_090450.1, read on the forward strand.
TGCAGGCAGAAAAGCTTTCTTCAGACTTCCAGACTCCAATGTTTTTGTTTATAAATTGAGGCCATCGTTTATTTTATGCAGCGAACATAATATTCCATTTGTTCTAAAATGAGGAATACCATGCTCCGCTCATGCCCATATCTCTTAGAACTAATTTAAAACAAAATCATAGAATTGAAAACAATTGAACTAGAAGAGTAATGAGAAATATTGCACGAGTCATTGAGCTCAGTACACTTCGCTTCGCTCTCAGACAGCAAACATTAATTGAAAATAATGCAGCGAGTTTTAAATGGTAGCAGAAAACTTCTAATAAATCCACTTTAAAAAAAACACCGCTTTAATATTAAAACAAGCTAAATATATCATTGGAAAGACAGCAGAGTGCGCCAAGGGCGGGATTGCTTTAATTCAAGCATCAGTACATAACGTCCTACACTGAGTCTACCCCCGGCAGACAGGTATCCAGACGACACTTTACACCAGGCCTAAGGCGTGCACAATGACACACAATACTGTACGGGGGTTGAAACTCCTGCACAAAGGGGAAAAGCGCTTTTCTAAGGATCCTGCTTAGTTTTCAGACACAACTTTTTTTCTTTTTGATGAAGCACCCCATGAGAGTGCGTCTTCTGCAGGCTTGAGGGGAGCATGCGTAGTTTCCCTCATGGAATTCCATGGAGCTACACAAAGTCTCAGCAAGATCCCATGGAGTTCCACGAGCTCGCAGAATCTGGGCGTGCTGCGCTGCTCGTGCTGATGTTTGCCGCTGGGAGCCTGTTATGTGTTGTAAAATCAGCACGAATGGCACCACCTAGCACACCGGAGAGCGCTGCTTCTTCCTGTCGCTCAAGTAGATTTTCTGCTCAAGTGGCAGCTTTCGGAACACAAACAGTTGCATCTGCCCTGTTGAGAAATCTCTCCAGGAGGCATTCTAGCACCCAAAAATCACGCTGGAGGATGCAAATCCTTGCTCATTCTCACCAACTTAACATTGGTGAGCCGCGCATGAGAAGAAAATCTGCCACGCAGTGGTTGTTACAGTTCTGCTCGTACTCCACACTGGAAGCGGAACACAAAACTCTGCAAACGCCACCGGGCTGAGCAGAATTTTTTGCCCACCCCTAGTCTTTTTCAGCTGTCATCCTCATGTACGTTTATTCCCCCCGATGCATTCCGTGTTGTCTTCTCTCTCACACCCTCACTGTTCTACTTGCCTGCGCCTGTGCTCGTCTCCTTCCTGCGTTGATTTGTTGCCTGTGTAAGACCCCTAACTTCTCCTCCTTGTTTTATTCAGCACAAATGGAAGACATGGAGATAGGCCCGTTCGACTCATGGCTTTCCTCGTTCCGTCAGCTGATGCTGGAGGTGTGCCCGTTCAGGCATCTGGAAGTAAAGCATCATCGGCGGATCATCCAAGCAAGAGAATACCAGCAAATAATGCACGGAGGAGCGCAGTGTGTATGCTGGGCACAGAGTGATGATCACTAAACCGTTAGACGATGGTGCAGCACATGCAGGTAGAGAGGCTGAGGGCATGACTTCACACATTTCTTCCAGAACTCCCTCCCTCTTCCCACTAAAATGAGCACCACATCCCCTCAGCCATTGACACAGATTCAGATGCTCCCAGGGTCTCCCTATTTAGCCTATCTGATGTCCTCCTAAGTCTGGTAGAATATCCAGGGCCGTGGCTAGGACACTTAGGGCCACATGTACAAATATCAGAGTATGCAACTCGCAAATTGCGAGATGCAAAACCTGATGTACAACAGTGTCAATGACACTGTTTGCGAGTGACCTACTTCATAAATATTCATGAGATAGATCAGAATTTGGAGACAGCAGACCACCATGTCTGTGACTGCTTTTTAATAAAGCAGTGTTTTTTTTTTTCTAAATGCATCCCATTTTCCTTAAACGAGAGGCATTTAAAAACAAAAAATTAAATGTTTTTTTTTTCATTTTTTCAGAGCAGGCAGTGATCTGTGGGACTGATTCTGCGAATTGGGCCGTTTACGACAAGATAAAAGCTTGGTACATCTGGCCCTAAGTTACTATTCATGTTCCTTATTCCCCGTGGCGTCCACTGCAAATCTCAAGGGGGAGGGGTGGGGGGCGGACCGGGAGAGGGGGGAAATAAAATAAAAAAACATACTTTACCACCATCTCCGTCTCCTGCCGCCTCGTGCTCCTCTTCCCTCCATGTGGTGCCACCAGCACAGACTCCCCAGCAAACATGGCCTCAAAGCAGCACCAGGATTGGTCTGAGCAGCAGTCACTGCTGCTCAGACACAAGGCTGGGGTCTGTGCAATTTCTCCAGTCCAGCTGTGTACACAGCCGGGCTACAGAAACCTAAGTGCTTCATGTGTGTTTGGACCGCATCAGACGGCCGACCAAACACACATGCGCACTTAGTGCACCTTCCCACCTCCCGTGGCCCAGTCCCGCCCCCTGTACTGCTGGCTGAGCCAGCAGATGAAGAATGAAACAATAGTGAAATTATTGTTTCATTTTTCATCTCCTGGCTCTTGGCCGGGGGAGGGGACACTCCTTCGCCATAGCGAACGAGTCGCCCCTGCTTATCCCCTTGCAGACTTAGTTAACATCAAGAAACAGTTCCCTAATATCCATTAAAATCTCATGAAGATTTGAGAAGAGCGGCAAACCGTCTCTGAATGCTACAAGCCTACTTGGACAGATGTGCATCAACTGGTGCATTATTACGCCAATTAAAATTTGCGATCTTTTATTGGAAAACACTAACGGGCCTATGCAGGCACCTGCTGACGCAGCTGCTTGTATGACGACGGAGAAGGCATTCGTAAACACTATAATGATGGTGTGCTCAGTCAAGATTGACTGGACCACAATGTCCAATTGTAAACAGAATAAGCTTGAATCTCCCGATGATTACTTTGATCATCTGAGAGATGTGTCTGAGGTTATGTTGGTGCTGCTTTTGTTCAAGGTCTGAAAAAGACACAGGGACAACTCCTTCCTGTCTGATTTGGGAGGCAGACCAGGGCTTCAGCTGGGTTGTATCTGCTGCTAATAATCTCTCACTGGCAGTGTAAGCCAGGAAAAAGGAAACAAGTGAATCTAAACTTTACAAATGTAAACCACAGGGTGGAGAGGGTGAGAAGGAATGTGGGATCGAGTGAGAGAGACGTAGAAAAGCAAGAGTGAAATACCTGAGGGTTATTAATGTTGTTGTGATACCTCCTATTCCTGTTATTCCTAACCCTGAAAGAAAACTGGCCTGTCCTCCAGCCCTCCACAACATTTATAGCAGGGGATCTGTGTTCAACTTAGTTTTCTGTACACATGCACACAGAAATCCTGCATGTGTTCACAGTTTCATTCTCGAGGGTCCAGTTAATGTGGTGTCATCTCCTACCAGGATTTGTTGAGGCACCATCCATCTTCTCCCAAGATCTAAACAGCATCATCTTTAGATGATATGCTGGTGGACCAATCCAAGACTGAGCCCTTGTATCTTCCTACTGGGTTAGCGGAGGAAAGGCACAAAGCTTCTAAAGAAAAATTTAAATCCTCTCCTCCCTGTTTTCCCTATCTTCATCATACCTTTTCAGCAGGGGAGAGGGACCTGCCATGGTAGCCATCTAGAAGATACCCAGATGAGTCACTGCCTGTCATGTAATGATCCTGTTGGGGATGGCAGGTTACTACAGGCGATGGATTTTGGAATAATTAGCTTTGGCTAACTCCCTCCGAGATTACCTAAAGAAAAGTGTGCGAGAGGGTTTGCATTGGACCATGGCGCTAGCCTTTATGTCTTTGAGATGTTCTCTTGTCCTACGCAAATATTAGGGCTGCCTGATTCTAATAAACCATTCGCTTTCTACTGACATGAACAAGATGGATTTGCATCAGGGATGTTGGTGCAAGATCACAGAGATGAAAAGAAACTTCTTGCATTCTTGACAGTGATGCAGTTGTGGCGGGTCTCCTGCCTTGTTTACGAGCCGCAGCAGTTGCTACCCATCTCGTAGAAGTCTTTGAAAACATTGTCCTTTCACCTCATAGTGGCCTTTCCTCATGCCTCAACTTCATTTTTGCTCAGCACTAAGACCCATCATTTGTCCATAACTAAACCATGTCTGTAGGACATTCTTTTGTTGACCACTTCTCATATTACCCTAGTTTCAAGTCAAGGCCTTGAGAGATGACGGAATTAGGTAAACAGTATGAAGAAACAGGATCCCCAGTCAACAAAAGAAGAATCCATATTTGCAAGAAGTAAAACAACTGGAGACCTCTTTATGTGAGGCAGAGTATTTTGTACACATGTTATTCTCTCTTACAGGTGAAGCATAGATTATCTAAACAGTGAATCTAAAACATAACTGTCTGCATGCGTTATTCTCAATGCACAAGGGATATGACAAATGTGAAACATGTACATTAAAACAGATAGAAGTCAAGGGATCCAATGCTAAGACGTTTAGCCGATATCATTGCTTTCAGTCAAGTAATGCGGGTCAATCAGCCCTACTAAAAGTTCATAAAAACGTACTCATATAAAGGTACATATCAAATAACGGCTTCTGTAAAATATCACCGCCTCTCAGTTTAAGGATCAAATCCACAGAATATAATTGTTGACGCTGTGTGTTTCGACCTCCATGGCGGGCCATTCATTTTAATGAAGACTTCATCAGGACATTGGATGCATAGATACTGTTTCTTCATACAGCTTGCTGGGTTCACAAATCACGTGATTCTTAGCAGTCCTGTTGCTCAGCTGCAGACTACTTCAAGGTATTGCTTACATAGGTTTGTTCATTCATTCCTTTACTGGAGTCTGAAGTTTGCTTGGAAGAATCAGCATTCTGATCAGAGCAGCTACTTGTCTGCTTTCTGACTTTGTGCTCCATGAAGAAGGGACAGCCTGTGCAAGGAAATAGTTTTAACTAACTTTACTGAATAGCAATTTAAAATTAAGAATCATATTAATATGGTTTTCTTTTGTTTGTGTAAAATCTAATATTTATAAAAAAATTATATAATTTTTCAATTATTTCAGACACATGCATTGTGAAGAATTTATGTGCTCTAAAAAGATATTTTATTACATCTGGATTAAAACTGTTTATTTAAGTTTATTTACATTTATATCGTTATAGTATTTTAAAATATTTTCACATTTTTTAAAATATTAAACTTTACTAATTTTCTCTATACTTTCCTATTAGGACAATCCCCAGCACTGTGCTAGGGATCTCCGCCTACGTGTGAAAAGTTACTAGTAGAAACTTTACACTCATAATTTCAGTCTTAAATACCTCAACCTCCTTAACCAGGCGGTGGAGGCGTGTACATTTACATATAGGTGTGAATCTACACTCGGAAATGGTGACTAGTGGAAAAGAATAGACTGATACACAGGTGCAGGAGGAGATTTACATGAGAGTAAAGCTACCCATGTAAATTTACCCATGTGAATAAGGCTTCATTCCCAAGGAATCAATCGGGAACATGGAGTCTGCTGAAATGGGTTTTTTCCACAGAAAAGTTTGGGGCCAAAATTTGATAACTTTTTGAGTGATGGTGGAAGCACTTCTTTGGCGCAGCGATGACTCAAAATGCTAGCCGAGGTTTCCAAGGTGACACAAGTACTCATTTGCATCACGTTGCGTGACTGTAAAAAAAATGACGCAACTCCTTGCACTGCATTGCACTCTGTTGGGTAGGAGCTATGCTGGCAGAATACAGGCATTCCTATTCATCTACCCATGCATTTACTAGACCTAGTGCACTGGGTTTGCGCCAACATGGTGCACCAATGCAAGAGAAGTGACCTTTCTGCTTTACATTGGTCAAAGGTTAGTACGTCCATGCCTAGTCTAGAAGTGAAGAAACTTACAAAAACATTAACTGTGCAAAGGCCCAGTCCTTCCAGCATTATTCAAGTTGACTTTCCACCAACTGAATAATTCACAGGACTGAATCCTGCTAGTCGACTTACTCATGGAAATCTATGATTGTTCTTAATTTCCAAGCACCTAATGAGGGGGTTAATTCACAAAAGTGGTTAGAAGTATGGGAAGTGGTTCTATAGGAGTCTCTTTTATCAATCAATCAATCAGGAATTTTAAAGAGCGCTAATCCCCCGTGAGGGTATCCAGGCGTTAGGTCTAGCATACTCGGGGGTTCAGTCAAAGTGCCAGGTCTTGAGTCCCCTTATGAATTCCTGCGGGGAGAGAGGTCATCAGGTAGATACAGAGGCTGTTCCAGGATTAAGTGGCAAGATGGGAGAAGAAACGATCTCCCCTTTTGCTGCGACGGATGCAGGTGGTGCGAGTGAGGGAGAGAGATGGAGAGCACAGTAGTCTGAAAGGTCCATGGAGGCTCAGGTGGTGGTTGATGTATGCTGGTCCTTGCTTGTGAAGGGCTTTGTAGGCGAGCATCAGAATCTTGGATTGGCATATCTTGTGTACCCAGAGCCAGTGGAGTTTGTTGAGGTAGGGTTTGAGGTGGGTCTGTCTGTGTGAGGCCGATGATAAGTCTGGCCATTGAGTTATGGATTGTTTGAAGTCTCTTCAGGATGTTTGATGTGATTCGGGCATTGAGAGCGTTGCTATAGTCCAGGTGGCTGGTGATGAGGGCTTGAGTGAGGATTTGTCTGGTGGAAACCAGGAGCCATTTACAGATCTTACAAAGCATGTGGAGCTTGAGGAAGCTGGCTGAGGCGACGGTGTTGATCTGCATCTTTATGGTGAGTTTGCTATCCAGTATGATGCTGAGGTTCCGGCTTGGTCCATGGGGGGCGGTGCCAGGTCAGCGGGCAACCAGGAGTCGTCCCACGGTGAGGCAGTGTTCCTGAAGAGCAGGACTTCCGTCTTGACCATGTTGAGTTTGAGGTAGGCGTCTTGCATCCACCTGGTCATGCAGAGGTGGAAGTTGGCCTTTGTGGTGGAGGGGTCTCAGGAAAGTGAGAGGATGAGCTTGATGTCATCCGCATAGGAGATGATGTTTAGTCCATGGTTTCTGGCGATGTTGGCCAGGAGGGTCATGTAGGTGCTGAAAAGGGTGGGGCTGAGTAATGAACCTTAAGGGACACAGTAAATGATGTTCTTGGCTTCCAAAGTGAAGGGAGGGAGGTGGACGCTCCGAGTTCTACCAGAGAGAAAGGATGCGATTCATCTTGAAAGCGCTGTCTTGGACGACGATGTGATGGAGCCTCTTTATCCAGGTGCAGTAGGAGGCAGTGTTGAAAGCTGCTGAGAGGTCGAGGAGGAGCAGAGTGGCTGAGTTTCCTTTGTCAAGGAGGGTTCTGATGTTGTCTATCGCAGAAATCAGGGAAGGTTTGGTGCTGTGCTTGGGGCAAAACCCGGATTAGGATGCATCCAGAAAGTCAGTGTTCTCAAGCACTTCCATGAGTTGAGTTGATGGTTGATGGCCTTTTCAAGGACTTTGGCAGGAAATAGGAGCAGGGAGATCGTCAGAGGTTTTTGAGCTCATTGGGATCTGCAGAAGGTTTCTTAAACAGAGGGTTGATCTCGGCAAGTTTCCAGTCGTCCGGGTAGGTGGCTGAGGTGATGGACGCGTTGAAGATGTCTGTGACCTTGCTGCTGATCATGCTGTTACCGAGGTTGGATATACAGTGAGCCAGGGTCCGTATTTCATACTCTTACCTGCCTTTGTGAATCAATTCATAAACAACTAATTCCATTTTAATAAAAGCACAAATAGTGCACAGTAGTTTGTGTTTGTACTAACTGTATAGGAATGGTCGCTAAATATTTAATCTTATTCCCATTTTGTATGTTTTTTTGGGCAGATCACAAACTTCATCCCAGAATGTTTGGGACTTCTCATAAGATAAGAAACGTACCGCAAGCATAAGAGGAAACCTGATTTATTTTTTTAAATACAGGACTTTGATCTTCATATGGCAGGAGACGAAACAGTTTTAGATCATGTACAATCAAGGAAGGAGGAGGGAAAGAAAAGTCTGACTTTCTCGAGAGCCCAGGCCCAGCCAGGGCAGGGCCCCGGAGTCACAAGGGCTTTGTCAGCTCTACTCAGAAGAGTCTCAACATTTAAAGGGACCACCAAGTGCACAGAAAGAAAGCAGTATTCTTGTCCCAGTCAGGCACCTACCACAGCCACCAACAACAGGCGCTTAGAGCCGCGCGCACGAACACGTTTCCATAGACACACAATGGGTAAACCTCTTCGATGCATCTGGCCCCTACTGTGTTGGTTTGTTTGATTGTGTGGTGTTGGAATAATAGATCTGCTGTGACATCATTCATCGGATGACCCCTATAAGAAAGCAACACTTAAAGAAAATCCTACGGCACTCACTGTATTATAGCGCAAACTACCCCCAGGCCCACGTACTATTCGATCTTTGGTCCACATTTAACGGTTATGCGACACTGGGGAGCGCAGCAAGTAACCTTGTGTGTCCTGCTTCACAGGGAAAGGACAGAGACGTGCCGGATTTATCCAATACGTGCATTCCTGTCTTTTCCCCTTCACTGGTGCACAACGGGCTGCCCAGCACCAACGCAGGCCTCCTTGCACCGTGGTGCAAAGGTGCCTCTGTTGCATGAAGGATTGTTTTGTGCAGGAAAGGTCACCTTCCTGCACAAAAACAATCCTGGAAGGCTTTTCCTCTTTCTATGTGCTATGTGCGCTCCATTCTGCAGCACACGTGAAAAGAGGAAGAAAATGAGAAATAAACATATTCTCCTAGTTAAGCTTCTACTGGGGAGGAGAATTCTTTTGACGCATTCCCAAGTTTACAAGTTCTTGCAAATCTAGGAATGCATCAAAAGCCATGGATGTTGAGTGGGAACAACCATGCAACACCCATGGAACGCATACCCAGGGCAGAGTAACGCAACCCTGCATTTGCGCTGCATTACTCAAGATTTATGAAGCCACTCAGGGCCACGCAAGGCGGCCTTGCATGGCCTCCTAAATTTAATTTAAGGCTTGCGTCGCTCTGACGCTAACCAGGCCGTGAGTATATGGTCCGCGTGTTCAAAACCAAACAACGAAAACATATTTTTCATTATTACAGTTAATAAAATGTAGTCGGCTCTTCTACTGGTCTTGCTTTAGCAAAAGATGTTTAAATGGTAATGGAAGGATTTCATGTGGATGTTTCATCACCTTTACTATAAATCCGAACAGTGCTCTGGTCACAACTCCTGCTCATGTAACTTAAATACATAAATAAATAAATACATAATTAAACTCATGGGAGAGGTCGCGAGGACCCTCGTTCTTGGCTCTCTTCGTTTTTCGCAGGTGCTGTAGTGTCTGGAAGCCGCTTAGCGCTTCATCTGGCCCCTCCCATGGTTAGCACTTTTCCTTTTCTGCGAGTAAGTGACTCACAGACTCCATCTAACACTCGGGCAGATACTCGACATTTTTCTTAACCGAGTTCAAAAAGAAAAAAAAAAGCTGAACGGAAGCCGGAGGTGGCGTGCGGCTCTCGGAGGCAGAGTTCTTCCCTCTGAACCGGTTTTACCTGAAACACCGCTACCGGGATATCTTCAAACCAAAACACAGGAGGGGACCCGAGGTCTGGGCAGAGTCTCCGCGCTCCCGAGTCTAGCGCCTTAAGGAGAGACGCGTCCGAAGATCACACGGAGCGCCACGGTGCGCCGGCGCCGGGCTCACTAGTACCAGCCAGGAGGACCGCTCTTCAGAGGTAAGGGGTGGGCAGAGCAGGGCCGTGGAGGGCAGACTGTCCCTTGGAGAGGGGGGGTACTGTCCTGCTGAAGGGCCTGAGTGAAAACGATCGGTTCACAACATGCTTGTGAGTTTATTGTCACCGTGTGCACGTCCTTGTGCAAAGATCACACGGGAGAGCCGTGGCGCCCGCGGTATTTCATTCCATCTTGTCCTCGATAGCTGCTATTTTATGTAAGGGCAGCTCTCTGAAGTTGTTAAAACATTGCTAACTGACATCCGGTGTCCTTACTCCCCTGAGTGACGCTTGAGTGGGTACCACTGATGGAGGAAAGGACCGGTCAGTGCTGTCACCGGCAGGTCACCCCAAAACCTCCTGAGAAGGCCATTCAACCGACTATCCTTTACATAAACTGACCTCCCTGTTGAGCCACTTTTGAGAATTCATTCGAACAATGTTTTCTTTTTGGACACTTCAACTCCATCAACTCATCACTCCTAGCCAGAAGCTCCTCACAAAGAAATTAGAATTTTTTAAGCGCTTCTCCGGCGCTGCACCCCAGGGGTGCCGTGTCAGGGCCCTGCGTACCCACCTGGTGCTACTTCAGAAGTCGATAGCACTGGGTACCGGTTCGATCGACTCTGGAAGGATGTGGGGTGAGTCCCCTGCTGAGAGTTGGCTCGGCTGCCACTGTGACATCTACAGCAGGTGCATTAGCCGACGCAGCTATCTTACTGTAAATTACCGACCGACCCCAATCTCACTTCAAACAGTTTTACTTCCCAGGTGACAGATCCGAGGTCACCGACAGTGACCCGGGGCTTGGACTGTGCTCAGGCCACATATGGCGAGAATCTACCATTATGCGATTGTGCGTCGTGACGTTTTTCGCATAATTATAGTTCTGTAGCGTTTGCCAGTTAATCACCCGCTGCTTAGTCTGAAATGTTTCTACCTCAAACAGTTAAAAAGTTACTAAAAATGCAGCAACTCGTCCACCTTGGTGGAAACATCGCCTACACTAAACATGCACAATTTTAACCACTGACGGGATATTAACACATTTACAAAGTGCTTACATTTTTAAAGATTTTTCAATTTTTTAACGTCGTGGCTCTCCTGTCTTCGGTAGAAAGGTTTTTACGCAACATCACTGGGAAAACTCCTGTGAGGTTATTTACGAAGCTTTAACATGTGGCACAAACAGGGCCACTTTGTCGGACCAGCCCCCCGGGGAGGAGGAGTGGAGAAGGGGTGCACGTGTGAAGCACTGGGGCAGATATTGCAGCACGGGTGCAAAACCAGCCTCCACTGCTGTGAGGCCGGCCCCCACCCTTCCAGCCCCCCGGGGAAATGCCCACTACGGCCAGTCCGGCCCTGAGCAGAAAGCACCGCATGGTATTGTCAGTTTCCTTACCATTTAAAACTACACCATGCAAGTGACGGCCTGGCCATTGGTCGAGGCCACTGGAATCATGAGATTCTATGGCTGCAGCTTTTTCTGGAATAATTAAGGATTTCCCGTATTAAATCACATCATCTGCTACATAATCTGAAGATTGTAACCCAAAAAATTGTTTCGAGCTCAAACGCAACAAAAGTCACTAAAAACGTGGGGATATGTGTTTCCGCTGTAGGAAGGTCTGTTGTTAACTCGCCATCCTTAAGTTGCGCATTTATGTATTAGTTGTTAAAATGATACCAATAATGTGTAATCTTTTCCCAGACAATATCACCAAGAGTAAAAATAAAAAAAAAGTAATGGTCATACTGTCTAAAAATGTGCTGCATTTTGCCACATAATTTGCCTTTTCTCGCCGCATAATTTAGTCAACCCTGAGGTATAATTTGGTACCCCCCTTCCGCATAATTTCAGCAGCCCTGCCAATAGTAAGTAACTCCTTCATTTTCTAGTTCGGCTTGCAACAACGTTTCTTGAGTGATACATTGAGTCGAAGTCTTCCAAGACTTAGTGATTGGAAGGAGATCGGAGAAACCACTCATGGGCAAGCAGATATGGTCTTTCAACTAACCCAAACTTGGCCTCTCCTGACAGACACTCCCACCTGATTGGCCCTCCCACTGCATCTCCTACCTTGGCTAAGCAGGTGCTGGATGTCAGTGGATGTGCCTTGGACTCAGGCCGCAGGGGTCGGGGTGGCAGCAGTGTTGAGATGACCAGTTGTGCCCTCAGGGCTGATAAGGCTGATGTGTTTCACTCTGCGTGTCAGAATGTTTTACTGAAATGGATGAGGAAGATACAGAAAATGTGTTTATCGTTTATTTTAGCCTTCTAGAGCACTAATCACTATTTCAATGAGAAAAATAACCTTTTTATTTTCATCATTTCTTGAAGTAATCACTGTAGGAAATTCCTCTCACGTTCCAGCTTTGATTCCTTCAAGGTGGCGTTCGGATGTGCCGCACTTTGCTTTACCCGCGGCAGGTTAGCACTCTAGTTACTCTTTAGAAATGTGAGGAGTAGCTGCTCTACAACACAGAGGAATCGGTACTCAGGCTGCTCTTGTGTTGGGTGTACGTTTTACTCAGCATAATAGACTTATTTCTGACACTGAGTGGAAGACATTTTAAGAAGTTCTAGAACATCGGTCCTCATTTTAACTTCCAAGAGCAATAACCATAATGTCCAGGACAAAATAAACCCAATCACTGTCTTGATTTCTAAAGGAAATGCTTTTAGTGTTTCAGCTTTGATTCCATCAAGATGCTGCTCAGATGTGCCAGACTTTAGTTATAGGTATGTAATGTTAACATTCTAGTTGTTCATAACAATACTCTGGGGGCTGCAGAAGAATCAGCTGACGCACTGCTCAAAGTACTATGTTACTCGGAATATAAATGTATATTCTGACATGGCTGAGGGAGAGAGAGTGAACTTATAAGAGTTGTGCTTTCTACCTATTTTCTAGTAGCTTCTGGTGCACTTCCCATAAACACCGTGGGAGCCAACAATTATTTGTTTTATATATTTAAATATTAGAGGGTGTGTGCTACCTCATCCACAAGCCTTTACACGGCCCAGGAACCCTATCCCCTGAAGCTGTATCCATTTTGTATGGGGTGCCCCCCTCCCAGATTCTTTAAGGGCCACGGGGACCCCATCACCCGAGCTGCATTTTCTTTCTAGGGGGGAGGCATAGCTCAGCCACCTTCCCTGAGCCTTTACGGGTCCAGACACCGAATCCCCTGGGGCTGTTTTTTTTTGCAGGTGGTGGGCCCGCAACCCTTACTACACTGGCCCCAAGGACCCCACCCTATGGGATTTAAGGCAGTTGCATCTGGCGTCCACCCAGGGCACTCACAAGACACCTTCTTGCAGTCTGTATGGGGAGTCCCCGGGCCCCAGTGACACCCCGATTGCCACCATCCTGGTTCCAATGGGAACCAGCAATGCTGAGGCCCATTTAGAGCAGGTATTTTTTACACTGGTGTGCAGGTGCTTTCTGTGTTTCTCTACTTAAAAGAGGTGGGTAGGGAAAAATGTGTGCTTCTACCCGGCAGGAGGATTCTTGCAGCTCCCACCGGAGGGACTGGACACTTTTTCCCTACACAATGGTTACAGTAAAGTGAAAATGTCACTTTAAAGTTAAACTAAAAAAAACTCTGAAATCCACCAATTTTAATGTTAACTAAAGTCACTAAAACTCACTCAAGCGCAAGCATAAGAATAACAAAGTGATTAGATCTTGTGCGCTATTACATCACGTACGTTGTCTATTACATCATGTACGTTGACTATTACATCATGTACGTTGACTATTACATCACGTACGTTGTCTATTACATCATGTACGTTGTCTATTACATCACGTACGTTGTCTATTACGTCAGGTACGTTGACTATTACATCACGTACGTTGACTATTACATCACGTACGTTGTCTATTACATCACGTACGTTGACTATTACATCACGTACGTTGTCTATTACATCATGTACGTTGACTATTACATCACGTACGTTGTCTATTACATCACGTACGTTGTCTATTACATCATGTACGTTGTCTATTACATCATGTACGTTGACTATTACATCATGTACGTTGTCTATTACATCATGTACGTTGACTATTACATCATGTACGTTGTCTATTACATTGTGGGAGTTGCCTATTAAGTTTTGTATTTGTTGATCGTGTGACTTAGCTTACACTTAAACCAGGGCTGGCATAAGAGCTTGTGGCGCCCTGTGCAACAATCTTTTTTGAAGCCTCCTCTCCCCTCAATATGACCTCTTTGTCATATTCCCTCACGACCACCCAGTAAATGTGCCCCTCATCTCTCCATGGCCCCCCTCTCACATACATTTCATTTGTTTTAAAGACTGGCTTTACTAATCTATTCACATAAAATACAGATCCATTCTTTGCAGCAGGCACATTAACACTCTGTGCTACTTTATGGCGAGTCAAAACTGCCACTGGACAAAACTCCATCTCTGTCCCTCTAGCGGGAATATTAATTACAGGAGTTATCTGGGCATTTTTATCCTGCGTGAAAGATGGACGCACAAGGAACTATGTAGCATGTGTTTTCAAATCGTAAGTTATTGTCAAATACAGCGGCCCCCCTGAAGTTAGTGCACCCCTGCAGGGCAGGGCCCTGTGCTGCTACACCTGTCGCACTGCCCTAAAGCCGGCCCTGACTTAAACCACAGACCATACAGAGGCAGTGGAGAGCTGTACACAGCGTTAGCAGGTACTACAGGGGCACCTAGTTTGTGATAAAAGATGTGGGGACCTAGAATAAGGGTTGATAGGAGGGTTCTAGAGCATAGCTCACAAGGGATGCTCCACGTCTGGCTGTGCATGCATGTAGACGTATATGGAGCCCCTGCCTAGCAGAGGCGGGATGTCTGACTGCACACGATGAAGCCAAGCCTGGTCCCTAGGGGGTTCAAGCACCCTCTCTGATGCAGCACACACACCAGCTGACCCGACCGTGGTATAAAAGCCCCATTAGGCCTGAGATATCATCCATATTTAATGAGCAATCTTAAGCAGAGCGGAGCCTCATACATCTTACATGAGGACCTCCCAGAACTCAAGAGCAGCAAATTAATGTTTCATGGAGCACTTCATTAGGCACAGTTTCAGCATCAGAGGATGCCCTAAAATCAGCAAAATAAGATTCACTCCAGTAAAAAGTAAAAACAAACTAAGATTCAGTAGCAGTTCGAATGTGATGGGCTAGAACCAATGCATTCTGGACAATGTAGTCATCTAATCAAGTAACTAGGGTGATACATAGTCTTGTTCTAAGATGGTGGACATAGACGCATGCAAAACAGAAGTCAGCTCTGAAACACATTGACGTTGGTTCAGCAGCCGAAGAGATACCGCGCACACTGTGACGTAACAGGGAGTGACGTCATGTGATCTCTGCCCCTGTGACGCCAAAGGAAGCTACGCGGTGTGACATTTGCCCCTGATAACATATCACCGTGATGACACCATCTCAGGAAGTGACCTCTTGTGACCTTTGGAACAGCACCCCGAGAGAGCTTCTTCACTAGAACCACTAAAGAGACACATGGAGTTATCTGGCATTGATTTATAGGGTATGGCAGATTTTTGTAATTATCACTCACTTCCTCTGCACGAGGCTTTGCTCCATATATAATCTATCTCTGAATAAATAATTAAGAAGCTGAAATAAAAACACGGTGGAAGAGTGTGTTCATTCTCTGAGTAAGGTGAGTAACACAACCCTGTCCATTACCAGAGAGGAATGCGGCACACCTGCACAGTGGGGCATAAGTTGGTGCATGGATGCGGTATGACGCCTTGTTGAGAAACAAACACTTGCAAAGGCAATCAGTCTAGATTATAACTGAACGGGTCTCTTCATTGACGACTGGTGAGCTTGTTGGTGATACTTCAAATGGGTGAGTAGGTGAATGAAATAATGAGTCAGTGGATGCATGAGTGATAGGATAAGCGATAAAGCTCATGCAAGAAGGGCAATGCAATGTATGGTCAGGCGGGCGAGCGAATGCATGGATGGTAGAATGCATTAATTCACCCATTTATTCATTCTTGTTTTAAGTTGTTTCCCCACACCCACTGATACCTTACACAAGACGAGAAGGTGCTTCCCGAGGCTGAGTTAAAAGAACAAAGGTGGCAATAGGAAAGATATTATGTTTGCATTTCCTGTGATGGTGTGTTACTGCCGCAAGTGATATAGTTCCATTTTAAATATAGAACTGATAAGTAACACTAAAGCTGGTTTAAGCAAAAAGCCAAGTGAGGCTCACTAGGTCACCGTAAAACTTCTCAGTGGAAATGTTGCCACTATTTGGCAATGAATTGCGGTAAATATGTGCCACTCATATTGTGTGGCATCAAACGCACATTTCAGCGTCAGAGCTAAGGGCATCCTTTCACATGCATGGGCAAGATCAAAGGCACCTTAGATGTCATCCAGTGGGCACTCTTTAACCATTGTGTTTGTAAATATCCACGAAGCACGACCCCAAGAGACCAATCCAATCGAGGCACTTTACAAATGCCATCAGTGACCAGTATTGGTGCAGGCTGGACCGTATCCTCTCAGACGGTGTCCCCGACTATATGCCGCTCTCTGCTGCTAAATCTCTCAAACCCTGAGAGGCTCCAGCTGTCTCACTAACTTGTATTGGTCAATCTTTCTGCGGTGTCTGATCCTTGGCTTGCATTGGTCAATCTTTTACGCTCTCTGATCTTTGGCTTGTATCGGTCAATCTTTCTGCGCACTCTCTGATCGTTGACTTGTGTTGGTGAATCTTTCTGCGCTCTCTGATCTTTGGCTTGCATTGGTCAATCTTTCTGCGCTCTCTGCATTGGTCAATCTTTCTTCGCTCTCTGATATTTGGCTTGTATTTGTCAATCTCTCTACGTTCTCTGAGCTTTGGCTTGTATTAGTCAATCTTTCTGCGCTCTCTGATCTTTGGCTTGTATCGGTCAATCTTTCTGCGCTCTCTGATCTTTGGCTTGTATTGGTCATTCTTTCTACGTTCTCTAATCTTTAGCTTGTATTGGTCATTCTTTCTACGTTCTCTGATCTTTGGCTTGTATCGGTCAATCTTTCTGCGCACTCTCTGATCGTTGACTTGTGTTGGTGAATCTTTCTGCGCTCTCTGATCTTTGGCTTGCATTGGTCAATCTTTCTGCGCTCTCTGCATTGGTCAATCTTTCTCCACTCTCTGATCTTTGGCTTGCATTGGTCAATCTTTCTGCGCTCTCTGCATTGGTCAATCTTTCTCCACTCTCTGATCTTTGGCTTTCATTGGGCAGTCTTTCTTCGCTCTCTGATATTTGGCTTGTATTTGTCAATCTCTCTACGTTCTCTGAGCTTTGGCTTGTATTAGTCAATCTTTCTGCGCTCTCTGATCTTTGGCTTGTATTGGTCATTCTTTCTACGTTCTCTAATCTTTGGTTGTATTGGTCATTCTTTCTACGTTCTCTGATCTTTGGCTTGTATTGGTCATTCTTTCTGCGCTCTCTGATCTTTAGGGCACCCATTGAAAAAGAGAGCTATTGGTCCACCGTAGAGTTGTATGCACTTAGTTCCCTCACTTGAAGTAATTGAGAAGATTAAATTCAATGCTCTGTACGCCTTAGCTACAGAAGAACCAGTAAATCTTCGCCTTTGCACAATTTCTCATGAAATTTTTGTCCTTTTGGAAAATAGCCTTTTCGTGTTAGGAAACCACTTCTCTAAATCGCTGTCAAACTAACGGGATATTTTGTGTGCTTTCTCGCCTTAATTACACACAGGATATTTGACAGCTATATCAGGGGTGCAAATATGGTCAGAAAGTGCATTGTAAATGAATGTGAATGTTCCCAAAATAACAACTTCGTGTTTGTTCCAAGGCTGCTTAGCCCCCCCCAACCCACCCCCCCCACCCCCACACGCACCCTCCCTGGAGTATTCTAAGTTACCCACCAAGTAACTAAACTTACAATAGTGGACAACTGAGGTTACCTGGAGTATTTCCCATCAATATTGGCCTGTAAATATCTATAGATCCGGATTCTGTGAATCAGTTTGTGATTTCTTGGTTCGGGTGACGCTTGTACACTCCTAAGTTTTGTTTCAGTGAATCAACCTTTTTCTGTAGGTCCTGCATCTGTAGTGAGCTTCTGTCAGCATCTGCATCTTCTTTTGAAGTTCATTGTCACATGATATCTGATGCCCCGTGATACACTGATATGTTCACAATATACAAAATCTCAAATGCATAGATTCATTATCAATTCTCCTCCAGATCTGAATCTCCTTCCCTCATCAGCCCCCTTCAGTCTGGCTTTCACAGACCAGTCCAATGGAGGGTTCACGGGTACCCCCAATTCCTCCAGCAGTTCTAACCTCTCTATCACCCCTTTTTTAACCTTGCTTCTGTCATTGATGTGAGAGGCCAGGTTATTCTCTTTGATTGCTACAGACGTTCCTCACTGCACGGTTTTATCCGTTTCTATGTCTGTGAGTTCAACATTTCTTTATCATTCTTTTCCTTCTCCCTCATTCACCCCTCAGTACAATCATATCTCTTGTGTGGTCTTTCATTCGCAGCTGTGAGTATCCTCCTCAAAGTCATTTTACAGGCAAATCAGGCCCCTCCCTGGCTCCCACCTCTTCTTTTCCAGATGTCGACTCCTATCTTTGGACCCTTCTTGGTGGCCAACAGAGTTAGGGCTGACACCCACCCCCCACCAAGCTTGCCAAGAAAGTCGGGATAGTCATCAACAGTAAACTCAACTGGATCGCCTAAGTCAATGTCATCACCGGCTCTTGCTTCTATACCCTCAGGATGCTGAGGAAGGCTCCCACGGCAGCACCCAAAAAAGTTACACACCCTCTTCACAAACAAGTAAGATTATAGGAACCCCCTCTATGCTTGGATCAACAAAAAGCTCACCTGAAGCCTGCAGACCATTCAGAACTCAACGGTCATTATCAGTCTCAACCTCTCATGCTCACTCACTTCATACCACAGCTGAAGAAGCATCACTGGCTCCCCATACACAAACAAGCACCCTCCAAACTCCTCACCCACTCATTCAAGGCACTATCACACACTGGCCTAGTATACCTTCACAATCTCATCTGCTTTCACTAACGTTCCAGACAACTCTGCTCATCTCGAGTCCCTCCCATATGGAAAACCAGACCAGGCTGTAGAGCCTTTTCCCACATCACTCCTAAAGTTCAGAACGACCTGCAGCTACACATAAGAGCCTCCCCCTCACTTCTTGATTTCCACAAGAAGAAGACCTGTTTTTTTTAGTAGTCCCACTAGGCCCTAGGTTTGCCTAGACTCACACCTGCACCAGAATACTCCACAGGGTAATAAGGTTTTTACAAATCTGCATAACACAGCATAACTAGTAATTAAAATTTTCTACCCACACCACCTTCAACTTTTGCCATGTCACTTTTTGAATTATATGTATCCAACCAATTTATCCTTCCTCCTCTTCGGCCTCGTATTTTCTTCAATCTGTTTGAAAAACCACCATCTGTCTACTTCTCCAGCTACCTCTAGCTATAATGTTCCTCCAGCATATCTCTCAAGTCTGTTTCCTTTGTAAGGTTTAGCTTCTATAAATCATTTTTGTGTACCCATATATATATGCCTTCCCTTAGCCCTCTCCGTGCTGTACCACCTCTTTTCTCACCCCTTGTACAGGACTTTCATCCTTTCACTTTTTTAACTTCTAGATGCAACAACCTTTGAACTCTCTTTATGCTGCTCAGCAGTTCTCAGTCTTCTCCAAATTGTTAAAACTTGCTCACTGCTGTCTTACCAATGCTATTCTTGTCTGGTTAGACATGGTTATTGTTCCCAAATGTATCCTTTTAATGAGGATCAGCCATTTCCATGTGTATCCCAGATGTGTAACAAGAGTCAGCCATTTCCAAGTCTGTCCTGCATCTGTTAGGGGAGTCAGACGTTTCTAAGTCTATCCGCCATCTACTACCAAAGGCAGGCCTTTCTGAGTCTATCCTGGATCTGTTACTTGAGTCGGCCATTTCCAAGTCTATCCTGGATCTGTTACTTGAGTCGGCCTTTTCAAATCTTTCCTGGATCTGTTACTAGAGTGGGTCATTTCCAAGTCTATCCTGCATCTGTCACTTGAGTGGGTCATTTCCAAGTCTATCCTGCACCTGTCACTAGAGTCGGCCATTTCCAAGTCTATCTTGGATTTGTTACTGGAGTCAGGCATTTCCAATTTTATCCTGCATCTGTTAATGGAGTCAGGCATTTCCAGGTCTATGCTGCATCAGTTACCAGAGCCAGACTTTTCAAAGTCTATCACTCATGTGTTACTGAAGACAGACATTTCCAAGTCCATCCTGGTCTGTTTATCGAGCCAGCCATCTCCAAGTTTATCCTGCATCTGTTACTTCAGTCGGGCATTTCCAAGTCTACTTTGGATATGTTACTGGAGTCATGCCACAGATCTCCCTTCCTGTCATGTCACTTCCTGTCTGGGCTCCATCTATTGGTGAAGATGTGTTTCACCTGCCATAAGTCTCAGTCATCAGATTGGCTAAAAACCCTCAAGGAACATACAGTAATAAACTGTTTTAAATCAAGGGCAACCTATCTTAATTTTCACAAATTGCCAGCATTTGTTTTTTAAATTGTTGCATATTTGCAAAAATTGCATATTTTATAACTTCACTGACATATGTTTCCTTTTTGTTTTCCAGTTCCATCAACTAAGCTGTAACTTGGTCTAAAAAATATTTATTCCTTTGTACTTGGCGAGAGAGGTGTGGTTTGGGGAAGAGCCCATTGATGGTCAAGTTTGAAGTATTTTAGAATTACGAATGAAGCACGCAAGAAAAGTAGTCTTCTTCCATGGCTGTGGGCATTTCTGCACCCCTCTGAGATCTTTACAAGTACTTTTTGCACTGGTGACTGGTAGATCAAATATTATCAGGGACACCTCAGCATGGTTGGTGGTTCCGCATGAGGTCAAGAGCACAGGATGTGCACACAACAGTGAACTCCACGAGACCTCTCAAAGTACAAGTACAAACCAAGCAATGCTGGTGACTCTTGAAGAGAACAGGACCACTCTGTCACCCAAGGAGTATCTCAAGCAAGTGCCTTCTGGACCAACTCCAGCACCAGGCGAAATTTCCAGCCAACAGCAAAGTGCAGCGGGTTACGGAGTCGCGGACGCGTGCTCTGTTTTTTTTTTTTTATTTTCATGTCACAAGTTCCTCTCTATGTGGGATTGACTCAGCCTTTCTTTACTATGAGTTTGGAAAAATGAAAATCTATCTACTTTGGAAAATATTTCAGTAATTACAATGTTTCGCATTAGCAGGTATTCAATTTGTTCGAACAAAGTTAACTGTCTCAATAAGAACGGACCACTGCTGAAACTTTGAAACATGAAATGTGAACAAACTACTACCTTCTGAGTACTGACTGCCATTTCTACACTGTGGATCTGCTCCTCACCTGAAATTATGTCTGAAATGAGGAATTAGAAAATTTCAGTCATTGTTTCTGGTGGAGTGCGGGACTAGCACACCTTCGATATGGTGGAATGTGGGACAAGCGCCCTTTCAATGTGGTGAAGTGCAATGCTTGTATCCCTACAACGTGGTGGAGTGTGAGACTGGCACACCTTAAATGTGGTGGAGTGTGAGATTGGCACACCTTTAATGTGGTGGAGTGTGAGATTGTCACTCCTGCAATGTGGCAAAGTGCTGGACTAGCACCCCTTTGATGTGGTGGTGTGTGGGACTAGCACCCCTTCGATGTGGTGGTGTGTGGGACTAGCACCCCTACGATGTGGTGGAGTGTGGGACTAGCACCCCTTCGATGTGGTGGAGTGTGGGACTAGCAGCCCTTCGATGTGGTTGAGTGTGATACAAGCACCCCTTCGATGTGGTGGAGTGTGGGACTAGCAGTCGTTCTATGTGGTGGAGTGTCGGACTAGCAGCCCTTCGATGTGGTGGAGTGTGGGACTAGCAGCCGTTCTATGTGGTGGAGTGTGGGACTAGCAGCCCTTCGATGTGGTGGAGTGTGGGACTAGCACTTGTTCGATGTGGTGGTGTGTGGGACTAGCACTTGTTCGATGTGGTGGTGTGTGGGACTAGCACTTGTTCGATGTGGTGGTGTGTTGGACTAGCACCATTTGATGTGGTCAAGTGTGGGACAAACACCCCTTCGATGTGGGGGAGTGTGATACAAGCAGCCCTTCGATGTGGTGGAGTGTGGGACTAGAACCCCTTCGATGTGGTGGAGTGTGGGACTAGCACCACTTCGATGTGGTCAAGTGTGGGACAAGCACCCCTTCGATGTGGAGGAGTCTTTGTCCATTTTTTGCCCTGAGAGATTTATACACCTTCAGTGTGGATGAGTGAGGGATTTGTATGACTTTAATGTGAAGGGCTGTGGAATTTACATGTATTCAATGTGGAAACATGTGGGTTTAATTGCAGTTAGTGTTAAACAAGCCACAGAGAAAGCTGAAAACAGTCAGTGATTACATTTTTATCTAAGAGTAGCCAAAATGGGTGTAGCAGGATGAATGAAACATGATGGACTCAAAGCATTTTGCAGATTAACATTATTCTCTTTAAAAAAAAAAAAAAATGTTGCTTTTTATCAGAAGCAGTCTTTGTGCGAGGTGGTGAAGCTCACTGAGGGCCGGCATAGTGCTGTCTCCACACAGGAGTATCTCAAAAAGGCAGAAGAAAGTGTCTGATCTCTGCAGCGACTGTCATCAGCCTTCCTAAAGCAGGCACCTGTCTCACATGCAGTCAGGCTACAGAGGCACGCTGCATACCCGTTCAACATGCAGGGGGCAGTCCCGCTGCAACAGGGAGGATCACTTCCTGCATGAAAAAGGAGGGTCTAAGGCATTTTCAAGATTAACACTATCCTTATGAATACCAACAAACAACCGAGTAGACTGGAAACACTGTGTAGAAGATGTATTTTGTTAAATAATTAACAGTCTCATATTCGAAAAACAATTGCTGTGTTTTAAAGATATTGTATGCACTAGTTATGTGAATGTCTAAGTAAGATCAATTGTAAAATAATGACAGAGTCCCAGCTGAGTGGAATGTTTAAATGTTAGATAAAATGCATATTAAATTGATGATGAAAAGGGTAAGGCAAAAAATAGAAAAGTCACAAATAAAAGTTGCATGTATTTATTTTAAAAAATCAATATGCTGGAACATAGTTACCCTGACATGCAAAGGATGTGTGCACGTGAAGTTATGAGGAATAGACTCTGCAATGTATACCTTCAATCTTCCGCAGCTGGCCTACCGGAAGCACCCAATGAATGTATCGAGCTGTGTGTGTGTGATAGGTAGATCGGGACAGGTGTGCGTGAGCTCCTTGTGTCTGCAGTACCTGTTGACGGAAGGGTAGATGTTGCCTGTGCCCGTGCTATGCAGGGCTCAGTCTGCCACACAGACCAGAGGAGGTCTGTGACATGCAGTCTGTGCGTAGTTATTACTTCACACTTGCCACCAGGGCATGGCAACTTATCCAACCTTGGAGCTCACATTCTTGGAAGAAGTCCCTGTTTTTTAGATTCAGGACAGGACCGGGGGCGGCACCTGCTGTGATTTCTGATGGGGCAAATGTGTGGGATACAACTTATCGTTAAACCCCTATGATGGGACGTCCAGGCAATCTTAAGTGCATTTTATATTTTTTGCTTTTTTTTTTCATAATCCTTTTCAACTTTGTCTCCAAATACATTTTGAAATCACTTATCAAAAAATGTAGGGTGTCTCTTGAGTACCTCCAGTCGCTATGCAGACCTGACAACTGTTTCAGTGTTTGCTGCTTTCCTAAAATGTCTGTACATCATAGCAAAACGATGGAAGGGTAATTTTTAAGATGGTTCTTAATGATACAAGTAAACGAATGCACTTTACTATCACAGGCTATTCTGTACTGATGTTACAACTTTTAACATCTCTGTCTTTGTGCTTTTATGATTTTTACTCAAAATCGAATAAAGGTTCCTTGTTCGTTTGTGTTTGTTTAAATGGATTTCTGTGATGTAGAATTCAGGGGTAGGCATAATGCAGTTATAATTACTTAAAAACATGATTTTTATACGCTCCAATTTTTCCTTTTTAACTCATTTGTACAGACAAATAGAGAAACAGAACTGTGTTTTTCCCTCTCCATTTAATTTTTAAAGTGGAAAAATACAGAAAATTGTGCTTTTTGTGAGTGACTCTCCATGCGGTCTTTCATGAATTCGAGGCCGAAAACTGAGCAGAGAGACCGCATGAGGAGGATGGGGCTTTCTCAAATACAGGCATATGCTAACATATATCTGTAAATTATGCTAATATTTACCTGTGGGTGTATCCTCAAAATAGAAAATTAATATGGATAAATACAGATGGAAATGCTAAAAAACTTTAAAATGGGAGCTCTACATATGACACAAACACAAAAACACATAGAAAGTTAAAGAAGAGGAACAACAAATATTATGAAGTATGATGCATAAGATGAGCCCATTAACACATTGTACAAGACATGACTCAGGTTAAAGTTGTTTCTTTTATTATACCAAACAAAGAACGTATCGAAAGTAAGATACTACGCACAGCAGTGACCACAATGCTGCACTAACAACTCTGCACACTGATATGTAAAACAGGGTTGTCAGTGTTTCATGGCAGTGCTCAAGCACAAGGCTCAGGCACCACTGATCAGAGCATCGTGAAGGCAAACCTCAGACCCCAGAATCCACGATAGGACTGACACACACCTCCACAGCTCCAGACACTGACTTCAGAGGAGTGAAAGCAGAGTCTCACTTGTAACTAAGGCTCCCTGTTTTCTGTTTCTAGCGATTTTTAAAGGTAAATACAGACAGAAAGCAATTTATTTTTCTGTCTGTTTTTACTTTTAAATGTGGATAAAAACGGAAAGCAGGATCTTTTCTGACCAATGCTAAATGCTGCCAGGCCAATAATTGTGTGGATTGACAGGTAAGAAGGTTAAAAAAAGACTTTTTAATAATGTTGCTTATAGAGCAGTATATACACAGAAGATTGTTACTAAACGTTCCATATTTTATTAAAAGTGTGTTGATTTATCATTTAGAGGTCCTAATATAATTGTAAACTGGCAGACATTTAAATGAAAACATAAATTTTTTGGTTCCACAAAGTTAAAATATACCAATTTTAGATTGATTTTTTCACAAAACCAGAAAACATATGTGTAAATATAGATAGAATCAGCAAAAAATAAATATGGATAAATACAGAAGGAAAAGCCAAAAAATAAATACCATAAAACCGGAAGCCCTATCACCCAAGCTGCAGATGTTTCTTCCAGTTTTAAAGACAGAATTGAAGGGGCGTTGTATGGGTCTCAGCTGGCGGCCATCATCTGCAAACCAAAGTCTCAGGCAAAGAAAACCAGTATTCAACTCGGCTCTGTTGCAGCTTCTGTTTTATTTATACGGTATATACGATGTGCAAAAGATCCTGGTCGCTTCCGTGGGCCTGGGATGGTGACATGATCCTGACCAGCCGCGCTCAGTGCGTGAAGGTGTGGCGTCAGTGACCAACACTCACCATGCAGAGCATGCACACAAAAAGTACAGAAAACTGAGCATTAGGATGCGACCACCAATGTCTAGAGTGTGCACATGGGCATTTCCAAGTAGTTTTGACAAAAATTAGACTCAGTGAATCCAGTCCTGACAACTCCCGTACACGTTTCACCGTTGAAGGCGTTCACCAGATCGATGAAAGTGAACTGGTGAATATCCTTCCAGTTCACAACTCTCCACCAACAAGATTCTCCATGAGCTTTTGCTTTTTTTTTTTTACTTTATCTTGTTTAACTATCTTAGCCCCCCATTTTCTCCCTCTACCTCAGCCTAACCTACCCACATCACCTCACTACCACCTACCTTATCACATTTGTTTATCTTTAGAGGGGGCTCCTCCCTCTATCCCTCATTTACCCACCCCTTCTTCCTTTTTGGCTTTGCATGGCTTCATCCACTCCTCACCCACGTCAGCTCACCCCTCCTTTTACAGTCAGGCCCTGGCTCCCCCATTCTGCTTTCAGCCCTCCATTGCCCCACAATCCTTCCCACACCCTTCTTCTGCTCTGTTTTCATACCTAATGTTCATTTCACTCTTCTTTCCGTCTGGCACTTTCTTCCTTAGTATTTCTTCGTCTCTATCCTACAGAAGCGAGGCAGATATACAAAAAAAAAAAGTCTACAGCAACCTCATTTTTTTCTTACACCTCTTTAGCTTTTCTTTTAAAACATTATATATTTATTCTTACAATTCTTAAAATTTTAAACAATATAAGTGTGGACGAGCCACACAGGTGGTCACTCAGACCCAGGTGTGAGTCCCTCTCACTAGCTGCATCTCCCAGGGTGCTTTGCTCTTCCTTGCATGTAAGGTGATGCAAATGAAGAGGCACCTGTGCAGGGAGGCTGAGCCAAGAAGCCAGATGGACTCAAACTCTGGAGGCCTTTCAGGTGAGAAACCAGGAGCGTTGTCATGGTAGAGGGTGGGCGGAGCCAGAGAAGCCTGACTCTGTGGATGACAGGACAACTGAGCACTGAGGCCTGCCAAACCTGCACCGCAACTCTTCAAAACAACTTCCCGCTCCTTCTGGTTGGCTGGGCCAGGGGTGCGCCACTTCGATGGAAGCCACCATTCTGTTAAAGACTCGGATCTCAAAAAGAATCAATGTTCTCGCTTTCTGTACAACTCACCATGACAACCTCTGCCACTTGGGATTGAGGGGCACTGGTCTGTTGTGGAAGCGGCATATAGGGCAATCCCCTTGGACTCATGAGTTCTACAAACAAATTACAATCACATAACTCCTCACCTATGTTAACTACCTCCACATTTGGGAATGTGACCAATGCAAGCCAGAATGGAAGGCAAACGCGGATTTGGACTTGCAATCTTCCTTATCTCTCTTCCCCAGTGAAGAAGTTGAATCATGACATTCAGTTTCAGAGGTGGCTCCCATCCCTGTTCCCTCCATGAAAATACACTTACACATGCCCTTGGCAGGTGTAAACCTACAAGTAGATTCAGCGTGGAAACTGCCTATGAAATGGGAGGGATTACCCTGACAACCACAAATTGGTGAGTGGTCACCGTGTCTTAGAGGTGGGTGCTCTCAGAAACACCCACAGACCTGAAAGCAGTAAATTTGCTGATACAGAAATGCAGCATTGTGAAGACATTTTTTGGGAGCAAACAGGACAGCAGGAATAGAATGTTGCCTTCACTAACACCTACCCCAAACTTAGGCTCACATACATTTTTTAATTGTGCTCAAATTGAGATGTTTCCCTGGTTCTCATATTCACCTACATGTTTTATTTTTTTCTGTGCCCAACCCACATGGCTTACATGACGATCATGGCCAAGAAAAAGTGGGGCGGTCCTTCAACGTTCTGGAGTCAGCGGTCCTTTGGAGGACGAGCTGCTGGATAAAATGTTTCTGATGGCGGAGGCGGCCGAGGGCTCTCCATCATAAAGCGGGCAAGTCTCCCTCTCTAAATGTGGGAGGAGAATCTCAGGGTGGGCAGATGGGGCATATGTTGAATTTCTGTGGATGTCCAGCAGGCACCTATCCCTAAATTATCCCCTCGGACTTTGAGTTTTTCGTGCTGCTTGAGTGCATTTACTACTTAAGGTAGATAGAGTTTGTTCAATGTATTTTCCAGTTTCCTGTTGTCCTGTTGCTAGAAAGCAGTAAGTTGGAGTTCTCGATGAAGGTCTTTCGTGTAAGAGATGTCAATATGTTGATGCCCCTGGAGGTGTTAGTATTCTGGTAGCTGGTAAGATCTTCTGTGGTTTGTGTCTTGTCACCATGTAGTGCTATCTCATTTAGTATTAGAGAGAGTTGCTGAATGATGATACCCTCTTGGTTCTTAGCATCTTTTTTCTTCGATTCACCTGCACTTTTTCATATATTGCCCCTCTTGTACCCTCCAGTCTGATGTAGAACACATGACCGTGATCTCTCGAATAAAAGAGAGGTCCTTCCTTCACTGGGCTCAGAAGCCCTTGAATATTAGAACTGAACCCAACTATTTGATTTTCAGCAAAAGATCCAGATCTTGATATTTCTGGAAAGTGCCTTCCACGTTCCCTGCAGCTGCAAGTGCCTGAAAGCCCTACGTTCGGTAGCTGTGGTGCTATATTTACTGTCCCTTGCACTCATCTCTAAGGAGACCGTGTGGAAAGGAAGTGGCTTAGTGAGTGATGGTGTTTCTGATCTCTTTTAATGTGCTTTTTTAAGCAGGTGAAGTTACTGTCAAGATATGCAAAAGTAGAGGTTGAAGTTGGCAGGAACTATTGGGAACAACGTTCCACGTCTTCAGTTTTCAAAAGTCAATGCAATACCTTTCTCTAAACTGTACAAGCTGTATCTGAATGGTTCAATTGGGCCCTGACATGCCCAAGGGTGCAGCAGGCGCAGGCGTATCCATTACATCACCACCCAGGAAGGGACAGGAGCCGGCTAAGAGTGCACTCGAAAAAAAAGGGGAGGACATCGCATGGCCAGGCTGACTCCTTACTCTCTGCACTAAAAGGCCGGTAAGGACTTGAGACTGCTTAGCAAATATAACTGTAGACTTTGGAAGACGTCAGACAATTAAACACTCTAAAAGATCACAGCCCCACATGTGATCTGCAGGTAACTAGAATTATCTAGTCTTACAAGGTCCCTGTGTGATCTTCGGGTCACACTAACCTCCCTTGAAAATCTCAGAGGATAAATGCAACTTTTGTAGAGCTCTTAATGTCTCCTTCAGGCCACAAGTAGTGATCCCAGCGAGAAATGTCAGGGGATAAATTCTCCTACTGTAGAGGCCTTGAGTATATTCTAGGCCACATGATCGCAGCGAGAAAGCTCAGTTTGTTAATGCAACTAACGCGGACATCTGTATGTAGCCTCCAAGCCACAGGCTCTAATCCCAGCTATATCGCTTCCCCGAAGCAACACACGACAGCGTGTAATGTTCTATGCCCGGTAGTAAAAAAATTCTATGTTTCTAGGAGCGATGTGAGGAAAATGCCAGTCACCCTCTTCCCAGAGGCTCAAATCTGTTATCTGCTAAGCTCTAGAAACATGAGGAATCTAAGAACCGGTGCCTGGAGTCCGCTCATGAGTACACTGTTGGCCATTTAAGAAAGCCGTTGTGCAAGCTAGTGGGGGTAGTCCCACCTTGTAATATTGAGTGGTCTTGTTTTTCGTTGACTGTCATAACAATCTGGGTGTGGTTGTACGATTAGAAGCACGAAAGGTGTAAAACTGAGACACACAATTGCAAAGTCAATAAGTTTTGTTTAGCCTGGTTGTGCATCGAAGCAACATCACAAAACAAAATAAAATGATGGACGGAGTGTTGAAACTTTTCAAACACTCACCCCCAGTCACAGATCTGGGTTTAATCCATCGTTATTTTGCTTGCCATGTCACCCCAGTTTGGACCCAGCCATATGCAAATCAGTCTTGACCCTGTTCCTTATGGGAACAGTCCAGCCCGAACTGCTAGGCCAGGTCCTCGCTGGACAGGAAACAAGCATCCTGGGACTGGTTTCAGGGTATCACTCTTCATCAGCCAGGCTAGCTTGAATCCAGTGGTGCAGCCAGCAAGGGACCCACGTCTGGGCATACCCCTGCCACTTAGGGTGCACAAAGCAACATCACAAAACAAAATAAAATGATGGACGGAGTGTTGAAACTTTTCAAACACTCGCCACGTCACCCCAGTTTGGACACAGCCATATGCAAATCAGCCTTGACCCTGTTCCCCATGGGAACAGTCCAGCCCGAACTGCTAGGCCAGGTCCTCCCTGGACAGGAAACAAGCATCCTGGGAGCGGTTTCTGGGTCTCATCCTTCATTAGCCAGACTAGCTTGAATCAAGTGGCGCAGTGAGCAAGGGACCCACGTCTGGGCATACCCCTGCCACTTAGGGCACACAAAGCAACATCACAAAACAAAATAAAATGATGGACGGAGAGTCTAAACTTTTCAAACACTCACCCCCAGTCACAGATCTGGGTTTAATACATCGTTATTTTGCTCACCACGTCACCCCAGTTTAGACCCAGCCATATGCAAATCAATCTTGACCCTGTTCCCCATGGGAATAGTCCAGCCCGAACAGCTAGGCCAGGTCCTCCCTGGACAGGAAACAAGCAAGAGTTGCAAGAGAACATCGAAACCAGGATATATTGAAAATGGCATTGAACCATAACATACCTCATGCCACCTGTGATCAGTGATTTAGGCCGCTCTATATGGAGGAATGTTGAGAGCACAGCACACTTGTAATGAGGTCCACACCTCTGACTCAAGTGTCCCCTCTTTAAACAGACTCTTGAGCCAGGGATTAGAGGACCCTCTTCTGGACACAGCAGATCCCAGGTTTACATCTCTAAAAAGACAGCACACTGGTCGCGTGGTGTACATACTCTAATTGATTTGAAAAGAGGGCAACTGAGAATCATTTGTCATAGAGGATCTATCATCAGGGACATCATTACCCACAGTTATGGGACAGGTGGGAATTGGTTACCCTCATTACATAATTAAACCAATTCAGCACCTTTAACAGTAGGTTTGTAGTCAAAGTTTTTGATTTGTACATGGAACTCGGTTTACAATGGAAGTACCACAAGACAATTGAAAATGTCAGGAACATGCCAGAAGTGTCTGAGCACAAATTCTACATAACGGTTGATGCTGCATCACACCGAATACCATTGTGCAGTGGGTCTTAACTTGTTGACTTCTGTGGAATACCACTGAATCATTCCTGGAATTGGGGGACCCACTGAATCATTATTGGAATCCGGGGACACCACTGAGTCATTAGTGTAAGCTGGGGATGCCAGTCTACACAGTTTCAATTATTTGAACCACTAAAGAATACACAAAAATACAGACACGAGCATTTATGAAATACACTAATGATGAAATTGTTTATTTTATTTACAAATATAGAAAATCAAAATCTTAATGGAGGGGTTGGTGTCCTGCTATATTAAACTAAAGCCACCAATTACCCATATTACATTGTTTGAAGTGCTTGCACTGATCCCACAAGTCAGTCTGAGGGCACCAACTTCATTCTTAGCCTCTAATTCAAAATTCCTTCAAATTCACACGATGGATTAACATTTTCAGATTTCCATTTTGTTTCACTTTACTTTGCACATTGCAATCACTTTACTACACTTTATTAATCTGTTAATATTATTTATTTTTCTAAGCAGTCATACCCCCCCAGTAGGTCTTTTGGACCTAAGGGGTCCCCCAGACTTCAGTTTAAGAACCACTGCCATAGAATTGCCTGTGATTTGCAATTTTATGGAACAACCCATGTTAGTGCCAATGGCGGGGGTGTCAATAGAGAAATACATCTAAGATGACTGAAGGTGAAATAGATATGTCCCCTTTGAGAATTGGAGAAGTCTCATAATGTAGACCTTAAAAGTCTTAGCTTTTTAGAATAAAGTTGGAAAAGAAGGCAAGGGGTCAACACAGCAGAGAAGATGAGCTTGTTTGGGGGTTGATGGAAGTTAGACCTCATATATTAAAACAAATCCAGACTCATTTTTTGGGCTCTGGATATCATTGCATTTTCCGGGAGCAGTCTGCTGTAACAAATTCCTGCTTTGACAATGACACACACAGGCAGAGCCCTGGGGTGCAGGGTCCACAGTGCTTAATTTGTGCTTGTTGTTGCCGGTGCTAAGCACCGGCACTTATTTTTGAGGGCCTGGGCTTATTCTTCTGCGTCAAGTATTTGCTGCGAGCAAAATACACATATGGGAAAGACTGTGGAAGGGAAAAACGAAAAAACGTCACAATGGGAGAAAGCGGAACACTACAAGAGTGAGCTAAAGGGGCAGGGAGTGGCTGTAAATGGATTAAAGAGGCCTGAGATGGCATCAGGATTATGCTGCCTCAGTATTCCGTGTTCGCACATTTAAATGCAGCAGCCGTGTGTTTCAGAGGAGAGCTTTGGGCACCGGCACCTTTTTATTTACAAATTAAGCACTGAGGGCCCAGACCATAGAATTCCTAAACACCAGAAAGGAGAGATCCAATCCCAACAGCCATTCACGAAACACCTAAAGTGGGAATTATTCAGCCTTGTTACTTCAACTGAACTTCTACTGTACCTGAGGTTGTGATCGATGGTTGCCAAACACGGTGTTCAGAATGGAGTCTAACTTCCCGTTCCCTCAGCCAATGTCTACATTCACATCTCCTCTAGTGCTCTGAAATGACCAAAGATAATAAATATGACTTTACAAAAGCCATGCACAAACGAATAAGAAACTGGGGTCTGAGCCCATCAAGTGTCAGAATGTCTTGTGGCTGTATGTATATGGGATTATCATAGCGCAAACATAGTTAAAAGTCAGGGGAGCTGTGACTTCAAAGTCTTCAGTGAGGCTGCTAGCAAGCCAGCATCCAATGCAGGATTCAGCAAATATTCCAATAATTAGCCCCCCCCTCCGTCTCCCCGGCCTTTCTTCATGTGTAACACCCAAGTTCCACAATATTCTTTGAACGCTACCAAGGGCCTGACTTTGGGATTGGCTCACAAGTTACTCCATCACAAACGTGACACATACCCCATCTTCAGTATTACAAGCGCCGCTGGATCTAATACTACGGACAGGACACTTGTCATGTTTGTGATAGAGAAATTCATCCCGCAAACTCTACATCAGGCCCTACGTTGTTGGGAGCAACAATGGACACATTGGACAACCAGGTGACCTTGCCCCTGGTTCTGGAGCCCCCGTGGTGTCCTGACCACCAAGTGTATGAAACCCTCATGAAACCCTTCATCATCCAGGAAGGAAGCGGTGTTGAAGGAGGCGGTGCATTGGAATTGGATGTTGTTGCAGTGTCTAACGGGATCAAAGTGGACGGAAAACCCGTCTCACAGTCGATTACACGATTACTAAAGAGGAAATACGCAACGCAAAAGGCGTCGAGCACAGTCAAGCAGAGAGGGTTGGGAAGTGCAGAGGTGGAACTGTCACATATATTTCTACCACTTTTCCATATGTTGAATAAAATGGTAACCAATGGGTGAAAGAGTACCCGAGTACCCGTCCTAATAAAAAGGATGTGATAATCACAGTAATGGCATGAAAAATTACCAAAAGGAAATAAAAAAATTTAAAAAAATGAAATCATTTAAATTAAGATCAAAACATAGTGGAAGCATTGTCTGAGTGGGAGAAGTGGCTGGCCTCCCTGAAATTATACTTGATAATATTAAATTTATAGTTATTCACTACTCGTGACCAATCATCCTATCTGGAGAAAGAACCGGTTCACCTGCTCGAAGAAATGAGAGTTGGGTTCGTGAGACAGGTAGGCTGAGATTTTATTTACACACTGCCTCTGGACTTGTACCTGTCACTAATGACATACGGGCATTTTGTTTGATTTATGTGATTAAACGAGCTCATGCCTTGGTGAGACCCACAGAGTGGTTACATTGGTTTGAGATGTCAGCAAGTTTTTAGGGTTGTCATCAGTGCTTAATTTGTAAATAACAAGGCGCCGGTGCTCAAAGCTCTCCTCTTAAACACGCGGCTGCTGCAATTAAATGTGGGAACACGGAATACCGAGGCATCGTAATCCTGAAGCCATCTCGGGCCTCTTCATTTCATTTAAAGCACCCCCCAGCCTCTTCAGCTCACTTTTGCAAGTTTCTACTTTCTCCCATTGTGACGCTTTTTCGTTTTTCTCCTCTTCCGTCTTTCCCAAATGTGTCTTTTGTTCACAGCAAATGCTTGAGGCAGAAGAATAAGCCCCGGCCCTCAAAAATAAGTGCTGGTGCTCAGCCCCGGAAACAACAAGCACAAATTAAGGACTGGTTGTCCGTCAAATACTGTAGTTTGAATGGAGATTCTAAAATCTGTACTGGAGTTTACCTTTTAGAGATTATCCTAACATTTCTGATTCTATGTTTGTATCTATGTATATAAGTCATACATTTACCACTTCCGTGCATTGCGTGGCTCATGAACACCGCACTATGATGACATAAACAATACAATATACTGTCATTTGTTCAGAGTTGATCTTGGAGTATCTGCTGAGTAGAGTTAAGCTGTTATGTTATGTGGACTTGTAGAGCGCGCTAATCACCTGAGAGAGCTTCCAGGCACTTGGGCCGGTGTGGAGACCTGGTCCGAAGAGCCAGTGCTTCAGCTTCTTGCTAAACTCCAGCAGTAAGGACGTGTTTCGGATGTGCTGTGGGAGGTCATTCCATGGGTTAGGTGTGATGTAGGAGAACAAGTGCCCTCCTGGTCTGCTTCTGTGAAAGCAGGGGGTGTGTGGGACTGAGGCTCAGCGTGGGTGTCGGGGTGCATTGTGAAGGTTGGTGCGGTTGTTGAGGTATGCGGGTCCAACAGAGTTTTGTACCTGTGTGAGAAAAGTTTGCACTAGTTTCGTTTGTGAATGACTAATTTCAACACGTTGTATATATGCAGAATACCTGCACAAAGAAACTCCATGGACACTGTGATTTAATCAGATTACTTACCCTGGTTCAAGCGGCGTAACAAAGGCCCCGCTGTCCCCTCCAACGGGGAGAGAGCTCCGGGCGGGCCCCCTCAGCACAGTACACTGTGGACGGGCGGCAGGCCCCTGACTGGGGCCTGGGGGAAGAGGGCCCCCTACAGGTATTTTGCAGGGGGTGCCCTTTAAGTTTCGTTTACGCCACTGCCTGGTTCCATCACTTAGGCAAAACAAGTGGTCCTGTGGTTCAAAGCACTGCATGGCAACAGGCCTCAGCATCACGAGCATCCTTGTATCAATACAATTACAGCGGATCATGGAAACAACACACTCACAATGCACACATCCCTACTAGAAGCCTCTGGGTGCGGCTTCCCAGAAGGGTCTAGTGGGAAATCAGTGTTTTTACTCTGCCCTGGAGCTGTTGGAGGTGGACGCTGCTTTTAGCAGGCCAGGGAGTGAGCTCCCGCACACAGGTGTGAGTGACATCAACATGACTTCAGCTATGTTTCGCGTCATCACAATTACTTCAAAGGAGAAAAACTATTCTGTATGATGTGCTGCGTCCAAAATCTGAGATATTAAAAAATCATTTTAAAATTGCACTAAGTGGAATCCAACGCTTGCAGTCTGTATTTAAATGCGCAGACAAATGAAATTACGGCGTGAAAAAAATGGCAAGCAAGCCTCCACGGTTGCAATCTAACTGCTATAAATGTCCCATTTAGGGAAGATGTGTTTCCTAATTTCTAACAGAGCTAATATTGCGTTACCATAAAAACCCACCAAAAACTCCTGCTAACCGCATCTTTAATCAACGTTTGCAGAAACATTGTTTCCTCATGTAGCGCTGCATGTATATTTGAAGGTGCAGCAAGGGTCTCGATTACTGATGGTGGTAAAACCATCACCAAAACTGTGGTATTACTGCAAATTGATTAGCAGTTTGTTTTTAGGTTTTCACTCTAGGGTTAATACCACTTCCCTGGACATGATAACTGCGTGGATGATGTCACCTTTATGTTTAGTTTAACACCAAACTACCTATGACCCTCAAAGACAATTTCACTCATTTAAGAAAAAAGAAAAAAAAAAAAAAAGTATTGCTAAAACCAATATATTTGACCTGCATTTGGAGTCCTGATTTAAACACTGAAAAGGTCTCCTGCAATGAAAAGGATAACACAATACATGATTGGTTCTGTGATATGATGCCTTACTGAGTGGAAGATTGCAAAGTATGTTGACTCAATGTAGTGTTGATTTGAAAATAGTTCCTCGTGCTTTAGCAAGCAAGAACTGCGTTTGAATCAGAAAAATATGCTTACGTCACTGGAATTATGCAATTCTGCGACTGCAGTTTTTTGCATAGTTATGGATTTGCTGCATTTTTCACATAATTCGTCATTGGCTGCAAACTCTGCAGATTAAAAAAAAAAGTTCTCAAACGGATCAAAAGTTATTTAAAACGTTCCAACGTGTCTGCGTGCCCGTAGCGAAGGGTTACTGGTCATCGTTCAGTTCCTTATTTATTTATTTCTATGTTAAACTGGTAGTAATGAGGCGACATCTTCGCGCAGACAGTATTAGCAAATAATAAAGCAATTCTATCGAAAAACGAGCCACATTATGCCAAATAATTTGTATTTTCGTGCCGCATAATTTAGTCAACTCTGCTGCATAATTTAGTGCTCCCCGGGCGCACAATCCCTTTGAGTATGCTAAATATTAACCAATAACAAGAGGCGAGAAAGTAACATTCTTCTACGTGGAGACATAACCTACTCTATGTATATTTTAAATAATGTGTAACCGAGGTACTGATAGCTGTGGTCTCTGTACAGACTTAGGATGGGTACAAACAGGCCCCTCGCGCTGCGAACACCCTCTGGGTTCTGCTATAAACCACAGGAGGTGATCCTTTTTTGTGAGGAGGCGGGCCAGTCCCCGTGGGACTGTGGGGCCCAGAGGAACACGTGTCTGCTCTAAAATAAGCACTGGCGCCCCCGGTCCGACCGGCCGGCCCGGTTCCTAAGGATCGGACGGATTCTGCCTCCAGGAAGAGGGCGTGAAAAGTATTCTACCCACGAACAGGTGAGAAAACCTCACATTCCAGGGCTCGGGGAGGGCTCGAGAGCAGCATGTGCACACAAGTCATGCAGAGTGCACATTAAGAGCTGTGCGCATTCAGTGGTCTCCAAAGGCGAGATGTGCACACAAGCGCACCCAAGCCATACAGAATGCACATTAACAGCTGTGCTGTGCGCATTTAGTGGTCTCCAAAGGCTAAGAAAGTCGAGGGGGTGCAGACAAGCACAGCCAAGCCCTGCAGGGTGCGCATTAACAGCTGCGCGCATTCTGTGGTCTCCAAAGGCGAGGAACGTCAGAATGTGCACACAGGCGGCCCAAAATCCTACAGAGTGCACATTAACAGCTGTGCTGTGCACATTCAGTGGTCTCCAACGGCATGATTGTGCACACAAGCGCTTCCAAGTCCCGCAAGGTGCACATTGACAGCTGTGCGCATTCAGTGGTCTCCAAATGCGAGATGTGCACACAAGTGCAGCCAAGTCATACAGAGCGCACATTAACAGCTGTGCGCATTCAGTGGTCTCCAAAGGCGATGAACGTCAGGCGGTCACTGGACACGGGTCAGAGATCACACGGGGGCTCGCTGGAATGAGTTACACAAACGGCAGCACATCATTCATGTGAGAAGATGCCGCCATTGAATAAAGCAACCCCTAAAAACATCGGCTCTGATTTTCCCGCACACTTCCTTGATTTATAAAGTTCCATGAGGGTGATTTTGGGATATGAAGTGGTCCTCATACCCTGCAGCACTAGTACAGAGGGGCGTTGTCACGAATCTGAGGAAACGCGTTAACCCTGACTCCCCCGTGGAAACCCGAGGATCAGACCCAGGAGGGGCAGCCTGGCTCGGTGAGAAGCTCAAAGGATCACATCACTAGGGGGCTGTGAGCACCCCCGTGTAGACCCTGCATCAGACCCCAGTGCTCCTAATACCAGACCCCTGAGATCCTGTGTCTGTTCCTTGTGGGCCCCTCGGATGAGAAGCCAGAGGCCTTGACAGCTCCCTCTGTATTCTCTCTGTACCCAGTACTAAGGCTCCTGGCTGGCTGTGGCTGTTCCATATACCCCTAGGATCAGATCATGGAAGGATTGTGGCTGTTCCCTCTGTACCCCTTGGAATCACATGTTGGAAAGACTGTGGCCGTTCCCTCCTTACCCCCTAGTTCAGATCCTGAAAGGGATGTGACTTGTCCTCTGTACCCTCCCCCCCAACAGTTCAGATCCTGGAAGGACTGTGGTTGTTCCTCTCTGTATCCCTTAGCATCCGATCCTGAAAGAGATGGGACTCATCCCCCCTGTACCCCCTAGTGCAGCTCCTGGAAGGGACGTGGCTGTTCCCTATGTACCCCCCAATCCAGATCCTGGAAAGACTGTGGCTGTTCCCTCTGTACCCCCTAGTTGAGATTCTGAAAGGGATGTGGCTGTTCCCTCTGTAACCTCTAGGATCAGATCCTGAAAGGGATGTGACTGATCCCTCTGTAACCCCTAGTGCAGGTCCTGGAAGGGACGTGGCTGTTCCCTCTCTATCCCTTAGGATCATATCCTGGAAGGGATGTGACTCATCCCCCTGTACCCCCTAGTTCAGATCCTGAAAGGGATGTGACTGGTCCCTCTGTATCCTCCCCCCCACCAGTTCAGATCCTGGAAGGACTGTGGTTGTTCCTCTCTGTATCTCTTAGGATCCGATCCTGAAAGGGATGGGACTCATCCCCCTATACCCCCTAGTGCAGCTCCTGGAAGGGACGTGGCTGTTCCCTCTGTATCCCCCCAATCCAGATCCTGGAAAGACTGTGGCTGTTCCCTCTGTACCCCCTAGTTGAGATTCTGAAAGGGATGTGGCTGTTCCCTCTGTAACCTCTAGGATCAGATCCTGAAAGGGATGTGACTGATACCTCTGTACTCCCTTGTTCAGGTCCTGGAAGGACTGTGGCGGTTCCCTCCTTACCCCCTAGTTTAGATCCTGAAAGGGATGTGGGTGTTCCCTCTGTTCCCTCTAGGATCAGTTCCTGAAAGGGATGCGACTGATACCTCTGTACTTTCTAGTTCAGGTCCTGGAAGGGATGTGGCAGTTCTCTCTGTAACCCTAGTATAGACCCCGAAGGAATGTGGCCGCTTCCTCTGTACCCCCTAGTTCATATCCTGAAGGGCCGTGGGCGTTCACTTGGTACCCAACTCTTCAGCTCCCGGAAGGCTGTAGCTGTTCCCTCTGTATCCTGGAGGATCAGATCCTGGAAGGGCTGTGGTCTTTCTCTCTACACCCCTAACAATCCGACCCTGGAAGGGCTTTGGCTGACCCCTCTGATCTCAGTAGTTCAGATCCTGGAAGGCTGTGGCTGCTCTCTCTTTACCTCCTAGTTCAGGTTCCTGAGATGCTGTGGAATATTCCCCCATAGCTGCTACCCCAAGTGAATGCCAGATGTTAGACAAATTGTAAGCATTCCACTGATCACCTTTTGTGTGTTTGAAGTGCTGCCCTAAGGGGGCCCAGGGTATGCCCAGATGTGGACATTTGCTCACATGGCCTCTGGAACCAAGCTAGATGGACTAATGAGCCCTGTTCCGGGTGAACCCAACTGTGGCTTGCTTATCTTCTGGTACCTGGGACGGCAGTGCCGGCTGGACTGTTCCTATTGGAGCAGGGTCATGACTGATCTGCATAGGGCTGTAGTGAAACTGAGGCGGCAGGGTGAGCAAAAGAAGAATGTGTTATGTTACTACCCTGAGGAACTACCAGTGGTCAGAGAAATCACAAGCATTCCTCCCATCACCATTTGTGTGTTTGACGTTCCATCTATAACCAGCCAGATAAAATCCTAGAGGGCTTGAGAGTGCTCCCGTAGCCTCCACTAGCCTCTCCTTAGGACAGTGCGGTCACTCCCTCTTTTACCAGCAAGATCAGATTCCAGAGGAAAAGAGGCTGCTCCACCTGTAGCCACCAAGACCTGATACCCCAGAGTGGCTGCTCCCTCTGACACAGCCTCCTCACTCTGACACAGCCTCCACAATCAGATCCAGAGAGGCTGCGGCTGCTCCCTCTGACAACCTCCACAATCAGATCCCGAGAGGCTGTGGCTGCTCCCTCTGACACAGCCTCTACAACCTCTGACACAGCCTCCACAATCAGATCCAAGAGCCTGTGGCTGCTCTCTCTGACACAACCTCCACAATAAGATCCCAAGAGGCTGTAGCTGCTCCTTCTGACACAGCCTCCTCTCTCTGACACAGCCTCCACAATCAGATCCAGAGAGGCTGTGGCTGCTCCCTCTGACACAACCTCCACAATCAGATCACGAGAGGCTGTGCCTGCTCCCTCTGACACAGCCTCCACAATCAGATCCCAAGAGGCTGTGGCTGCGGCTGCTCCCTCTGACACAGCCTCCTCCCTCTGACACAGCCTCCACAATCAGATCCCGAGAGCCTGGGGATGCTCCCTCTGACACAACCTCCACATTCAGATCCCGAGAGGCTGTGGCTGCTCCCTCTGACACAGCCTCTACAACCTCTGACACAGCCTCCACAATCAGATCCAAGAGCCTGTGGCTGCTCCCTCTGACACAACCTCCACAATCAGATCCCGAGAGGCTGTGGCTGCTCCCTCTGACAGCCTCCACAATCAGATCCTGAGAGGCTGTGTCTGCTCCCTCTGACACAGCCTCCACAATCAGATCCTGAGAGTCTGTGGCTTCTCCCTCTGGCTCAGCCTCCACAATTAGATCCAGAGTGGCTGTGGCTGCTACCTCTGATACAGCCTCCACAATCAGATCCCGAGAGGCTGCGGCTGCTCCCTCTGACACAGCCTCCTCCCTCTGACACAGCCTCCACAATCAGATCCAGAGAGGCTGTGGCTGCTCCCTCTGACACAGCCTCCACAATCAGATCCCAAGAGCCTGTGGATGCTCCCTCTGACACAGCCTCCACAATCAGATCACTGAGGGGCTGTGGCTGCTCCCTCTGACACAGCCTCTACAACATCTGACACAGCCTCCACAATCAGGTCCCGAGAGGCTGTGCCTGCTCCCTCTGACACAGCCTCCACAATCAGATCCCGAGAGGCTGTGGCTGCTCCCTCTGACACAGCCTCTACAACTTCTGACACAGCCTCCACAATCAGATCCGAGAGCCTGTGGCTGCTCCCTCTGACACAACATCCACAATCAGATCCCGAGAGGCTGTAGCTGCTCCCTCTGACACAGTCTCCACAATCAGATCCCGAGAGTCTGTGGCTGCTCCCTCTGACACAATCTCCACAATCAGATCCCAAGAGGCTGTGGCTGCTCCCTCTGACACAGCCTCCACAACCTCTGACACAGCCTCCACAATCAGATCCGAGAGCCTGTGGCTGCTCCCTCTAACACAACCTCCACAATCAGATCCCGAGAGGCTGTGGCTGCTCCCTCTGACAGCCTCCACAATCATATCCTGAGAGGCTGTGGCTTCTCCCTCTGGTTCAGCCTCCACAATTTGATCCAGAGCAGCTGTGGCTGCTACCTCTGATACAGCCTCCACAATCAGATCCCGAGAGGTTGTGGCTGCGGCTGCTCCCTCTGACACAGTCGTCTCCCTCTGACACAGCCTCCACAATCATATCCAGAGAGGCTGTGGCTGCTCCCTCTGACACAGCCTCCACAATCAGATCCCGAGAGCCTGTGGATGCTCCCTCTGACACAGCCTCCACAATCAGATCCCTGAGGGGCTGTGGCTACTCCCTCTGACACAACCTCCACAATCAGATCCCGAGAGGCTATAGCTACTCCCTCTGACACAGCGTCCACAATCAGATCCCGAGAGCCTGTGGCTGCTCCCTCTGACACAATCTTCACAATCAGATCCCGAGAGGCTGTGGCTGCTCCCTCTGACACAGCTTCTACAACCTCTGACACAGCCTCCACAATCAGATCCGAGAGCCTGTGGTTGCTCCCTCTGACACAGCCTCCACAATCAGATCCTGAGAGGCTGTGTCTGCTCCCTCTGACACAGCCTCCACAATCAGATCCTGAGAGGCTGTGGCTTCTCCCTCTGGCTCAGCCTCCACAATTAGATCCAGAGTGGCTGTGGCTGCTACCTCTGATACAGCCTCCACAATCAGATCCCGAGAGGCTGCGGCTGCTCCCTCTGACACAGCCTCCTCCCTCTGACACAGCCTCCACAATCAGATCCAGAGAGGCTGTGGCTGCTCCCTCTGACACAGCCTCCACAATCAGATCCCAAGAGCCTGTGGATGCTCCCTCTGACACAGCCTCCACAATCAGATCACTGAGGGGCTGTGGCTGCTCCCTCTGACACAGCCTCTACAACATCTGACACAGCCTCCACAATCAGGTCCCGAGAGGCTGTGCCTGCTCCCTCTGACACAGCCTCCACAATCAGATCCCGAGAGGCTGTGGCTGCTCCCTCTGACACAGCCTCTACAACCTCTGACACAGCCTCCACAATCAGATCCGAGAGCCTGTGGCTGCTCCCTCTGACACAACATCCACAATCAGATCCCGAGAGGCTGTAGCTGCTCCCTCTGACACAGTCTCCACAATCAGATCCCGAGAGTCTGTGGCTGCTCCCTCTGACACAATCTCCACAATCAGATCCCAAGAGGCTGTGGCTGCTCCCTCTGACACAGCCTCCACAACCTCTGACACAGCCTCCACAATCAGATCCGAGAGCCTGTGGCTGCTCCCTCTAACACAACCTCCACAATCAGATCCCGAGAGGCTGTGGCTGCTCCCTCTGACAGCCTCCACAATCAGATCCTGAGAGGCTGTGGCTTCTCCCTCTGGTTCAGCCTCCACAATTTGATCCAGAGCGGCTGTGGCTGCTACCTCTGATACAGCCTCCACAATCAGATCCCGAGAGGTTGTGGCTGCGGCTGCTCCCTCTGACACAGTCGCCTCCCTCTGACACAGCCTCCACAATCATATCCAGAGAGGCTGTGGCTGCTCCCTCTGACACAGCCTCCACAATCAGATCCCGAGAGCCTGTGGATGCTCCCTCTGACACAGCCTCCCCAATCAGATCCCTGAGGGGCTGTGGCTACTCCCTCTGACACAACCTCCACAATCAGATCCCGAGAGGCTATAGCTACTCCCTCTGACACAGCGTCCACAATCAGATCCCGAGAGCCTGTGGCTGCTCCCTCTGACACAATCTCCACAATCAGATCCCGAGAGGCTGTGGCTGCTCCCTCTGACACAGCCTCTACAACCTCTGACACAGCCTCCA
This sequence comes from Pleurodeles waltl, assembly GCF_031143425.1. Classification (NCBI taxonomy): domain Eukaryota; kingdom Metazoa; phylum Chordata; class Amphibia; order Caudata; family Salamandridae; genus Pleurodeles; species Pleurodeles waltl. The sequence goes on from NC_090450.1 coordinate 6,832,532, forward strand.
CAATCAGATCCGAGAGCCTGTGGTTGCTCCCTCTGACACAACCTCCACAATCAGATCCTGAGAGGCTGTAGCTGTTCCCTCTGACACAGCCTCCTCTCTCTGACACAGCCTCCACAATCAGATCCCAAGAGGCTGTGGCTGCTACCTCTGACACAACCTCCACAATCAGATCACTGAGGGGCTGTGGCTGCTCCCTCTGACACAGCCTCCTCTCTCTGACACAGCCTCCACAATCAGACCCAGAGAGGCTGTGGCTGCTCCCTCTGACACAACCTCCACAATCGGATCCCGAGAGGCTGTGCCTGCTCCCTCTGACACAGCCTCCACAATCAGATCCCGACAGGTTGTGGCTGCTCCCTCCGACACAGCCTCCACAATCAGATCCCGAGAGGCTGAGGCTGCGGCTGCTCCCTCTGACACAGCCTCCACAATCCGATCCCGAGAGGCTGTGGCTGCTCCCTCTGACACAGCCTCCTCCCTCTGACACAGCCTCCACAATCAGATCCAGAGAGGCTGTGGCTGCTCCCTCTGACACAGCCTCTACAATCAGATCCTGAGAGGCTGTGGCTTCTCCCTCTGGCTCAGCCTCCACAATTAGATCCAGAGCGGCTGTGGCTGCTATCTCTGATACAGCCTCCACAATCAGATCCCGAGAGGCTGTGGCTGCTCCCTCGGACACAGCCTCCACAATCAGATCCCGAGAGGCTGTGGCTGCTCCCTCGGACACAGCCTCCACAATCAGATCCAGAGAGGCTGTGGCTGCGGCTGCTCCCTCTGACACAGCCTCCTCCCTCTGACACAGCCTCCACAATCAGATCCCGAGAGCCTGGGGATGCTCCCTCTGACACAGCCTCTACAACATCTGACACAGCCTCCACAATCAGATCCCGAGAGGCTGTGCCTGCTCCCTCTGACACAGCCTCCACAATCAGATCCTGAGAGGCTGTGGCTGCTCCCTCTGACACAGCCTCCACAATCAGATCCTGAGAGGCTGTGCCTGCTCCCTCTGACACGGCCTCCACAATCAGATCCCGAGAGGCTCTGGCTGCTCACTCTGGCTTAGCCTCCACAATCAGATCCAGAGAGGCTGTGGCTGCTCCCTCCACAATCACATCCCTGAGAGGCTTTGGCTGCTCCCTCTGACACAGCCTCCATAATCAGATCCAGAGAGGCTGTGGCTGCTCCCTCCACAATCACATCCCTGAGAGGCTGTGATGCTCCCTCTGACACAGCCTCCACAATCAGACCCTGAGAGGCTGTGTCTGCTACCTCTGACACAGCCTCCACAATCAGACCCTGAGAGGCTGTGGCTTCTCCCTCTGGCTCAGCCTCCACAATTAGATCCAGAGCGGCTGTGGCTGCTACCTCTGATACAGCCTCCACAATCAGATCCCGAGAGGCTGTGGCTGCTCTCTCAGACACAGCCTCCACAATCAGATCCCGAGAAGCTGTGGCTGCTCTCTCTGACACAGCCTCCACAATCAGATCCAGAGAGGCTGTGGCTGCGGCTGCTCCCTCTGACACAGCCTCCTCCCTCTGACACAGCTTCCACAATCAGATCCCGAGAGCCTGTGGATGCTCCCTCTGACACAGCCTCTACAACATCTGACACAGCCTCCACAATCAGATCCCGAGAGGCTGTGGCTGCTCCCTCTGACACAGCCTCCACAATCAGATCCTGAGAGGCTGTGCCTGCTCCCTCTGACACAGCCTCCACAATCAGATCCCGAGAGGCTGTGGCTGCTCCCTCTGACACAGCCTCCACAATCAGATCCCCGAGAGGCTGTGGCTGCTCCCTCTGACACAGGCTGCTCCCTCTGACACAGCCTCCTCCCTCTGACACAGCCTCTACAATCAGATCCCGAGAGCCTGTGGCTGCTCCCTCTGACACAGCCTCCACAATCAGATCCCCGAGAGGCTGTGGCTGCTCCCTCTGACACAGCCTCTACAATCAGATCCCGAGAGCCTGTGGCTGCTCCCTCTGACACAACCTCTACAATCAGATCCCATAAGCCTGTGGCTGCTCCCTCTGACACAACCTCTACAATCAGATCCAGAGTGGCTGTGGCTGCTCTCTCTGACACAGCCTCCACAATCAGATCCAGAGAGGCTGTGGCTGCGGCTGCTCCCTCTGACACAGCCTCCTCCCTCTGACACAGCTTCCACAATCAGATCCCGAGAGCCTGTGGATGCTCCCTCTGACACAGCCTCTACAACATCTGACACAGCCTCCACAATCAGATCCCGAGAGGCTGTGGCTGCTCCCTCTGACACAGCCTCCACAATCAGATCCTGAGAGGCTGTGCCTGCTCCCTCTGACACAGCCTCCACAATCAGATCCCGAGAGGCTGTGGCTGCTCCCTCTGACACAGCCTCCACAATCAGATCCCCGAGAGGCTGTGGCTGCTCCCTCTGACACAGGCTGCTCCCTCTGACACAGCCTCCTCCCTCTGACACAGCCTCTACAATCAGATCCCGAGAGCCTGTGGCTGCTCCCTCTGACACAGCCTCCACAATCAGATCCCCGAGAGGCTGTGGCTGCTCCCTCTGACACAGCCTCTACAATCAGATCCCGAGAGCCTGTGGCTGCTCCCTCTGACACAACCTCTACAATCAGATCCAGAGAGGCTGTGGCTGCTCCCTCCACAATCACATCCCTGAGAGGCTGTGGCTGCTCCCTCTGACACAGCCTCCATAATCAGATCCAGAGAGGCTGTGGCTGCTCCCTCCACAATCACATCCCTGAGAGGCTGTGATGCTCCCTCTGACACAGCCTCCACAATCAGATCCTGAGAGGCTGTGTCTGCTCCCTCTGACACAGCCTCCACAATCAGATCCTGAGAGGCTGTGGCTTCTCCCTCTGGCTCAGCCTCCACAATTAGATCCAGAGCGGCTGTGGCTGCTACCTCTGATACAGCCTCCACAATCAGATCCCGAGAGGCTGTGGCTGCTCCCTCGGACACAGCCTCCTCTCTCTGACACAGCCTCCACAATCAGACCCAGAGAGGCTGTGGCTGCTCCCTCTGACACAACCTCCACAATCGGATCCCGAGAGGCTGTGCCTGCTCCCTCTGACACAGCCTCCACAATCAGATCCCGACAGGCTGTGGCTGCTCCCTCCGACACAGCCTCCACAATCAGATCCCGAGAGGCTGAGGCTGCTGCTGCTCCCTCTGACACAGCCTCCACAATCCGATCCCGAGAGGCTGTGGCTGCTCCCTCTGACACAGCCTCCTCCCTCTGACACAGCCTCCACAATCAGATCCAGAGAGGCTGTGGCTGCTCCCTCTGACACAGCCTCCACAATCAGATCCTGAGAGGCTGTGGCTTCTCCCTCTGGCTCAGCCTCCACAATTAGATCCAGAGCGGCTGTGGCTGCTATCTCTGATACAGCCTCCACAATCAGATCCCGAGAGGCTGTGGCTGCTCCCTCGGACACAGCCTCCACAATCAGATCCTGAGAGGCTGTGGCTGCTCCCTCGGACACAGCCTCCACAATCAGATCCAGAGAGGCTGTGGCTGCGGCTGCTCCCTCTGACACAGCCTCCTCCCTCTGACACAGCCTCCACAATCAGATCCCGAGAGCCTGGGGATGCTCCCTCTGACACAGCCTCTACAACATCTGACACAGCCTCCACAATCAGATCCCGAGAGGCTGTGCCTGCTCCCTCTGACACAGCCTCCACAATCAGATCCTGAGAGGCTGTGGCTGCTCCCTCTGACACAGCCTCCACAATCAGATCCTGAGAGGCTGTGCCTGCTCCCTCTGACACGGCCTCCACAATCAGATCCCGAGAGGCTCTGGCTGCTCACTCTGGCTTAGCCTCCACAATCAGATCCTGAGAGGCAGTGGCTGCTCCCTCTGACACAGCCTCCACAATCAGATCCAGAGAGGCTGTGGCTGCTCCCTCCACAATCACATCCCTGAGAGGCTGTGGCTGCTCCCTCTGACACAGCCTTCATAATCAGATCCAGAGAGGCTGTGGCTGCTCCCTCCACAATCACATCCCTGAGAGGCTGTGATGCTCCCTCTGACACAGCCTCCACAATCAGATCCTGAGAGGCTGTGTCTGCTCCCTCTGACACAGCCTCCACAATCAGATCCTGAGAGGCTGTGGCTTCTCCCTCTGGCTCAGCCTCCACAATTAGATCCAGAGCGGCTGTGGCTGCTACCTCTGATACAGCCTCCACAATCAGATCCCGAGAGGCTGTGGCTGCTCTCTCGGACACAGCCTCCACAATCAGATCCCGAGAGGCTGTGGCTGCTCTCTCTGACACAGCCTCCACAATCAGATCCAGAGAGGCTGTGGCTGCGGCTGCTCCCTCCGACACAGCCTCCTCCCTCTGACACAGCTTCCACAATCAGATCCCGAGAGCCTGTGGATGCTCTCTCTGACACAGCCTCTACAACATCTGACACAGCCTCCACAATCAGATCCCGAGAGGCTGTGGCTGCTCCCTCTGACACAGCCTCCACAATCAGATCCTGAGAGGCTGTGCCTGCTCCCTCTGACACAGCCTCCACAATCAGATCCCGAGAGGCTGTGGCAGCTCCCTCTGACACAGCCTCCACAATCAGATCCCCGAGAGGCTGTGGCTGCTCCCTCTGACACAGGCTGCTCCCTCTGACACAGCCTCCTCCCTCTGACACAGCCTCTACAATCAGATCCCGAGAGCCTGTGGCTGCTCCCTCTGACACAGCCTCCACAATCAGATCCCCGAGAGGCTGTGGCTGCTCCCTCTGACACAGCCTCTACAATCAGATCCAGAGTGGCTGTGGCTGCTCTCTCTGACACAGCCTCCTCCCTCTGACACAGCTTCCACAATCAGATCCCGAGAGCCTGTGGATGCTCCCGCTGACACAGCCTCTACAACATCTGACACAGCCTCCACAATCAGATCCCGAGAGGCTGTGGCTGCTCCCTCTGACACAGCCTCCACAATCAGATCCAGAGAGGCTGTGGCTGCGGCTGCTCCCTCTGACACAGCCTCCTCCCTCTGACACAGCTTCCACAATCAGATCCCGAGAGCCTGTGGATGCTCCCTCTGACACAGCCTCTACAACATCTGACACAGCCTCCACAATCAGATCCCGAGAGGCTGTGGCTGCTCCCTCTGACACAGCCTCCACAATCAGATCCTGAGAGGCTGTGCCTGCTCCCTCTGACACAGCCTCCACAATCAGATCCCGAGAGGCTGTGGCTGCTCCCTCTGACACAGCCTCCACAATCAGATCCCCGAGAGGCTGTGGCTGCTCCCTCTGACACAGGCTGCTCCCTCTGACACAGCCTCCTCCCTCTGACACAGCCTCTACAATCAGATCCCGAGAGCCTGTGGCTGCTCCCTCTGACACAGCCTCCACAATCAGATCCCCGAGAGGCTGTGGCTGCTCCCTCTGACACAGCCTCCACAATCAGATCACTGAGGGGCTGTGGCTGCTCCCTCTGACACAGCCTCTACAACATCTGACACAGCCTCCACAATCAGGTCCCGAGAGGCTGTGCCTGCTCCCTCTGACACAGCCTCCACAATCAGATCCCGAGAGGCTGTGGCTGCTCCCTCTGACACAGCCTCTACAACCTCTGACACAGCCTCCACAATCAGATCCGAGAGCCTGTGGCTGCTCCCTCTGACACAACATCCACAATCAGATCCCGAGAGGCTGTAGCTGCTCCCTCTGACACAGTCTCCACAATCAGATCCCGAGAGTCTGTGGCTGCTCCCTCTGACACAATCTCCACAATCAGATCCCAAGAGGCTGTGGCTGCTCCCTCTGACACAGCCTCCACAACCTCTGACACAGCCTCCACAATCAGATCCGAGAGCCTGTGGCTGCTCCCTCTAACACCACCTCCACAATCAGATCCCGAGAGGCTGTGGCTGCTCCCTCTGACAGCCTCCACAATCAGATCCTGAGAGGCTGTGGCTTCTCCCTCTGGTTCAGCCTCCACAATTTGATCCAGAGCGGCTGTGGCTGCTACCTCTGATACAGCCTCCACAATCAGATGCCGAGAGGTTGTGGCTGCGGCTGCTCCCTCTGACACAGTCGCCTCCCTCTGACACAGCCTCCACAATCATATCCAGAGAGGCTGTGGCTGCTCCCTCTGACACAGCCTCCACAATCAGATCCCGAGAGCCTGTGGATGCTCCCTCTGACACAGCCTCCACAATCAGATCCCTGAGGGGCTGTGGCTACTCCCTCTGACACAACCTCCACAATCAGATCCCGAGAGGCTATAGCTACTCCCTCTGACACAGCGTCCACAATCAGATCCCGAGAGCCTGTGGCTGCTCCCTCTGACACAATCTCCACAATCAGATCCCGAGAGGCTGTGGCTGCTCCCTCTGACACAGCCTCTACAACCTCTGACACAGCCTCCACAATCAGATCCGAGAGCCTGTGGTTGCTCCCTCTGACACAACCTCCACAATCAGATCCTGAGAGGCTGTAGCTGTTCCCTCTGACACAGCCTCCTCTCTCTGACACAGCCTCCACAATCAGATCTCAAGAGGCTGTGGCTGCTACCTCTGACACAACCTCCACAATCAGATCACTGAGGGGCTGTGGCTGCTCCCTCTGACACAGCCTCCTCTCTCTGACACAGCCTCCACAATCAGACCCAGAGAGGCTGTGGCTGCTCCCTCTGACACAACCTCCACAATCGGATCCCGAGAGGCTGTGCCTGCTCCCTCTGACACAGCCTCCACAATCAGATCCCGACAGGATGTGGCTGCTCCCTCCGACACAGCCTCCACAATCAGATCCCGAGAGGCTGAGGCTGCGGCTGCTCCCTCTGACACAGCCTCCACAATCCGATCCCGAGAGGCTGTGGCTGCTCCCTCTGACACAGCCTCCTCCCTCTGACACAGCCTCCACAATCAGATCCAGAGAGGCTGTGGCTGCTCCCTCTGACACAGCCTCCACAATCAGATCCTGAGAGGCTGTGGCTTCTCCCTCTGGCTCAGCCTCCACAATTAGATCCAGAGCGGCTGTGGCTGCTATCTCTGATACAGCCTCCACAATCAGATCCCGAGAGGCTGTGGCTGCTCCCTCGGACACAGCCTCCACAATCAGATCCCGAGAGGCTGTGGCTGCTCCCTCGGACACAGCCTCCACAATCAGATCCAGAGAGGCTGTGGCTGCGGCTGCTCCCTCTGACACAGCCTCCTCCCTCTGACACAGCCTCCACAATCAGATCCCGAGAGCCTGGGGATGCTCCCTCTGACACAGCCTCTACAACATCTGACACAGCCTCCACAATCAGATCCCGAGAGGCTGTGCCTGCTCCCTCTGACACAGCCTCCACAATCAGATCCTGAGAGGCTGTGGCTGCTCCCTCTGACACAGCCTCCACAATCAGATCCTGAGAGGCTGTGCCTGCTCCCTCTGACACGGCCTCCACAATCAGATCCCGAGAGGCTGTGGCTGCTCACTCTGGCTTAGCCTCCACAATCAGATCCAGAGAGGCTGTTGCTGCTCCCTCCACAATCACATCCCTGAGAGGCTGTGGCTGCTCCCTCTGACACAGCCTCCATAATCAGATCCAGAGAGGCTGTGGCTGCTCCCTCCACAATCACATCCCTGAGAGGCTGTGATGCTCCCTCTGACACAGCCTCCACAATCAGATCCTGAGAGGCTGTGTCTGCTCCCTCTGACACAGCCTCCACAATCAGATACTGAGAGGCTGTGGCTTCTCCCTCTGGCTCAGCCTCCACAATTAGATCCAGAGCGGCTGTGGCTGCTACCTCTGATACAGCCTCCACAATCAGATCCCGAGAGGCTGTGGCTGCTCTCTCAGACACAGCCTGCACAATCAGATCCCGAGAGGCTGTGGCTGCTCTCTCTGACACAGCCTCCACAATCAGATCCAGAGAGGCTGTGGCTGCTCCCTCTGACACAGCCTCCTCCCTCTGACACAGCTTCCACAATCAGATCCCGAGAGCCTGTGGATGCTCCCTCTGACACAGCCTCTACAACATCTGACACAGCCTCCACAATCAGATCCCGAGAGGCTGTGGCTGCTACCTCTGACACAGCCTCCACAATCAGATCCTGAGAGGCTGTGCCTGCTCCCTCTGACACAGCCTCCACAATCAGATCCCGAGAGGCTGTGGCTGCTCCCTCTGACACAGCCTCCACAATCAGATCCCCGAGAGGCTGTGGCTGCTCCCTCTGACACAGGCTGCTCCCTCTGACACAGCCTCCTCCCTCTGACACAGCCTCCACAATCAGATCCCCGAGAGGCTGTGGCTGCTCCCTCTGACACAGCCTCTACAATCAGATCCCGAGAGCCTGTGGCTGCTCCCTCTGACACAACCTCTACAATCAGATCCAGAGTGGCTGTGGCTGCTCTCTCTGACACAGCCTCCACAATCAGATCCAGAGAGGCTGTGGCTGCGGCTGCTCCCTCTGACACAGCCTCCTCCCTCTGACACAGCTTCCACAATCAGATCCCGAGAGCCTGTGGATGCTCCCTCTGACACAGCCTCTACAACATCTGACACAGCCTCCACAATCAGATCCCGAGAGGCTGTGGCTGCTCCCTCTGACACAGCCTCCACAATCAGATCCTGAGAGGCTGTGCCTGCTCCCTCTGACACAGCCTCCACAATCAGATCCCGAGAGGCTGTGGCTGCTCCCTCTGACACAGCCTCCACAATCAGATCCCCGAGAGGCTGTGGCTGCTCCCTCTGACACAGGCTGCTCCCTCTGACACAGCCTCCTCCCTCTGACACAGCCTCTACAATCAGATCCCGAGAGCCTGTGGCTGCTCCCTCTGACACAGCCTCCACAATCAGATCCCCGAGAGGCTGTGGCTGCTCCCTCTGACACAGCCTCTACAATCAGATCCCGAGAGCCTGTGGCTGCTCCCTCTGACACAACCTCTACAATCAGATCCAGAGAGACTGTGGCTGCTCCCTCCACAATCACATCCCTGAGAGGCTGTGGCTGCTCCCTCTGACACAGCCTCCATAATCAGATCCAGAGAGGCTGTGGCTGCTCCCTCCACAATCACATCCCTGAGAGGCTGTGATGCTCCCTCTGACACAGCCTCCACAATCAGATCCTGAGAGGCTGTGTCTGCTCCCTCTGACACAGCCTCCACAATCAGATCCTGAGAGGCTGTGGCTTCTCCCTCTGGCTCAGCCTCCACAATTAGATCCAGAGCGGCTGTGGCTGCTACCTCTGATACAGCCTCCACAATCAGATCCCGAGAGGCTGTGGCTGCTCCCTCGGACACAGCCTCCTCTCTCTGACACAGCCTCCACAATCAGACCCAGAGAGGTTGTGGCTGCTCCCTCTGACACAACCTCCACAATCGGATCCCGAGAGGCTGTGCCTGCTCCCTCTGACACAGCCTCCACAATCAGATCCCGACAGGCTGTGGCTGCTCCCTCCGACACAGCCTCCACAATCAGATCCCGAGAGGCTGAGGCTGCGGCTGCTCCCTCTGACACAGCCTCCACAATCCGATCCCGAGAGGCTGTGGCTGCTCCCTCTGACACAGCCTCCTCCCTCTGACACAGCCTCCACAATCAGATCCAGAGAGGCTGTGGCTGCTCCCTCTGACAAAGCCTCCACAATCAGATCCTGAGAGGCTGTGGCTTCTCCCTCTGGCTCAGCCTCCACAATTAGATCCAGAGCGGCTGTGGCTGCTATCTCTGATACAGCCTCCACAATCAGATCCCGAGAGGCTGTGGCTGCTCCCTCGGACACAGCCTCCACAATCAGATCCCGAGAGGCTGTGGCTGCTCCCTCGGACACACCCTCCACAATCAGATCCAGAGAGGCTGTGGCTGCGGCTGCTCCCTCTGACACAGCCTCCTCCCTCTGACACAGCCTCCACAATCAGATCCCGAGAGCCTGGGGATGCTCCCTCTGACACAGCCTCTACAACATCTGACACAGCCTCCACAATCAGATCCCGAGAGGCTGTGCCTGCTCCCTCTGACACAGCCTCCACAATCAGATCCTGAGAGGCTGTGGCTGCTCCCTCTGACACAGCCTCCACAATCAGATCCTGAGAGGCTGTGCCTGCTCCCTCTGACACGGCCTCCACAATCAGATCCCGAGAGGCTCTGGCTGCTCACTCTGGCTTAGCCTCCACAATCAGATCCTGAGAGGCAGTGGCTGCTCCCTCTGACACAGCCTCCACAATCAGATCCAGAGAGGCTGTGGCTGCTCCCTCCACAATCACATCCCTGAGAGGCTGTGGCTGCTCCCTCTGACACAGCCTCCATAATCAGATCCAGAGAGGCTGTGGCTGCTCCCTCCACAATCACATCCCTGAGAGGCTGTGGCTGCTCCCTCTGACACAGCCTCCATAATCAGATCCAGAGAGGCTGTGGCTGCTCCCTCCACAATCACATCCCTGAGAGGCTGTGATGCTCCCTCTGACACAGCCTCCACAATCAGATCCTGAGAGGCTGTGTCTGCTCCCTCTGACACAGCCTCCACAATCAGATCCTGAGAGGCTGTGGCTTCTCCCTCTGGCTCAGCCTCCACAATTAGATCCAGAGCGGCTGTGGCTGCTACCTCTGATACAGCCTCCACAATCAGATCCCGAGAGGCTGTGGCTGCTCCCTCGGACACAGCCTCCTCTCTCTGACACAGCCTCCACAATCAGACCCAGAGAGGCTGTGGCTGCTCCCTCTGACACAACCTCCACAATCGGATCCCGAGAGGCTGTGCCTGCTCCCTCTGACACAGCCTCCACAATCAGATCCCGACAGGCTGTGGCTGCTCCCTCCGACACAGCCTCCACAATCAGATCCCGAGAGGCTGAGGCTGCGGCTGCTCCCTCTGACACAGCCTCCACAATCCGATCCCGAGAGGCTGTGGCTGCTCCCTCTGACACAGCCTCCTCCCTCTGACACAGCCTCCACAATCAGATCCAGAGAGGCTGTGGCTGCTCCCTCTGACACAGCCTCCACAATCAGATCCTGAGAGGCTGTGGCTTCTCCCTCTGGCTCAGCCTCCACAATTAGATCCAGAGCGGCTGTGGCTGCTATCTCTGATACAGCCTCCACAATCAGATCCCGAGAGGCTGTGGCTGCTCCCTCGGACACAGCCTCCACAATCAGATCCCGAGAGGCTGTGGCTGCTCCCTCGGACACAGCCTCCACAATCAGATCCAGAGAGGCTGTGGCTGCGGCTGCTCCCTCTGACACAGCCTCCTCCCTCTGACACAGCCTCCACAATCAGATCCCGAGAGCCTGGGGATGCTCCCTCTGACACAGCCTCTACAACATCTGACACAGCCTCCACAATCAGATCCCGAGAGGCTGTGCCTGCTCCCTCTGACACAGCCTCCACAATCAGATCCTGAGAGGCTGTGGCTGCTCCCTCTGACACAGCCTCCACAATCAGATCCTGAGAGGCTGTGCCTGCTCCCTCTGACACGGCCTCCACAATCAGATCCCGAGAGGCTCTGGCTGCTCACTCTGGCTTAGCCTCCACAATCAGATCCTGAGAGGCAGTGGCTGCTCCCTCTGACACAGCCTCCACAATCAGATCCAGAGAGGCTGTGGCTGCTCCCTCCACAATCACATCCCTGAGAGGCTGTGGCTGCTCCCTCTGACACAGCCTCCATAATCAGATCCAGAGAGGCTGTGGCTGCTCCCTCCACAATCACATCCCTGAGAGGCTGTGATGCTCCCTCTGACACAGCCTCCACAATCAGATCCTGAGAGGCTGTGTCTGCTCCCTCTGACACAGCCTCCACAATCAGATCCTGAGAGGCTGTGGCTTCTCCCTCTGGCTCAGCCTCCACAATTAGATCCAGAGCGGCTGTGGCTGCTACCTCTGATACAGCCTCCACAATCAGATCCCGAGAGGCTGTGGCTGCTCTCTCGGACACAGCCTCCACAATCAGATCCCGAGAGGCTGTGGCTGCTCTCTCTGACACAGCCTCCACAATCAGATCCAGAGAGGCTGTGGCTGCGGCTGCTCCCTCTGACACAGCCTCCTCCCTCTGACACAGCTTCCACAATCAGATCCCGAGAGCCTGTGGATGCTCCCTCCACAATCACATCCCTGAGAGGCTGTGATGCTCCCTCTGACACAGCCTCCACAATCAGATCCCGAGAGGCTGTGGCTGCTCCCTCTGACACAGCCTCCACAATCAGATCCTGAGAGGCTGTGCCTGCTCCCTCTGACACAGCCTCCACAATCAGATCCTGAGAGGCTGTGGCTTCTCCCTCTGGCTCAGCCTCCACAATTAGATCCAGAGCGGCTGTGGCTGCTACCTCTGATACAGCCTCCACAATCAGATCCCGAGAGGCTGTGGCTGCTCTCTCGGACACAGCCTCCACAATCAGATCCCGAGAGGCTGTGGCTGCTCCCTCTGACACAGCCTCTACAACATCTGACACAGCCTCCACAATCAGATCCCGAGAGGCTGTGGCTGCTCCCTCTGACACAGCCTCCACAATCAGATCCTGAGAGGCTGTGCCTGCTCCCTCTGACACAGCCTCCACAATCAGATCCCGAGAGGCTGTGGCTGCTCCCTCTGACACAGCCTCCACAATCAGATCCCCGAGAGGCTGTGGCTGCTCCCTCTGACACAGGCTGCTCCCTCTGACACAGCCTCCTCCCTCTGACACAGCCTCTACAATCAGATCCCGAGAGCCTGTGGCTGCTCCCTCTGACACAACCTCTACAATCAGATCCAGAGTGGCTGTGGCTGCTCTCTCTGACACAGCCTCCACAATCAGATCCAGAGAGGCTGTGGCTGCGGCTGCTCCCTCTGACACAGCCTCCTCCCTCTGACACAGCTTCCACAATCAGATCCCGAGAGCCTGTGGATGCTCCCTCTGACACAGCCTCTACAACATCTGACACAGCCTCCACAATCAGATCCCGAGAGGCTGTGGCTGCTCCCTCTGACACAGCCTCCACAATCAGATCCTGAGAGGCTGTGCCTGCTCCCTCTGACACAGCCTCCACAATCAGATCCCGAGAGGCTGTGGCTGCTCCCTCTGACACAGCCTCCACAATCAGATCCCCGAGAGGCTGTGGCTGCTCCCTCTGACACAGCCTCCTCCCTCTGACACAGCCTCTACAATCAGATCCCGAGAGCATGTAGCTGCTCCCTCTGACACAGCCTCCACAATCAGATCCCCGAGAGGCTGTGGCTGCTCCCTCTGACACAGCCTCTACAATCAGATCCCGAGAGCCTGTGGCTGCTCCCTCTGACACAACCTCTACAATCAGATCCAGAGAGGCTGTGGCTGCTCCCTCCACAATCACATCCCTGAGAGGCTGTGGCTGCTCCCTCTGACACAGCCTCCATAATCAGATCCAGAGAGGCTGTGGCTGCTCCCTCCACAATCACATCCCTGAGAGGCTGTGATGCTCCCTCTGACACAGCCTCCACAATCAGATCCTGAGAGGCTGTGTCTGCTCCCTCTGACACAGCCTCCACAATCAGATCCTGAGAGGCTGTGGCTTCTCCCTCTGGCTCAGCCTCCACAATTAGATCCAGAGCGGCTGTGGCTGCTACCTCTGATACAGCCTCCACAATCAGATCCCGAGAGGCTGTGGCTGCTCCCTCGGACACAGCCTCCACAATCAGATCCCGAGAGGCTGTGGCTGCTCTCTCTGACACAGCCTCCACAATCAGATCCAGAGAGGCTGTGGCTGCGGCTGCTCCCTCTGACACAGCCTCCTCCCTCTGACACAGCTTCCACAATCAGATCCCGAGAGCCTGTGGATGCTCCCTCTGACACAGCCTCTACAACATCTGACACAGCCTCCACAATCAGATCCCGAGAGGCTGTGGCTGCTCCCTCTGACACAGCCTCCACAATCAGATCCTGAGAGGCTGTGCCTGCTCCCTCTGACACAGCCTCCACAATCAGATCCCGAGAGGCTGTGGCTGCTCCCTCTGACACAGCCTCCACAATCAGATCCCCGAGAGGCTGTGGCTGCTCCCTCTGACACAGCCTCCTCCCTCTGACACAGCCTCTACAATCAGATCCCGAGAGCCTGTGGCTGCTCCCTCTGACACAGCCTCCACAATCAGATCCCCGAGAGGCTGTGGCTGCTCCCTCTGACACAGCCTCTACAATCAGATCCCGAGAGCCTGTGGCTGCTCCCTCTGACACAACCTCTACAATCAGATCCAGAGTGGCTGTGGCTGCTCCCTCTGACACAATCTCCACAATCAGATCCCGAGAGGCTGTGGCTGCTCCTTCTGCCACAGCCTCTACAACCTCTGACACAGCCTCCACAATCAGATCCCGAGAGCCTGTGGCTGCTCCCTCTGACACATCCTCCACAATCAGATCCCGAGAGGCTGTGGCTGCTCCCTCTGACATAGCATCTATGATCAGGTCACTGACAGGCTGTAGACACTTCCTCTAATACCAGCAAGATCGGATACCAGAAGGGCTGTTTGCTCCCTCTGTTGCTCCTAAGATCACTCCCCAAAGTGGATGCTCCCTCTGCCTCAGCCTCTACAATAAGGTCACTAATAGGCTGTATCCACTCCCTCTATAGCCGATAACATCAGAAGCAAGAGTGGCTGCTCCCTCTCCACAACCCCTGGGCTGAGATCCAAGATGGCGGGGCTGCGAACTCTGTTGCCCCAAATATCAGATGCAAGAGACAATGGGCTTGAATTCTAAACAACTTTTGATACAGTGGATCATGTGACCCTGATCAAGCTCTTTCCCAGGATTGGATATTAAGGTACCGACAATTGAATGGTTTCACCACTTTTTTGGTGAAGTTGGTTTCTTTTGAAAAAAGTATTTGAGCAGTTGGATATGGGGCACCTCAGCGATCTAACCTCTTCGATATGTCGAACATTTATGAGACCCTTGGCATTAGTACTTGAACAATTTCTTATTATGTATTGGACTCAGATCTTTTGATCATGTGACTCCTGGAAATCGGACTTCAGAAGCCTTCCACCAAATGCCTTTTGGCCTTGACTTGCTGGATGGGCAGAAATTTAACTAGACTTAAGCTTCCAAAACAAAGGTGCCTGCTTTTGGGAAAGGCGACCTATGCTCACCCTTGTAAAATGGGGGCAGGAAAAGCAATCATTAAAATACGAAAATCTGGCTCGGTTTCCACATTTTGCAGATCCTCATGCTGGATAAATTTCAAACCGTTCCATGATAAAGGCCAGCCTTCTTCCCTGAAGCTACTGACAAAAACAGAGGAGGCAAGAAGGCCGAGGTCTGGCCATCTCCTGTTTCATGTCGCCAGGGTGGATCTCTTGACCAAAAACAGGTAAGCCGAGAAAACCAAGGTCTGACCATAGTCTCTTGTTTCATGTTCCCCATGGAGAATCTTTAGACCAAAAACAGAGGGGACGAGAAGGCCGAGGTCGGACCATCTTCTCTTGCTTCATGTACCCAGTGTGATTTTTCAGACTAAAAACAGAGGGGGTGAGAAGGCTGAGGTATGAGTATCTTCTCTTGTTTCATGTCACCAGGATGAATCTCCAGACCAATAACAGGGGAGGCGATAATACCGAGGTCTGACCATCTCCTGTTCCATGTCCACAGGGTGGATCTCCAGACCAAAAACAGAGAGGGCGAGAAGACCAAGGTCTGACCATCTTCTCTTGTTTCATGTCTTCAGGGTGGATCTTAGGCCAAAAACAGAGGCGATGAGAAGGTCGAGGTCTGTCTTCTCTTGTTTCATGACCCTAGGGGGAAGAGCTTATGCACAAATTTATTCATTCCCCCCTCTGCCCTGATAAATCTTCCCCCCCCTTTGTCTGGGGTGAGGGGAAGGCCCACCCTAGCTCAAAAGTATATTGAAGGTTCAATATTCAAGAAGCGAAATACCCAGAAACTCCTGTCGATTGTTTTAAATATTGTTTAAACATCTACAATTCTGTAGACTTGGATAATGTTATCTGCTGAAACAATTAAATGTAATGTTATCGCAAGTTATGTATCTGTGCTTTTGTTTCACACAGTTACATTCTGCTGTAGCTATGGAGCACACCACTGTATGACAACTACGAGCCAATTGCACAAATCTGTGCTCGCCACTGTGACGTAATATTCGGGATTCACCATCCTCTCCTGCAGCAACACGCACGAACATCTGTGCAAATAAATAGAATTACGTTTCTATTTTGCAGCCATACCCTTACCCCAGACGTCTTTCTGTCCAACACACGAGAACTGTGCCAGAGCAGCTCAGCGCGCAGCTCCGCGGCCCAGCGCACGGCTCCACTACACAAGCGCACAGCTCCGTGGCCCAGCGCACCGTGGCCGCACAGCTCCGTGGCCCGGCGCACGGCTCCACTACACAAGCGCACAGCTCCGTGGCCCAGCGCACCGTGGCCGCACAGCTCCGTGGCCCGGCGCACGGCTCCACAGCACAAGCGATCTTCCTTCCTAATGTTTATATTAAACCTAGAAATGTTGCTGAGGTTGGACACATCCCCTCACCTACACACCCGAACAGGTAGGTGTGTTGAGATGATTGGGGCACATTACTGTGGTGTTCTGTTGTCCCACTGACTGCAGGTGCGCAGAGGGGGCGAGATGAACCTATGGAAATGTCACGTGACTGCCATAAAATGCCCACATTGTTTGACGATTAAATACATGAACATCTCATGGAACCGCGACCGCCCCACCTTCGAGCTGCAGGAAATCTGTGAACTGAGCCTCTGTTTGTAAGTGCTGGCAGGTCCCACTGGCACATTTGGCTCAGGCGGACTCGGGGTGACAGCAGCCAGAGCTTGCAGGGAAATAAAGGCTTATTTCATTCTCTTGGCTGCAGGGCATCACTGCAACCCTGCGGGGGGCTGATCAACGGGGGGGGTGGGGGTGGGAGGGGGAGGGGGTGTGGCGGTTCACGCGATGTGTAGTAATTGTGAAATTTGCGTTTGTTTTCCAGGAAGACTACGTAAAAAAAAATGAAAATATTGTGTTTCAAGTGCTTCTAACAATACTCACTGCCCAGTGAGCCCTCCTGCGTCCTGCTTCTCAGGGGCAGCTCCTCCGCAGTGGCAATGGAGAATTGCCCCCAATCGTTTTATATTTCAGCTACTGGCTCAGTCAGCAGGGGCAGGGAGGGGCCGGGCTGGTCCATGGAGGGGCGGGGTGAGGGGGGTAATGGGGGAAGGAGAGGTAGTTGAGTCACTGCACTAAGCGTGCATGTCAGTTTCTCCAGCCTTCAAAGGCCAACCAAACAGACATGCGCACTAAAGTTTCCTCATTTCCTAAGGCTTCCTATCCCACAGCGGTAGATGGGAATATTCCTGGAGTAGGCTTCGAGGAGCATGAGGCTTGAAAGCACAAAAGGTGGATGTGCTAAACGGAGAGTAGATCCCCCGGTGCTGGTTTATACCATCTAGCGACAGGTCTAGAAACCACTGTATAGGTGGATGGTTCCTTCCAAATTGCAAAAATAGGTGCAGGGAGAGCCTCATTGAATGGGAGAAGAGGCTCAGAGGAATGGGTAGGGGAATGCAGGACTTCCGTCAGGTTGCTGGACTTAACTTCTGTAGATGGCAGTTGTAAGTCCATCATGTCAGAAGCATTTCTCACCACTGCCTGATAAGAGGGTGCTTTTTGAGGGCTAATGCCTCTAGGAGATAAGAGCTCCTTCTCTGGATCAGTGCGCAGTCAACTTGCATTTTTCAGACCTTCAAATTGTGACTCAAGTCCATGGCCGGTGTATGAAGTTGGCTCTTTATATGATATATCAAAATGAGATATATTGTGTAAAGAGTCCCGGGGTTCCCTTACTTGTGCACAGGAGCTTGCTCTAGCAATCCCAAGGTGCTCCCTTAGCGGGTGTGTGGTTCCGCAGCCTAAGGCTGATCAGAGAGGAGTGCGAGACACCTGCACATACACACCCGTCAATACATGAGACACAGGACTCAAGAAGGAGATCCACACCAATCTACAGAAATAACACATATCTTTATATAAATTTAGGCACCAGAATCAATACAATCAGGTAAAAACATTTTGCAAGAAAAATATTTGTAGGTTTCAAAAGCTGACAGTGTAATTTTCAAAAGCAGTAATGTTATCCTATGGAGAGAAGAGCAAGTAATATATTCAGGTATACTACATCAACGTACGAGGCCAATCTCCTGGACTTAAAGTAAGTGCTGAGCAATGGTCGGGCCACACCAACAGGTCATTCTGGGCAGTACTGGAGCAGAAGTGTAGTATGATTGTGGGGTGCCCAGTGCTACTCAATGGAGTTAAATGAGGTGGAAAATATGCTGCAGGTGAGGTCTGGCGATCCAGTCGGGAAGAACCAAGAAGTTGGTTCCAATCTTGGGATGCCACAAATGTAGGGACACCTTCAGTCCTCTACTCTACGGGTCAGAGGCGACAGGTGCAGAGGTGCCCTGAGTCATGAGGTTTTCTCCACCTGGGCACTTGCGTTTGAGGGGGCCAATGTGCAGATGCTGCAAGCAACATCGGAGGGTCCACAGTGGGGAAGTCTGAGGTGGACCTCATCTATGGAGGATTGGATAACCATGTGGCACTGTTGGTCCACTTCAACTCAGACTGTGCGGCACAGATGTAGTGGGACTTTCAGCTGTCAGGTTTTGTTAGACTGGAGTCCTTGCAGTCAGTCTTGGGGTGCTTGCAAGCTCCACTGGAGCTCCTGGGTCTTTTTTGAAGGCAAACAGTCCTCCCAGGTTTTGGCTGCTCAACAGCTGCAGGACGAGATGACTGGTGAACAGGGGCAGCAGACAGGCCAGCAGTGCTGTGTCCAGGTCATGTGCTTCTTCCTTTGCTTTTGCAGCTCTACAGTGTTCTTTTTCATAGGTCATCAGGAATCTGCTTTCTTGGTGCCAGGGCCTCCCCTAAATACTGAATTTATGGTTGTTCCAGGAAGTGTAGGGTAGTAGCCAATGTGCAAATTGCTCCTGGGGTCACTATACCCCCTATATGACTACCTCATGTGGGAAGTTGGCATAACCATGTCCCAGAGTTTCTAAATCTGTCAACACCAAGATGTCCACTTCAAGTAGCACACCTTAGGTGTGTGTCTGACCTGAGGAGTAGACCCACATCTCTGAATACTTAATTTCCCACCTGCCCAGGAGGCACATGGGCCCTGGGGCAGAGGGTTGGCATCCCTCCTTTGAGAGAAGCCAGATCTGCATACCAAGGGTGGTGGGCTTCTTTGAAGCCCCCCCGCCTTGAAATGCAGATTTGCATGTCTTCCTATTGGGTGGGGTGTGTAAACAACTCCCCCCACATCAGGCTTTGTCTCTGACAGCCCAAGTGCAAAGCCTCTCACTCTGGGAGGTCAGAAGCATGTCTGGTGGTGGCAGGGTGGCTGAAACTGGTCAGTCTGCACACTGGTAGTTAGTAGGTTTTCAGGTGGCACCTTTAAGGCGTCCTCTGGGTGTGTGTATTAATAAATCCACTGCTGACATCAGTATGGGCTTATTAATACAAGATGTTTGATACCAAGCATCCCTATTTTCAGTGAAGCCATCACGTAGCTGGGAACTCGTATTGAACAGTGTCCAGCACATGTTCTTAAAAAGGCTTCCCTGTTCACTCACTATGTCTAAGAATCAACAAAGACGCAGCAGAGGCAGATCTTATCTTGCAAATATGCCCTCTCATGTAATATAATGTGCCCTGCCCTAGGGCTGCAAGGCCTGCTGCAGGGGTGACTTACATATGTTGCATCAAGTACTAGGAGACATGAAACACAGGCTGTGCACCATGTCATGTTTTCATTTCTAGCTACACCAAGACACAGTCTGCAATGGTCTCTTTTGTACCCATGTCCTAGATACCAGGAGTACCATTTACTAGGGACTTACACGTGGGCCAAAGGAATTGTCAACTGGGGAACAATTGCACAGTTTTAGGGAAAGAGAGCTGGCACTGTGGGCTTGGTTAGAAGAAGTCCAGTGCACTTTCAGTCGAAATTGAATCAAATGCGAGACAAAAAAAAAAAAAAGGGGGGGGCGGAGGGTGACCATGTGAAAAAGGGGCACTTTCCTACAGCCAGCCATTATACAATGTTGATATTAGGATCGATTTCTCCTTCCTTCGCAATTTCACTGGCTCTTTTGCTGTAGCTCTCAGTGGGATGTTTCAGCAGCTCTTCTTTCTGATCCCAATAGTTCCTGTCGTACCTGGTCATGAAATTAGGGATATAACAAAAAAGGACCAAGCTAGCAATCACGTAAACTCCATATTGATTGCATTTGGTCACAGTTTTAATCAGCTTCTGTCACGATCAATAGACACAGCACCACAAGTGGGGTGCCACTTTTATCAGGAGAAGTGAGGGGAGTGCTAGGTGGTAGGGATTCGGACGATCCTGGAACTCTCCCACAGAAATATGAGTAAATATGAAGAAAATAAGTGATGTTAGCCACAGTTTAATATTTGCAGGACAATCTTGGCATGAAAAAAATAAAATTGTAGGAACAACCCAATGCGCAATACTTTGAACTCTCCTGGGTATCAAATTTTCAGAAATGTCTAGGTATAGCAGGTGTCCTTGGATGGCGGCTGCGTCTCAAATACCTCTGAGATACACACACAAAAAAAATGGTTTCATTTTTAATGCAGATATTTGATGTCTCTACATTGTGATTAGGGGCCTCTCAAGCAATCGGCGGTAGACCCAGCCACATGACCGCTCCGTACAGTTTTTAAATGTGAGAGGCGTGGTAACAAAAGTACAAAAAAATGTGTGATTATCCATTGAACTTCTCTCCATTTTTGGCTTCCAACTGTAAGCCATTAATTAGATGTTATCGTATGAATTGCTCCATGATCAGTACACAATGAAATACCATGATAAGCTGTAGCTCAGTTGTTGGCTCCGGGCGTTGCATGTTTTCGGACAACCAAAAACCATATATCCTTGTTATAAGAAAGCTATGATGGAACAGTATATAAAACTTTTTTAATATCAGCCATTGGAGCACAAAATGAAAACGTTGTCACATATTTCTATTTTTAACCAATTAATTTCATCATTTTTGGATTTCTGCTATTACCTAGGTGTGAAACCGTAAGTCAGCACCTAAAACGACCCTTTGTTTTACTTAAAATTGTGCCTACTTTTCAGAAATGAATTGCTTTCTGGGTTCATCAACGGGTTTTCAGACTTGTTTCCGCAACACACTGCAAATCAGTAGAAACCACAAAAATATGAAGAAAGAATCGAGTACCACTTAGAAAACGCAAACAACTGCGGCAACTCTGCTTGTTCCTGAAAGCTGGAAATCTGAACACAGAACAACTTTTGTTGATGCCATTTTTACCACAAAAAAAAAAAAAGTGTAAGGTAACCACTGTCGGCTTACACAGAGGAATATGTTACAAAGGATAGTAGATATTATGATACAGGATTCAAGAGCATGTGTCTACCCAACAACCCATTTAAGCAAGCAGGACCACTCACTCCGTCATGACTGAAGATGCTCTCCTATCAGGACTCAGACACAAAGTTTCAAGGCAAGTCCAATGAGTTTAGGTTTGTTAGCATCCACAAAGGTCTTTTAAAGTGAAACAAAAGACACACATTGGTGCAGTTAATTACCAACTGGATGATTTATTGAACACAATGAGAAAGACAACTGGGTACAAACATGGAAAGGCTCTTGGGGCCTCAGCAAACAGACTGCTTTGCACCTGAAAAGGTATAAAGTGTGCTACTCATCTCAATAGTGTTTAAGATGCACAGCCCCTCAATATGATACTTTGGTTCAAAATTATTCAGACAGCGTAAAGTAACCCAGAAAAGCGTGGCATGAACAGTCAAAGTAGCAGGCTTGCATAGACGAACCTTGTATTTGTGCAATTGACATCAAATGGAAGCCACACGCGCTTCAAAGTGAACTGCAGTATACAAATGTCCAATGCAAATACTGACCAAACTCACATTAAACAGAGACACACGGGACGCGTACAGTGTAACAGTCCATGCAAGTGTGCACTTAGCACCTTTTTGAGGATAGTGCTTTGACACTTTTCAACAATCATCTAGTTCCATGAGAAATCATCTGCAAACACCTGGCATTGGAATTCAAAACTCACTAAGATGTGTTCCGGAGATTATGTAAAGAAGTCCCACATTTGTGTGGAAGGTTATATCCCAGATTTTACCTAAAGAAGACTCAATTTTGTGTGGAAGGCTGTGCCCCAGAGTTTATCTAAAGAAGTACCACACTTGCGTGAAATCCGTGGGTGTAAACTTGGCCATGGGGCAACAGTCAACCTCAGCAACCAGTTGACCCTCTTACAACAGAGGGATCTATTCTGTTCACATACATGCCCTTCTTTGGGGCACAACAGTCCACAGTGCGTAAGCACCGTGGAAAAAGAATAAAGAGACATAACAGTAAAATATTACCATGATGTAGGTTTGGTCTCTGACGCCTCTACCACACCTGATTATGGATTTAACTGTATTTTGTAGCAAGGTTAGCTTTGGCTCCAAACTTTCAACGGAAAACAGGTTGGCACAGGCACGCTCACAGGCTGCCAATCTCTAGAAATTCATAATTAGGGCCCAACATACGAGGTTGTCAAAGGACTCTGCCATCCGCAACTTAACAGAACAAAGCACAGCTCAAGTGGTTGACGATGCTGGTGTCTCCAAAGCCATCGGTTAAGGCACAGTGTTTGCAACCAGGCCATGAACTGAACACAAAGTTTATGTGCTGTGGTCACCCACCAGTGGTTTAAGAGCATATGTTGGCACAAAGCTCACATTCGGCGATAAATATTGCTTTTCTTCCAATTGTAGAGGTCCGCCTCTGCATCACAATATAATGCATTCATCAGAGTTAAAGGGACCCGCAGTTCCCATAGCAAAGAAAGCAATCTAAGACTGAGCACTGGATTCTCTAACACTGTAGATGAAAGAGTGAGTCCACCCTGGGGGAGTAGCATAGTGAAACAGTAGCACTGCAAGGTAGAAACTCTGACCAAAAGGGTATCCTGGACCATCACCAATAACTCCAGGGGATCTTGACGTGACACTGGAGAAGGGCTTATGGAATAAGACAAGGAGAGAGATACAACACACGGAAAGGGAATGCTGTACAATATTCCCTGGAATGACAGAGGGAACTTTCTCCGGCAACAGAAGGGAAAATCCTGGGTGGACAATCCTGGAACAGCCTAGGGATCACTCTTTGAATAACTAGGAAAGAGGGTCCTGTACACTTATTCAGGATTCTAACAAAGTGAGGGGCTCTTGGAGGAAACCAATGCCTCCCCCCCCCTCCCACCCGGGGATATAGGGTGCTCACGCATGGAATTACATGAGGTTCCCTGATGATCCCTACTGGAATATGACATGGGGAAAACGGGCCAGAGCAATGGCTTATATGTGCATTTCTGCACTCCAGGTCCTGGACGCCTCTAAGATACTGCATGTGCTGTGTGAGCTGAGGCACAGACACACTTTCAAGAGAACACACACTACACAAATTGGAGCTTAACATACGATTGATTCATGTTACTAAAACTGGCATTAGTCAGTGTGACCTCAGGCCTCCATGTCACCAGAGACCGCACAAGTCTCCTGTCATTTAGCTGCAAGGATTCCATCTGATGCAAACTACCTTGAGCACTGCAGAAACTCCTCCAAAGACAGCCCCGTCAATGCATGCAGGATGGCGACACAGAAGGCATCATGAGAACAATACTTTAGAGAATCACTTGGCACACAAACACGTAGAGACCCAAACACTACAAAGACAATCATCAGTAAAGGTTGATCCTATTTTAGGAAGGTGTAAGTGGAAACTCTTGCTTCAACCCTCCACAGGTGCTGCTGGGCTACCGAAAAATCCAGCGGTTCAGACCATCGGGAGAGTGACAGGTATGAAATCTGTAAGTTTAGCATTGAGGTGTGCGTTGGCGTCGGACAACCTAGGTGGGTCATAGTGTGTTATGTCAGGGCCCCCAAATGGAAAGTTTTGGCACTTTGAATAAAATACTTTTATCAGACTTATTTTCACAAAGAGAATAAGCTTCCCTCAAAGTGCTTGCCCCATTCTGCATAAATATTATCCTATTTTTTTTTCTTTCTTTTCCATAAGGAGAGTCTCGTGAACCAGCAGACCACGAACTGGTGATGCCACCATCTCCAATGTTTGCCAGTGTATGTATGCTATCCTCCCTTCCCCAAACCAACAACAGCAATATATTAATTAGGTTCATGACTGGCCAAAGCATAGCAAGTAGCAATAGCCTGACATATAGGAGTCGAAGGACGCTTCTAATATAAGACGTCAATGGAGGAATAGACCTCTCTCAACAAGGCACAGTCAAACCCGCATATGTGGTATATGTATGAGAACTACATGCCAAGGGCATGCACTCTGTGTTTAAAGGCAAGCGCTATGCAACAGCGCTATGCAACAGCATGCCATTAAGTAGAGCAAAACTGTGCCATTGCATGCAGTAGTCGACCGTCAGCGCTAATGATCTCTTCAAACAGACA
This sequence comes from Pleurodeles waltl, assembly GCF_031143425.1. Lineage (NCBI taxonomy): Eukaryota > Metazoa > Chordata > Amphibia > Caudata > Salamandridae > Pleurodeles > Pleurodeles waltl. The sequence continues at coordinate 6,856,977 of NC_090450.1, forward strand.
CATATGGAAAACTATGATTATACGGCCACAAATGTGTTTGTTCGTAGTGTGGAGAAAATGCCTTCACTTAAATAAGTTTGAGGGTCAAGTGTGTTACCTTCAATAAAGGTTTTTAGGACAGAAACACACAGACATTGCAATACATCCTTTTACAGATCTGCGTGCCGGTTGGTGTAGCAAGTTACAAAAAAACACCATTTCATGATATCAGTCGTCAATAAATTCACAAATATGAGAGAGGTAAAAAGAAACTAAAACAACTGGCCTATCAGAAGTAAAAAAAAAAACAACAACAAAAAACAGCTCATTGAAATAGAAAAATAAACATTTACAAAATAACATTGAAAATGGCACTTAATTCCCAAATCTGTTATGAAAAGACCTTTGTGCATATTTATCACCCCCCTCCCCCACTCCAATTAATGTTAATATGCAACGGTGAGTTATTGAGAGTGCGGTCCAGGTGAGTATAGTCCAGCACAACGCAGCCGGAAGCGGGCTGCTTTCCTGAGAGGAGGCGGAACGTGACACTGGGCTTGGGAGGTGCATGAGATATGAGGACAATATGGGCTCTTCTGGCTACCTAGGACTTCTGCACTAAATGTCAAGCACCCCTACAGTTTCTAGAGCTTTCTACTCTTTGGGTCCCGCACTATGACAAAAGGATGCTAAAAGAGGCTTCTGTGAGAGGCAGGTTTAGGTCTGTGCACATTAAACAGCTTCTGAGAAATGTGTACCAGTGGAGTCTGGTCTTTTGAACACAGGTGCATTAAAAATAAAAAAGATTTGGATACGCAATCCTGTAGGTCCAGTTGGCCACTGGTCAGCAGTCGTCTCTGCTGAAAGTCCCCGCTTCTAGCTACGGGCACTGCTCCTTTCTAAAGAGCTCGGTATTCAGCCCAAGCCGCCAACGGCTCTCTGCCATCCAGATTTCACAAAAGTGCATTTAAATGTATCCAGGTGATGCAGAGGGTTGGGACAGGTTTGTCCATAATACAAACTGAAGATAAGATGTCCTCAAAGTAGGCATTGTGTCTCATCCTCAAATCCTAGCAATGCCAGCGTCAGAGAGCACTGCCCACAATCCTGGCACAAGGGGTATGATGCCAGTTAAAGGAAATGCGGTCACTGATCAACTAAGAACAGTGGTATCACAGAATGGTATCACGGGACCATACAGAAATGTAATTATATTTTCCCAAGGCAATCCATATGAAAATTATTAAAAACAAAAATTCAACTCATATTTTCCAGTTCTAAATGACCAAAAGAGAATGGAAATTGTTCATCTCCAAAAAAACAGTAGAAACGTTAAAAAGTGTTCAATGCTGAATCACCCAGAGGCCACATACATACCCATTTTCAACAAGTAGATGAATATTAGCAGTAAAACTACTGAGCATCATTGCACAATGTCAAGCCTGGGACTCGGTTAAGATTTTATTTTAGACAATGATCTGAAATTAAGCACCAGGCAGCTCTGCCTGTGCTGCTTGTATTGTACTTTCATAACTGCTAAATATATGATACATCTGAATAATTTGCAGAAACTCTGCTTTTGGGCGGCTGCTATCCAAAAATCATGGTCTGGAAAATGTGTTTGCCAAATCGATTTCAGCGATGAACATTATTAGTCTTTCCGTTGAGCTGGACCTTACCACCTCAAACCTTCACTGTGGCCTACAGACTCCCCAAGTATCAGTCAAGAAGCGTAAGAGCCCCCCGGCACGGAAAGTCCTTGGAAGCAGAATTGAATTCCTGAGATGGTTCTTCATCCCAGGAATGAATTTACCCAACCTGTGCTTAAGGTCCACATCATTTTTAAGGGGTCTCTGATTTTCATGGCAGAATTCTGTGTAGCTTTACTCAAAGAGAAGCCACAAATCGTGACTGGTTGCATTAATGATAGGCAGATAACTTGAAAATGGGCCAGCTAACCTTCCGTACTTGCCACGGGTGTCATCTGCCTGCTGCTACACAGAGATTTTTCTGTAACAAACACACAGAAGAAAAACAAAATGAGTAACAGTTGATTTAGTGACAGGCAGTTCTACACCTAAGTGCGTTGTTAGCCGTAGCGCCACCTAGACATGTATTGCGTTGGAACTGGAAAGAACCACTATATAAGCTGGACTAAAGTCAAAATTGCAAAACACAATTTTATTCAGTGGCTCCCATTTTTAGTGGAAGTACCATTACTAGAGGCATCCCTTGGAATGCAAGATTTGAAAATTCAATCATGACGAGGCAAACGACCAGCCTGTCGGTGACTGGGCATTAATCTGAACTAGGACACCAGGCAATCACTGCTTGATTTAGTGCCTTCCATTGGTGTTCCTGCAGCACATGCTAGTGGTCGTCACGCACATCGTGGGCAAGTGGTGCTCGTCTGAGAGTCGGTGTCGCAGAGTAGAAGCTCCTTGGCACCAAAGTGCAAGTTTTGCCTTCTGCCATAGAATCAATGTGACTACAGGCGGTCCTCTGATCGATGCCCCTGCTTCCAATTTTTCCAATTCTCTGACAATCAGTACAGGAATAACTTCTATTTTTCTACATAGGATCTAGTGTGAATTACACAAAGTTTCATCCTCCATTGTTTCACAGTGAGCGGCCTTTTTCCACCCAACATCCAGTCTGGGATACTTCCCGTTTCAATGTAAATCCTCCTGGGAAGGCTATGGATCATGCACTGACAGCAGGTCAAAGGCCTTTCTCAAGGATACATCAGTGCTTTGTTTTTCACAATCAATAAGGGAATAATCAACCACACCCTATGCAGGAGAAATGCAGTGGAGCTCATTCACCCAGAGCGGCTTTTCATATTCGGCTTTCAAAAGCTGTTGATTTCCCATAGATGTGATGTGCTAAATCTTTTACGTTAATGAGCTCATATGATGCCGACTGGCGTTTTGGTACGAAACAGAGTTAGACACCAGAACAGCATAAAGAACCGAAGATGCCACAGCGAGGGAAGACACCCTTCGATGAATTGCAATGCTGCACACTCAACCATCAAGCATGACGAGGACCACTCTGCTGCCGCGAGCCAACATGTCACCAGGAGCACACCATGACCCTTCCTGTGCCTCTAGTTCAAAAAGATCCTCTGGTAAACATCACCAACAACCAATGCTGGATCAGAATGTCACAGGAGGGTTTAAGACACTTGTTCTTGCCAATACTTCAACCTACAACAGTACCTCTTAATGTTGCATGTATCAGTGACTGGTTCTGTTGCATTAATGCAGATGCCAAGAGGAGGGCAACCGCGCATTGGTGCTCTGCGATGAGAGCCATTGGAGTTATTGCTTGCTAGCCCTGAGCCTTGCCCGGTTATAAGTGGCCAAACGTGTCAGTTTCTAGGGAAAGGCTGGCATGTCGAGTAAAGGCTTTTGTGCTTTATTGCGTCTGATGTTTTTCATACCCGTTAAAGCGAGACAAGCATGCCCTCTATGATCAAATTTCAAAACATTTATAAATACAATTCTCAAGAATCACTATCCTGCCATATATCACTCCTGATGCTGTCGCAAACTTTATGTTCCACATCAACAATGTGGACAACTCTAAAGACCAAGCATTATTTGTAGACTTAAGGACAGAAAAAGAATCCACTATGAACAATTTCAAATCGTGAATTTCCCTCGCCCACAAAGAGAAGGTGCACAAGGAATCGGTTACCTGCACATTCAGTTCACTGGCTGCATGTTTAGGCGGGAAAATGGATTGGATAGTAGAATGGGCATATCTGTGTCAGACCTGTGAACTCATTCCTATGCTGTCGTTGATATGTCAGTCATAACCTTTGCTGCTTTGTCAGGTGGCAGCGAGCGTGGGTGGTGGTGTTAGGAGGAGGTGTGCCATTTGTAGGGACCAGATCAGCTAACGCGTGGTGGTCTCCAGGGCTCTTTCAGCACCGGACTGCGCTGCACGAACAAGGGAACGAACGCAGGATGGGGCGCGATGACCTACAAGGTGTTGACCACAGAGGAAAAGGATCTTCAGAATTCCTGATAAAGACTGCTACAGTTTGTCAGCATCAGTAGAAACACGTTTACTTTTCACTGCCGGTAGGATGGACCTGTGAAACATAACGAAGATGTGTTATTAGTCACTTAAGCGCCAATTCACCAAGATCATTTCTCATTCTATAGTGAGAAAGTGGAAGCAGTAGAATATTGTGTAAACTTATCCGTACCTAAGAGGTGAACAATTACACACAGCAAGTATGAAATATGCTTTAAAAATGAATTAAGAAAACATGGACCAGACTTTACCACACACAACGCAGTGGAGATCTGAATCCACTAGATTAAACAATTTAGTCGTACAGATTACACGATCTGTTCTCTAACACAACACCCCTTAAATTAGGCAACTCAATATTAATTCCCAGAAGAAGGACACTTTAAACAAGTAACTTACCTTTAACAAAGGTTTTGCAGTTTTGTGTCTGCTACAAATTCTCATGCTGTGCGTATGCTGACATGTGGAGTCAGACAGCCCAGTGCTCCTAGATTTCACACAACTGATATTATAGGTTGTATTTGGAGAGCTGCTTCCTTGGTGACACAACTTTACATCACAGAGAGGCTGTGCAGAATGCATCTAACGCACCAATCTATCACCAGGGGGATTTTCAATAGGTACAGGTATTGATCAATTGTGCCCGGACATGGGTCCCGTGCTCACTGTACCACTGGATCAAATGTAGCCTGGCTGATGAAGGGTGATACCCTAAATTCGGTCCCAGAATTGTTATTTCTGGACCAGGGAGGACCTGGCATGGCCGTTCGGGCTGGACTGATCCCATGGGGAGCAGGGTCAAGACTGATTAGCATATGTCTGGGTCCAAACTGGGATGTCATGGCAAGCAAAAGAACAACGAATTAAACCCAGATCTGTGACTGCGGGTGAGTGTTTGAAAAGTTTCAGTACTCCGTCCATCATTCTTTTATGTTGCTATTGTTCAACTGTGACACAGTGGCAGTGGTAAGTTGATGGCCATGACCCCAATGGATACCTTTTTGACATGACTCCTCAAGAGGTCACATTGTTAAAACTTTGCAAAAGGAGGCTTGCAGAACTAGCCTAAGTGGAGAAGCCAGATGGCGCCTCACAGCGGCCGCAGAGGCTTATAGACTCCGCGATACAAAAGAGAATTCAGACTATGTATCAGAAAGGAGCACATACTATGACTGCATGTTATATGATAGCAAGTTACACAAACAGTTTTGCACAATAAGGTTTTAAATAGACTATCACTCGTGGTGATGTTCATTGCTTTTCACAAGCCAACAAAGTAAGTTTTGACCAGGGATTAGCATCAAACAGTCCTACACTGCCCTCTGCTGGCTGTTCATCAGGACTGCAGTTCACAGAGAGTGTTACCTTCTTTGATGAACAAAAACAATAAAGATTAAGATAGCTCAGAAGATTAACAGAAGCAATAGTGCATTTAGTAGGTTCAACATTAAAATCTTGGTGTGACTCAGTCCATCATCAACAGGAGGTCAATGAAACGCATGCCAATGTGTCGGGCAATAGTCTGTGCCGCTACGTAACGATGGAAACCTATCCCAGGGTATGGACGAATCAAGCAGGAGGCGACTGGCTCATTGGGGCGTTTTGGGCTTTGGCTCATCACCAACCAGATGGCATTAACACAAAAAAAAGATAATTTGGCGTTCCTAGAGTAGGTGCCAGCTTAGCAGTCCAGGTGGCGGGCCACTGGTGATGCGGCTACTAACACGACTTTGGGACTCCTAAATTGATGACGCGCTGGCTGATTAGGTCTTCTAGGCCAGACAGACCCAGTGCCAGAGGTCAGCTGAAGCACCGATGAGTAAATGTGTCAGTGCCAGAGGACCTTCTAGAAGCATCGATGAGTAAAGATGAGCACAGTGCCAGATGAACATGCAGCAGCAAACAGACAGAGATAAGGAGATACGCCAGTGCCAGAGGGGCTTGCAGAAGCAGACAGAGATAAGAAGATGCCCCAGTGCCAGAGGGCACTTGCAGAAGCAGGCAGAGATAAGAAGATGCCCCAGTGCCAGAGGGCCTTGCAAAAGCAGACAGATAAGAAGATGCCCCAGTGCCAGAGGGCCTTGCAAAAGCAGACAGAGATAAGAAGATGCCCCAGTGCCAGAGGGCCTTGCAGAAGCAGACAGAGATAAGAAGATGCCCCAGTGCCAGAGGGCCTTGCAGAAGCAGGCAGAGACAAGAAGATGCCCCAGTGCCAGAGGGCCTTGCAGCAGCAGACAGAGATAATGAGATGCCCCAGTGCCAGAGTGCCTTGCAGAAGCAGGCAGAGATAAGAAGATGCCCCAGTGCCAGTGGGCCTTGCAGAAGCAGGCAGAGATAAGAAGATACACCAGTGCCAGAGGACCTTGCAGAAGCAGGCAGAGATAAGAAGATGCCCCAGTGCCAGAGGACCTTGCAGCAGCAGGCAGAGATAAGAAGATGCCCCAGTGCCAGAGGGCCTTGCAGAAGCAGGCAGAGATAAGTAGATGAACCCAGTGCCAGAGGGCCTTGCAGAAGCAGACAGAGATAAGAAGAAGCCTCAGTGCCAGAGGGCCTTGCAGCAGCAGAGATAAGAAGATGCCCCAGTGCTAGAGGGCCTTGCAGCAGCAGACAGAGATAAGAAGATGCCCCAGTGCCAGAGGACCTTGCAGCAGCAGGCAGAGATAAGAAGATGCCCCAGTGCCAGAGGGCCTTGCAGAAGCAGGCAGAGATAAGTAGATGAATCCAGTGCCAGAGGGCCTTGCAGAAGCAGACAGAGATAAGAAGAAGCCTCAGTGCCAGAGGGCCTTGCAGCAGCAGAGATAAGAAGATGCCCCAGTGCCAGAGGGCCTTGAAGAAGCAGACAGAGATAAGTAAATGAACCCAGTGCCAGAGGGCCTTGCAGAAGCAGGCAGAGATAAGAAGATGCCCCAGTGCCAGAGGGCCTTGCAGAAGCAGGCAGAGATAAGAAGATGCCCCAGTGCCAGAGGGCCTTGCAGAAGCAGGCAGAGATAAGAAGATGCCCCAGTGCCAGAGGGCCTTGCAGAAGCAAACAGAGACAAGAATATGCCCCAGTGCCAGAGGGCCTTGCAGAAGCAGGCAGAGACAAGAAGATGCTCCAGTGCCAGAGGGCCTTGCAGAAGCAAACAGAGACAAGAAGATGCCCCAGTGCCAGAGGGCCTTGCAGCAGCAGACAGAGATAAGAAGATGCCCCAGTGCCAGAGGGCCTTGCAGCAGCAGACAGAGATAAGGAGATGCCCCAGTGCCAGAGGGCCTTGCAGAAGCAGGCAGAGACAAGAAGATGCTCCAGTGCCAGAGGGCCTTGCAGAAGCAAACAGAGACAAGAAGATGCCCCAGTGCCAGAGGGCCTTGCAGCAGCAGACAGAGATAAGAAGATGCCCCAGTGCCAGAGGGCCTTGCAGCAGCAGACAGAGATAAGGAGATGCCCCAGTGCCAGAGGGCCTTGCAGCAGCAGACAGAGATAAGAAGATGCCTCAGTGCCAGAGGGCCTTGCAGCAGCAGACAGAGATAAGGAGATGCCCCAGTGGCAGAGGACCTTGCAGAAGCAGGCAGAGATAAGAAGATGTCTCAGTGCCAGAGGGCCTTACAGAAGCAGACAGAGATAAGTAAATGAACCCAGTGCCAGAGGGCCTTGCAGACGCACAGATGAGTGAAGGTTAGCACAGTGTCATACGGTCTTGCAGCAGTACATGCATAGATGAGACAGTGCAATAGGGTTTTCCTGCAGCACAGGCATAGATGAGTAGAGGAGTGCAGTGCCTGAGGGCCTAGCAGAAGCATAGATGAGTAGGTAAGCACAGTGCAAGAAGGTCTTGTAGCAGCAGAAGTATAGATGAGTAAAAGTGCCAGCATCCAAAGGCCTAGCAGCTTCATAAGTATGGATCACTAAGGATGAGCATAGTGCCAGATGGTCTTGTAGCAGCAGAAGTATAGATGAGTGAAAGTGCCCAGTGTCTGAAGGCCTAGCAGCTTCATAAGTATGGATCAGTTAGGATGAGCATAGTACCAGATGGGCTTGCTGCTGTAGACAGAGATAAGTAGGAGACCCCAGTGCCAGAGGGCATTGCAGAGGTAAGGAGGAGTAAAGACGAGCACAGTGCCATAGAGTACTGCTGCAGCAGAAGGACTGATGAGTAAAGTGCCAGATGGTGTTGTTTCAGCAGAAGCACAGATAAGTAGATGAACCCAGAACCTAACAGGCTTGCAGAAGCATGGAGGAGCCCAGTGCTGGAAGATCTTGCAGAAGAGTCTTTCAGAAGCATAGATGAGTAGATTAGCCCAGTGCCAAAGAGTACTTCTGCAGCAGAATCATGGATGAGCCCAGTGCCAGAAGATCTTGCAGAAGGGTCTTTCAGAAGCATAGATGAGTAGATGAGCCCAGTGCCAGATGGTTCTGCAGCAGCAGAAGCATATATCAGCAGGTAGGTCCAGTTCCAGAGGGTACAGCAGAAGCTTAGAGGAGCAGAAGAGCACAGTTCTCAGAGGGTCTTGCTTCAGTGACGCCTAAACAGGTAGCGTGCAAGAGGCAGAGTACAGACGAGTAGAAGTACATAGTGTCAGAGGGTCTTGCTGCAGCAGAAGCATAGAGGAGAAGATGAGACAGTGCCATGCCAGAGGGTCTTGCTCCAGCAGAAGCATCGATAAGTAGTTAAGGCAGTACCAGAAGGTATTACTGCTGCAGCAGAAGTGTGGATGAGTAGATGAGCTCAGTGCCAGAGGGTCCTGCAGAAGCACAGATGAGAAGATCTGTATCTTGCCGCTTTTTATCACTCTGTGTGAATTTGAACTTATTAATCTGTCTTTTTAGGAATGAGAATTACTACATGCCTGTTTTTACAAAGTTTTTTTAACGTTTGGATTTATTTAATGCACTTCAATTTGAATTGTTGGGATAATCACCGCCCCTCCTTACCTGAATGATACTCGGTTGAGAAAGGGATATTTTTAATTTATTGTGCTCTGAGACTCCGACCACTTTGGGTGCAGGAAGTTGGGCCGGTTAGAGCCCACTTCCGGTTTCGGGGCAAAAACCGCGGTTAGCGGTCTAGTGGTTTTGTCCCATCAAGGGGGGTTAAATGCCGGCTCAAACACGGCCGCGCAGCGGACGCGCCGAAGGCGCGCCAAAGGCAAGCCCGTCTGCGCCCGTCCGCGCCAGAATGGGCCAGGAATCTTGCATCTTGCTCTGGAAAAATTAGTTATACCATTGAAGAACTCAAGAAGCTGGCATGCCCCCGGTGCACCCACACTCTTATCCCGGACACTGCTTACGCCTGGAGGTGTGCGCAGTGTAATTGGATGGTGCCTATACCATCTTTGATGGGAAAGCAGAAAACCCAGGGAGTTTGGGGAGCAGGGGGGAACAATTTTGAACATGCTTTAGGTGGAATTGTAAGGGACGGTAGAGCGGTGGGCTCTTTCGCTCTTAAAAATGTTAGATCCCTCCCAAAACACAAATTTGAAATTAATGAACTTATTCTTACTCTCAACATAGACTGTCTCTTCCTAACAGAAACTTGGGCGAGGTCTGACTCGGACCCTGATTTTATTGAGGCAACCCCTACCGGCTTCTCCTTTCACAGGGTGGACAGGAATACAGGCAGAGGAGGAGGCTTGGCCATTATTTGTAGGTCTGAGTTCACTTGCACCTGGAATAGTGCTAGTCACATACCAGAGGTCTGTGAAGCTATGGCCTTTAAACTATTCCTGGACAAATTTCTAGTCTTGGAAGGCCTGTTAATTTACCGGCCCCCTGGCCCCGCTTCTAAGTTCCTCTTGTTATGGCCTTCATTATTGGAACCTTTAATCATGGCCCCTAAAGCAATCATCTTGGGAGATTTTAACATCCATTTTGATAATACGCGTGATTTGCTGGTTGCGGAATTCCTCAACCTTATGGTGGTTCTGGATTGGGTCCTAAAAGATGGGATGGCCACTCATAGAGCTGGTCATACCCTAGATGGGATTTTCACCCACCCCGAGGAATATTTGTATCTCTCAATGACCCCGTTAGAGTGGACGGATCATGCTCTCCTGACGTTTAAATTTCTGGCCAGGCAGCAGCCCATAATATCCATTCCCCAGAAAAAAACTGATAAGATCCTGGAGAAATATTGAAGCAGAACCACTGAAAGTAACACTTATACATAACTGGAATGATCCAAAGGTGTCCATGTTGTCACCGCTTGCTAGATTTAATCTGGGCATTAGACAGGCAATGGACACGCTAGCACCGGCGAGGATCTCTGCTTCCCGTACTAGGAAGAAACCCAATCAACCTTGGTTCTCTCAAGCCCTCAAAATCTTACAGAGGAAATACCGGCAGAAGGAACTCTGCTGGAAACTCAGCCTTTGTGAAGCCGAGAGGGTGGATCTCAAGCTCGCACTTAACACTTACAAAGAAGCCTGTCGGGTAGCCAAATCGGACTACTTCACACGTAAAATTAGCGAAGCAGCCAACTCTTCTAGAGAGCTATTTAGAACCGTTAACGTTCTCACCACTCCCTTAGGCACTCCCAAAGTAGAAAATTCTCAAGACTTCTGTAATAAAATAGCCAAATTTTTTTAATGTAAAGTTCTTGACATTTATTCCAGCTTTAGGTTGGATAAGAAACCAGCTAACCCGTCCCCCCGGTCAACTATTCATCCTCACCCGGGGGTGACAACTAACGGGGTGCCAGACAAGCCACTCTTACTCTCAAAGTTTAAGATCCCCTCTCATGAGGTTTTGTGTAAACTGCTCTTGGAAGGTAGATCTGGCTCCCCTATGGATCCCTGCCCCCCTGCTATCCTCCAATTAGTACCAGAGCTAGTGGTTTCTATGCTGGCCCCTATTTTTCAGGAAGTGCTTGCAACGGGCCTATACCGCAGGGTATGGAAAGAAACCACTATTATCCTGTTAAAAAAGAAGGCAGCTGGCAAACCCGATGACTTGACTAACTTACGCCCAATAGCCCTTCTCCCCTATGCGGCCAAAATCTTAGAAAAACATCTTAATAAAGAATTGGTTGATTTCCTGTCTGCCTCTAAGGGCTTGGACAGCTCGCAACATGGTTTTCGGAAATCCCACAGCACTGAATCAGCTCTCATTGCATCATCGGACACCATACGCAGACTGGTGGATAAGGGGCAGGGGGTCTTTCTGGTGTTATTGGACCTGTCGGCAGCTTTTGACACCATTGCTCCCCATATCCTGCTAGACCGTTTATATCAGGCAGGTATTAGAGACCAGGCTCTTAAACTGATTGAATCTTTTCTATCTGACAGGTGGGCCACAGTTAGTAGTGGCGACTTCAGATCCCCTGCCTACCTCCTGCCATGTGGGGTCCCTCAGGGCTCCTCCTTAAGCCCGACGCTATTCAACGTGTACGTAGCACCGCTGGCAGAGCTGGTTCGCTCTTTTGGCTTTATTCCTACTTCATATGCAGACGATACTCAAATCATCATCCCTATTGATAAAGACCTTGAAGAAGTGGCCATCCGCTTCAACGCCTGTATGACAGCAGTGAATCATTGGATGAAGACCAACTGGTTGAAACTCAACTGTGAAAAAACTGAGATTTTGTGCTTTGGAATTGGAAGGGTACATTGGTCTTCTAGCTGGTGGCCTGAAGAATGTGGGACGCTTCCTGTTCCACGGTCTACCTCAAAAAATTTAGGAGTAGTATTTGATGAGCAACTGTCTTTTAAACCTCAAGTCAATCTGATAATTAAGACCTGTCTGTGGACCATGAAGAAATTAAAAAATATATTTCCTTTTATTCCACAAGCCTGCAGAACTACTGTCATTTTGGCTTTAGTCATTTCCAGATTGGATTATGGAAATGCGCTTTTACTCAATCTGGATAAAGAATCTTTGCACAAACTACAGTTGATGCAGAACACTGCTGCCAGGCTTTTATTAAAATTGCCTCACGGGGCCTCTGTTAAGAGGTGCCTTAAAGATCTACACTGGCTTCCGGTAATCCAGCGGCTCTCTTTTAAGGCTCTCTGCATCACCCACAAGGCTGTCCATGGGATTGGGCCTAAGGCATTAACCACCAAGCTGCAATGGCACAGGCCGAATCGGCTGTTGCGCTCGGCCTGTGCCTATCAAATTCAAACAACCCGCACTAAGAAAGTAAAGTGGGGAGACAGAGCATTTACCATTGCGGCTGCTAAAATCTGGAACTCTCTACCATTGAACATTAGGCAAGAACATAACTATTTAATATTTAGGAAATTGGTCAAGACCTGGCTGTTTCCTCTATAAGTTTGGGAATTTTCCGGTTAAGTTACCCCGCCTCACCCAGTTAGCGCTTCGATGCCCTTGGGCCGGAATGCGCTTTATAAATACTCAATACATATATACATACATAGATGAGCTCAGTGCCAGAGGGTCCTGCAGAAGCACAGATGAGTAGATGAGCTCAGTGCCAGAGAGTCCTGCAGAAGCACAGATGAGCTCAGTGCCAGAGGGTCCTGCAGAAGCACAGATGAGTAGATGAGCTCAGTGCCAGAGGGGCCTGCAGAAGCACAGATGAGTAGATGAGCTGAGCTCAGTGCCAGAGGGGCCTGCAGAAGCACAGATGAGTAGATGAGCTGAGCTCAGTGCCAGAGGGTCCTGCAGAAGCACAGATGAGTAGATGAGCTCAGTGCCAGAGGGTCCTGCCGAAGCACAGATGGGTAGATGAGTAGATGAGCTCAGTGCCAGAGGGTCCTGCCGAAGCACAGATGAGTAGATGAGCTCAGTGCCAGAGGGTCCTGCAGAGGGGTCTTGCAGAAGCGTAGATGAGACGGTGCCAGAGGGCCTTGCTGCGCCTTATGTATGAATGAGTAATGTACATATATTTCATGAATGGAAGACAAGGTACTGCAGTTTGGGCTGCAGAGATCCTTTGCAAAGAGGGACAACCCTGCTTTGTGTGTGGCTGCCAGCCTTCTGCAATTCTAAAAGTAAGTTACAACTAGTGAAACAGAATGCTGCAGTCAGAGGAATACCAGTCTATAAAAAGAGTTAAGAAGCATTTGCTGCCACCACTTGATACCTTTTTTAATTGACGGTCTGCACTTCAAATGGAAGTGGAACAGATTTTTTTTCTCAATTGAAGCACTTTCTACAGCAGCAAAATATTTCTTGCAGATGGTCCTTATTTCTGGAGCACCGAAAAAATCTGAGCACGTCGTAGCGCTGACTGTAGTCCAGCTTTGAATGACGGTTACATTCGCTTTACCTGATGAGCCCAATACACCTCACCATTCATTCTAAATTCAAACCATCAACACTCTGGAAGCTTACGTCACCTCCTGTCGATAACGTGCACAAATGAGCGTCTGATTATCTAGTTACACTATTTGTAAAGCTGTCACCAATCTCGTATCCTGGTGCTACAATTAATCTGTTGGTGTTTCAGTCAGTGGCAGATGACTTAATTCACATTAACGCGGGAGTATGTGTTGTAATTTAGTCAATTTATAAGTTAGTAATTATGTGTATATAGTTCATGAACATACGGTCATTAGATAAATATAATTCTTGTGTTAACGTTCTTGGCAACATAATGTTTAGATATGGGTAGGATGTAGTTCTTAATGGTATAGTCCGCCCTCCCCTATGTGGGAGATTGAGGATGCAATGTTCGGGAGGTGGTAGGGACCTGGAGTGCATGATAGAATGTTGAGAGTTGACAGAGATGGTGGTGACGGAAGGCACAGAGTGGAGAAGAAGCAATAAAGTCTGTTCTTGAAGTAAAGAAGACTGGAGTGGACTTTGTAATAATGGCGACGAGGAGTGCGTAAGGGGGCACATTTTTCTCTACCCCTTTCCATGTTGGTGACTCTCCACCTATCCTGTGTCCTTCGGAATTGAAGCCTGTTGCCAAGAGAAACTCGGAGTTCCGGTTTATTTTATTTTAGTATTAACTATTAACTGAATTTAACATTCCGTTAGTGAGGAAAAACAAAGGAACTGAATACGAACAGGAATTTCGTTTCTGTCTGCGTTGGTTACATTGGACAGCAGAGTAGTGTAGGGGCAGGTGTGCGAAGTAGTGTCGGACACATCTTATTTCTATTTGGCGGCAGCGTGAAGCAGTGTCGGACACATCGTATTTCTATTTGGCGGCAGCGGCGGTTTCCTGTGATCTGCGCGGAGGTGCCGGTTTGCAGTGTCAGACAACGCATTGTGATTTAGCGCACGAACGGCGGCCTGCTTTGAATTCCTCAGAATCAAAGCACAAGTGCCGAGTACTTCAACTAAAGGTCAATTAGAGTTTACATCTGACAAAACGAGCGGCATTTGGCTTTGATCTGCGTGCACTTCAATTCGACGGTGAAGGTTCGATTCAGCCCTGACTAGAATTCCAGAATTCCATTCGAGAATTTCCTGATATTTTTTGTGAGCGATTAGGATTACTTAAAAACTTTCAACATAAAATTAAACTCAAGCCCAAAAGTAAACCCATTGTGCATAAAACCAGACCTATTCCACACTTGCTGAAGCAGCTATTAAAAAAGGAATTAGAAAAATTAGAGTCACAAGGAATTATCCAACCCATTGAATGCTCCGAGTGGTTGGCCCCCATTGTGGTGGCCAAGAAAAGCAATAACAATGAAATCAGAATTTGTGTAGACTTAAGAGACCTAAACAAGAATATTTGGGTTGAGCGGCATCCTCTTCCAAGAATACACGAAATACTGAGCACTATGGGGGAAGCTTCATACTTTTCTGTACTAGACCGCTCGAGTGCAGATCATCAAGTCGAATTGCACCCAGAGTCCAAATGGCTAACAGCATTCACCACTCCATTTGGATCTTACATGTTCAACAGGATGCCCTTCGGTCTAGCATCAGCTGCAGCGGTTTTCCAAACGATCATGCAAAACATCCTAGGTAGTGTATCCAATACGTTTTATTTCCAGGATGATGTACTTATATATGGTGCAACAGAAACGGAGCATGATAAAATACTTAGAGTTATCCTAGAAAAGTTAAAAGCAGCAGGTCTCACATTAAAGAAAGAGAAGTGCAGAATGAAAGTAAATTTGGTGGAGTACTTAGGGCATGTTATATCCAAGGATGGCTTTAAACCCAAAGTTTCACTCGTTGACGCAGTAATGAATGCCAGTGCACCAAAAAACAAAGATGAGCTGAGGTCCTTCCTTGGCGAATTTATGGCCAAGTACGTAAAAAAAATTTCAAAGGTCTCGGCAGATCTTAGAGAACTGTTGAAAAATAAGGTTCCTTATGAGTGGAACGAGAGCCATGACAAAGCGTTTAAGGAAATCAAAACAGCCATTGTAAATGCTCCATATTTGTGTAATTTTGACCACCGTAGAAAAACCTTCCTCACAACCGATGCCAGCAAGTTAGGCCTGGGGGCAACCTTATCGCAGATTATTGATGGGGAGGAAAGGATAGTAGCATTCGCTTCAAGAACCTTAAACAAGGCGGAGGCTAACTATTCAGTAATTGAAAGGGAGACCCTCGCATGCTTCTGGGCGGTAAAACATTTAAATTTGTTGCTGTGGGGCGCTCAATTCACATTACGCTCTGACCATAAACCGTTGGTATATATATTTTCCACCAAGGGGTTTAATAATATCACACCCCGGATAGCTAGATGGATTCTAGCTTTGGAAAATTTCTGCTTCTCAGTGGTGTATCTACCAGGAAATAAAAACTGTGCAGCTGATTTCCTCTCAAGAACCCCGTTAGACTGTATAGAAATTTTTTACGCTTTAGAATACTCTATTTTACCGGTTGACTTACCATCCATAAGTGATGAGGAGTGGAAATCTGCTTCCCAACAAGACAATTCCTTGGCGCTGTTAAGGAGGAAGGCGAGAGAGGGATGGCCCGGGAATAAAAAAGATGTAGAGGACATCATCAAGGAATATTGGGAGGTAAGATTGGAGATTAATGAGAAAGACAATTATATTCTAAGGAATGACAAAATCATACCTCCTAGTAATCTCAGACTTAAGATTATCAAACTTGCTCACGAGGGTCATCTTGGAAGAAGTCTTACTAAAGCCCGAGTAAGAGAAAGATTCTGGTTTCCAAACATGGATTCTATGATTGAGGATGAAGTTAAAGAATGCTCCTGTTGTGCTCTAAGTGACAAGTCAAAGGTAATACGCAAGACACCCATTTCCCCAGTACAGATTCCTGCCAAGCCATGGGTTAAATTAGCGTTAGACATCATTGGACCCCTTAATTATACGGGTCTACCTACAAGATTTGCGATTGTTCTTATTAACTACCAATCGCATTGGATCACAGCAAAGTTAGTTAACCTTGTTACCACAGAATCAGTCATCAACTTCTTGAAAAATGTATTTAGTATAGAAGGAATTCCAGAAGTTCTCATAATGGACAATGGGGTCCAATTAACTTCAAGCTCAATGAAGCAGTTCCTGGATTCAATCGGGGTAAAACATCACACCACAGCTTTATATTGTCCCAGAGCCAATGGCTTAGCAGAACGGGCCAATAGAATGATAAAAGAATGTATCCAATTGGCAAGTATTAACAAATTGAATATTGAAAATGCCATTAGAGAAATGTTATGGGCATATCATACCAACTCCAACTCGATTACAAAGATCTCACCGTTCTCAGCATTACGAGGCAGAGAACCATGTACTAAATTCTATCCCTCATGGTTGGGTGGGGGCAGACGGTGTAAGAATACATTTCCAACTGTTAGTACAAAGGTAGTGAAGCACCAGGAAGGTTATAAGGAAAGATAGAATACCAAATTTGGAGTTAAAGGACAATGCTGGAAAGTGGGGGGTAAAGTCATGATCAGAAAATCAATTGGTTATTCGGGAGGCGGGTGGAAGGATACTAAATTCATGGGTCCATTTTGCATTTCAGAGGTAAAGAAGAATGTTGTTATTTTAGAAAATGGACAGTGCTGGAGCATGGACAGGGTTGCAAGATATGTTCCTTTTACTGCCAAGGTCACAGACAAGAATTCTACATGGAAGGAACCAACGCGGATGGAGATCAGGGACAATGTACTGAGGACTCCAAGTAGTCGGATGACCAAACCTCCGGTGTGGAGTAAGGATTACATCAAATAGTCAACAGTTGGTGAATCTCGGTTATTCAAGGAATTATTACTTTGTTAAATATAAACTATCCCTTCCAAAGTAAATTCCCTCCCCCATTGGTTGGACATTTTATTGTGCGAGGAAGATGTGTTGTAATTTAGTCAATTTATAAGTTAGTAATTATGTGTATATAGTTCATGAACATACGGTCATTAGATAAATATAATTCTTGTGTTATTAACGTTCTTGGCAACATAATGTTTAGATATGGGTAGGATGTAGTTCTTAATGGTATAGTCCGCCCTCCCCTATGTGGGAGATTGAGGATGGAATGTTCGGGAGGTGGTAGGGACCTGGAGTGCATGATAGAATGTTGAGAGTTGACAGAGATGGTGGTGACGGAAGGCACAGAGTGGAGAAGAAGCAATAAAGTCTGTTCTTGAAGTAAAGAAGACTGGAGTGGACTTTGTAATAGTATTGCATCAACAACCGAGGCTTTCGTACCTCACTTTATAGACACTAAACCGCCCGGCCAAGTACCACGCATCAGGGGTGAGACAAATGCATTTTAGTGTGGCGGTCCATACCACCGCACTAAAATGCAAAGTCACGCATTTATAGGGTCGATAGCGCTGAGGTGCAGATGCAAGTGGGTCGGAGCTCTGCCCAAGCACTGCATGATGAGCAACCTGCGTGCGCCTCCGACAGAGTGCGCAACTGCCTCAGGTGGTGCCTGTTCAGGACTCTCGTCATGGCTGCGACTCACTCAGGTCTGTGTGAATCATTGTGCTTTTCTGATTTTAATACCAGTATGTTGCTGATGAGGTGCTAAGCAGCCTGCACAAGGTGCTTATCCGTGCATTGCCGCTCTGCAGATGGCACACAGAAACACGTTCACGTCCGTTACACTCCGATGGGAGCAAAGTTACATCGACTGCGCCTTCTATTCACCACTGCCAAATCTCAACTTCCCATTACAACCTGCTGAAATGTAAATAAACATCCAGCAGTAAAGAGATCTTAACGGAAATAACATTTTTACTTCATTTTGTTGATTTTGTACCACAAAGCAATGATTAGTACACATGGGCGGGGTGACTCGAGACTTAGAGCCACTGTTGTGCAATGCAACTGTAGCTATGTGTGAACTTGACAGTAGCGGGCACTGAGGCGCGCCGGATCCGAGGCGGTCGCTCAGTCAGCTATTAATGACGATTTTCTTAGAAAAGTGACTGAGCTAAGTCTTTTTTTAAATATTGGTGCTCTGCAGCAGTTTTAAGATCTTCTTAGAGTTTCTCGTTCCTCAAATGGGTGTAATGTCTGATATTTAAATGGTTCCCTTGTCTACATTGCTTTATTTTTCTCTGAATAAAGTGTCACTGATAGTTGTTGAAATGTCACTCATAATTACGCTGAAATTATGAAAATGTCAGACAACGCCATCGGAATCCTTGGCTACTACGACTAAACCCGGCTTCCAAACGTAGTCACAACCTCTCCATGCACTGTAGACCAAGACAAGGATGTGCTCTCCCGCTGGCCCGGGCAGCATCGCCCTAGTGTGCACAAAACCAAGTTTTGAAGAGAACAAGGACACTTCCAGACCCAAGCACTAGATGGCAGGATTGCGCAAAGCAAGTGACTCTAGACCGATTCCATCCCCACAAACTCCTCTGAGGGACCCCGTTGCCTCGGCCGGGGAGTAGTTATGGACTCACCCTTCTAAAGGAAGACGTACCACAGAAAGAAGGCTTGAGGAAGTAAAGCTCTTACCTTTAGGAGACGTTTGAGATTTGGAGAAAGGGCGCGTCGAGCTGGACTGTTTTTCAAAACTGAGACTGCTCTCCAGGTCTGAAATGACCTCAGCGGCGGGCGGGGGAGGCCTGCGAAGCCAAGCACAGGGTCAGCAAGAGAGCTCACGAGGTTAGTGCATCACATCTCTGCAAACACTCATCTCTTGGTGAGAAATATCTGGGGCAAGGCACATGCAGTGGAGTAACAAAACCTCAGCAGGCCTATCTGCAATGAATGCTGATGGGGCTGACCCACAATGCCCCCCTGCCACCTTGCACAAGTAGTTACCTTTGCCTCCTGCATTCACATCATCAACAGGAGATTCCATGATCGGTTTAGCGCCAAAGAGAAACACATTATGTTTTTAGATGAGCGCGCTCTAGCTACATGCACACAAATAATCCATTCAGATTCATGTTTTTTTTATTACCCTATTTATGCTTGTATTAACAAAATGTAACTTTAGTGCCCGCTGAATGACCCCCTCACTGACGCCTAAATGGGGGATTCGCTCTGTGAGGGATGTGCAGATTCAAACTAAATCTGGTCACCAACAGGTTAAGATTAGGAAGGTTATTTCTATTTGGAAAGAGGGCAAGTTCAGCGACCGTAGACTGGCGGAGCTCCCACTCTGAGCCTGACCGCTCCCCTTCCCGTTTAGTGCCTTATTCTGAGCGCCCAGGGGAAGCACTAGTTTACCTGTGATGAATGTGCCCTCCCCTGAAATTCACTTCTAGGGACACCGATGACAGTCTGGCTACTGGTATTTAAACATCTCATATAACAGAAATGCATTGTGAAAAGAATGCACAGGTATGTAATGGCCCACCCAGTGATGGGCGACGTGTGTAACTGTTGTTTTGCGTCCAATGCAGAAGTTTACTGGCCACCAGAACATGAAGTGCTACATTTAAAGCGGGAGAAGCGCAAACAAGCCTCCTGCACATTTTGGACAGTTAGGGTCTCATTAGAAATCTGGTGGTCAGACAAGCCAACCGCCAAACTCGCAGGGGTGAGGCGGCCATCAACCCCGGCTGCCTCACCCCCCTGCCATATTATTACATTCCCACCATTTAGCCCGGCAGGAACAGTGCTATGGGATTGCTCTCGGCTTCAAGTCGAGGCCAATACCGTAACACTACAGCACCATCAGAATGCGCACTGTCTGTCAAGCCGACAGTGGGCATTCCAGGGGTGCTAGCAGGGGGGCCCCTGCACTGCCCATGCCATGGGCACTGCAGCCCCCCCCCATGGACCCCTGCACAGCCTTTGCACCAGCCTTTCTATAACAGCTGAACCGCCACGGAAGACTGGCAGAAAGAGGACTCATGCTCCGCACGGTGGTGTTGGATTCAGCACAGCCGTGGCCGAGCATGAGACAGACTGCCGTCAGCCCATCAGGAACCAGGCTTCTGGCGGGGCCAGTGGTCCCTTGGTGGTCTGACAGCCAGGGTCCTAATGTGGTGGTGAAACTGCATGTAGTGTGGCAGCCCGACCACCATCGCAAGTCTGGCCGTCATTGGACCACATGTCTCATTATGAGGCCCTTGGTCCTGATAAGGACATTATAAGTTCTGGATGAGTCAAAATGCACAGCATAACCTGAACTGCAACAGCTACTCTTGCTTGGAACCTGGAACTTGAAACCTCAGGGGTGCCTGGAGATAAGAGCTTAATTTAATGATCTCATGGCCTAATGCACTATTCAACGTTTTTCTGTCTTTTACTTCTTTGTCTCGGGGGGGGCAATGTTCTATATCATTAGGCGCTGAACTCTTTAATTGCCCAATGTATAGAGGATGCTTACTGAAGGAATTTTCTGTTTAAATTAAAATGTTAGAGATGTTGCATTTGATCTATAGGATAATATGATAAGTTTATAATGTGAAATGTATATAAAAAAATATTCATGCGAGATAAGTATGCAAAGCTAAGAATTGAAATGATGGAAGACATACAGACTTTCAAAGTGCAAAAGGTACCAGCCTCAAGGTGGTGCAATTAAGGTCAACAGCAGAAAAAATCTATTAGGTTGAACAATGGTTTTGCTGTTTGAACCTTCTATAATCACAAGCTCCACATTATTTCATCAACTTTTGGTTAGGTCTGGATATTTTGGTGGCAAATTCTAATTTTACTTTTGGGGGCCTGCTAGAGGCAAAGCCAGCAGTAATGCTCACAGATGGGTATCAATCAATTTTTTTGTACCAGATTTAGCATCCCTGGTAGGAGACACTTAATATATATATATTTTTTTTTAAATCGGATTGCTGTTTGTATCATCTACTGCTTTATGAATAAATGATGAGCTGATCCATTGTCCGGTGGAGAAACCTCTTTAACATCTGTTTGTGTTTTAGCCATTTCAATAGTTGCTCATAACTTTTCATCATACTATCTGAATGTAAATGCATTCCCTGCTCTTCTTGGTGTATTAAAAGGCCAATCTCTTACAGCTCAAATTGTGCTGTGTGTACACCTGGTTTAATATTCTCAACAATCTCAGCTTTATGCTTCCCTCCTGTTTGTTTTAGCATCTTCTTGTATGAGCTTAGTGTCAACAAAATGAACCAGAGACTCAATTTCCACTTTTAAAAGTTTTATTTTTTTTTCAACAAAATTCTGAATGAAGGCTTCAACATTGGTGTAAGGTGTCTTAGACTTTATTTTCCCAAACTGCGTATCATGATGAAGTAGCCATAACTAGAAATCACAGAGGAAATTCAAACTACAATACTGTGGACAAATGCCATAAGTGTTAGAATTTTGCCAGAGGAAAATAAATTGCCTGCATTGATGTTTGACCATTTATTCAGTACTGATCAATTTCATAATGCCATTACCCTGAACACAGGAAGGGAGAAGCCCTACATAAAAAGCGCTATAGTGAATGTTTACGTTTATAACACATTAGAGGCACTTTTTTCACAATGAAGCAGAATCCGCTCAGCCACTTTCCAGAAGTAGAGAAGAAACAGGGCCCTCTAGAATGGCGATTGTAGACAGAGTGCAAGGAAAGATGGGTGCACAAGGATTTAATGGAAAAGAGTATATAGGGCTTGGACGAGTAAATTACAGGTAGGACGCTGTGGGATGTGAAGATCAGGGAGTGAAAGATGTACCCAAGCAAGTCCGAGGAATCTCCATCCCCCTCCATTTACCAACTTGGGCTTCCCACTACAACTCCAGAATATCAATAGTTTTGGGCAGCAGTTGTTTGGCTTCGGATTACTGCAAGGAGATGTGGTTTGGAACATTCACTTGAGTGTAGAAAGAATTTCTTACCGTGAAGGTTTATCGTTTCGCGATCTCGGGTGTTCTTGGCGGTCTCTCGATCGCGAGTGTCCATGTTCATTTACTTCAAGCTGAAAAACATGAGCCGGTGGGTCTGGGGTGGAACAGCATGAGCACATTAAGTAACATGTTTTAGGATCACCTCTCCAGGCCTTCGAAACACTGGCCAAGCCCACGTAATTTAATCAAGTACCAAAATCGTTAGCACCAGTTAAATTTGGACTAGACCACATTATCTTCCCATTGTTTCCTTGGAACAACTCCAACCAACTACTCTTTCTCTTGTATTACTCAAGATTGGGGTGAAGAGATCTCATTGGCGGGGCAGCTAGCGGTGCTAAAAGGCACAGGCCGGAGTACTCTACTCATAAAACATCAAGAACGATTAGGACAAATGTCCCCGTTCCTCACGCTCTCTACATTCAACAAACCACAAACTTCCATCTGCACGGCACGTAATACTGCACCTCAGCCAAGAACTAACACAACTTTGATCTCTTAGCCTGAACAAGGGAAATTGGCTTATCCCAGTGACTAACTTCAATACATTCAGATGGGCACCCAAGTTCCTCCTTTGACATTACTTTCAGGGCTCTGCATCCATGGCAAAAACGCTACATCAGTTGAAGAAGCAATGGAACTATGCTGGGTGGAGAGTCTACAGTAGTAGGACATTTAAGAATAAGAAGTCAAGTTGAAAAATTAACAAACCATAGTTTAAAAATGTTTTTTTTAAATCAGTATTGATTTTCATGCAGTGATTAATTTGGTCTTTAAGATTGTTTACTGATATGCACTGTTCGTAGTGGAAGGTAAGCATTTGCACATTTGCAATAGACCTTACATTTGAGACACTCAACACCAAAGGGTTCTGCATACACAGAAAAGTGAGTGACCACAGAAATAGTGCTCTATTCTTGCTCTCAGAGAATAAGTCCAACCTATTGCCTCTATCCTGGATTAATCTTGCCTTACTCATCCCTACTACCTTGAACATAAGCCACTGCACACAGTGTCCATCTAGGAAGTCTGCCTACAATAACTTCAGATTCAGCTGTACACTTTAAAAATGCCTTATACCGCAATCCTGTACAGTCTTGTCTTTTAAGGAAACTATTTCTTTAGAATTTCATACATCAAATGGCTTTTTTTTTTAGCACGATTATAAATGTTTATTTACAGATCACTGAAATCTGGATACCAGAATTTAAGAACAAACATAAGTCTGAGTCGTCCACGAAAAGCTTTCCACAATATGCCACTACGGAAGAGTAAAACCAAAAGTCAGGTAACAGGACTGAAAGGAGAGTCCTATTGGTTTTGCGAATGCGTGTTACTATTTCAACCCTGCCTCGCAGCCACAGACAGAGCCGTGTCAAATGAGTAAAATCATTCTGGCTCTCCATGATCATCACGACTCCAATTATCATCTTCAACCTTGTTATTAAAAACTCTCAAGTATTTTGAGACCCTCCTTGTGTTATGCCCAAGTAGATTAGGTTTTGTGGTATGTTCCGACATGGCTAAGGCCTCACATCTGTCTCTCTAAATCATATATTCAGAAAAATGTGAGAAGCACTGTAGGCGTAGTGGTAGGAAAATTTAAGGTGCAGTGAGTTGAAGAAATCTCGTTCCCAAAAATCTCTCTGAAAAGCATATTGCTGCAGAAAATAGTTCCAGGGCAACAAGAAGCAGAAGAGGGGGTGCGAGGAACCTTGACATGAACCTCTACAGATCTGGAATGGTCGAGAGAAGGCCACCCCACATTTCACATATGCAGTCTGAGCTATAAATTGTCATTTAACCTTGCAATAAACTCATGTCCAAGGCAGGCTTCCTTAAGTCCTACAACACATAATCACACGTAATGCACACAAATGATTCTACACAAAGTGAATAAGCAATGTTTTCGGACGGATTATCCCATGCTGTCCACATTTGGTGGTCCAAGATTCTATGATTTTTTTTTTTTTTTTTTTTAAAGCATCTGCCAGAAATGAAGCAGATTTGCGAATCAAACCAGAAAGGGGATATCTATGCTGAGTCTTTTGGCCAGAATATCTGATTGGATTTTAATCTTTGCATTAATCAGGGCTATGGAGCAATAGTTGCTACACTTAACCCGTGTTTTCCTATAGCGGGTTGGGCGGTTTATTACACCTTTGTCGGAAATAAGGCCGAAACCGTGGATGATTGCACATACATTGGGATTAGTTGTTTAGTCATGGACTAAAGTCATCTAGGGCAGCAGTTCCCAACCTGTGGTTAAGGCGAGTTTTAATGCTAGCAGAATGCTCCCTGGTTAAATGCAACACATGCATAAGCATGAACGCAATATCTTACAAAATACAATGTACACACAAAAAATGCACCTAAAAAAAAAAAAAAAAAAAAAAAAAAAAAAAAAAACATGTTTTGCTAAAATGTCATACAGTTTTAAATATAATTTCTAATTTTGTAAATCATGTTTGATGCCTGCCAACATATAACAAATAAAGATAAAAAATGGGAACTGTACAAATCAGCGTAAAAGTATTATGAGCAACAGTATGTGCAACATAAAAATAAATTAACAGGTCGTGATTCTCAATTAAAGTCAAAAAAGTGTCCCAGTAGCTATATGGCCTTTCTTAGTGCAGACTTACAACCTTCGGGAGTTCACAAGGGTTAACAGAAGTAGCCATGAGAGCCATACTCAAGTAAACTACTGAGAACTCCAGTGTCAAATTGAGCAAACCTATACATATGTACATTTGCTAATGTGAAGATCAACCTAACAACATTCACTTTCCCACTATCCCCTTTTTCTACATGTAGGAAGCGGGCTCTTTATATAGTGGACAAAAAAAGCACATCATGTAAAGAGTCCAAGCAAACCCCAAAGGAACTACACAGGCACAAATGTCACCCCAAAAGCTGTCTTTTGTGGTAGTGTGGGTGAGCAGTTAAGTGGATCGGAGGGAACTGCTAAGTATTTAATGCACACACAAAGGCAATCAGTGAAACACACAATAAAGAAATCTGACCCCAATTTATAAAAGTTACACATACTTTAATATAAATTAAGATGCCAAGCTCTCCGGAATCAGGTGAGTACTTTTCGAATTATGATTTTTTTTCAGTTTTCACAAGTTGACTGCAATTTTTGGGTGCAGTAATGTTATCCTATGGGGGAAAACATGTATTGCTTTCAGGTATTTAACAGCGACTTACAGGACTGTTCTCCAGGACTTAAGGAGAGTATGGGGCAAGGTCCAATGCCACACTAACGGGTCAACTCAGGAGGTTCTGGGGCAATCAGGTGCAGAGGTGTGTTACGGCTTTGGGTGAACTGTTTATTTAAAAGGGGGAACGGTCCGTTCAGGAAGTTGCTGCAAGCTGGGACTGGGGTGGGGTGGGGAGCGGCTTTCTGGAGGAACCCACAGGGTGCTTGACCCTTGAGGTCCTCTGGAGTCTAGGGACACCATTGGTCCACTTCTCCTAGGGCTGTGGAGCTTGGGTGCAGTGGTGTCTTGGCATCAGATCCGGTGCTGGAGTTACTAGCAGTTGGAGGAGGCCTGCAGAGGAGGCTGCAGACAGCGACGGAAGCCAAGACTGGCCAAAATCAAGGGTGGGTTCACCTCCAGAGCATCTCAGGACCCCGTGGGCACCATCAACTCCCTCAGACTTGGGCTGTGGGACTAAGGAGCTTTGAGGTGTCAGGTTACGGCGGTCTGGGACTTGCTCTGGGTCTTGGTGACCTGGTGAAGAGTGGAAATGGGGCAGTAGGGCCTCTTGCCTCACTGGTCTCGTGGATCCGGACATCCTGACATCCCTAGACTGTAGGTCTGCCTTGGTGCTGTTGGAATCAGGATTTGACCGTCAACAAGCCTTTATTGCTGCAATTGGTCCAGTATCCCAGGTATGGGTGCAGGGAGCCTTTGGGTGAGGACAGCATCTCAAGACTTCAGTGAAGTGGTGGGGTTGATGTCCTGGGCTCCAATGAGTCTTCTCCTGGCTCACTGATCCCATGGAGGGGCCGATGGCCAACGAGGAAAAGTACCAGACTTTACAAGCATTGCCTGCAGATGCAGGGAAGCAGCTCCTCTACTCCAAAGGAGACTCTCTGGCGATTGCTGAAGCGCTGCCACCTCTCCAGGTTTCTTGGAGTCTGAACAGCAGCAGTGCAAGTTTGTATCTTTGAGGGTTGGGTGCAGCAGGCAGGCTGGCAGGATTGGTGCCAAGTCATTAGTGTTCCTCCGTTCTCGGGTCAGCAGTCTGATTCTGCCCACTCCTTTTGTGTCCATTGAAATCTGAAGTCGAGGTATCAGGGGTCCCCCAAAATACTGAATTTACAGGTGTGTAGTAACCCATGGGCTACCAACTCCTCAGGTCACCGTGCCCCCAGATGACCACTGTTCCAGAATTCATAAAATCCAACACACACAATAAGGTGGAATTCCTAATTTTGTGTTCACTTCAGGCGGTCACCCTAGAGGCGTGTCCAGCATGCAAGTGCAACACGCCTCCTGCATAGCTAATTTTCCCCCATCTGTACAGAAACTGATCTCTGGTTTTAGCCGGCATGCCAGTCAGTCAGCACACCAGTAGTTGGTTGGTTTTCAGGGGGCACCTCTAATGTACCCTTTGGGTGCATATGTTAATAAATCCAACACTGGAATTAGTGCGGGTTTATTAATATGAGGTATTTGAAACCATACACCATAGGTTTCACTGGAGCCATTAAGTAGCTGGGGAACTTGTTTTTACCAGTGCCCAGGTCATACCTTGGTACATACCTTAAGATGGCTTCCCTGTTCCCTTGTACTGTTGGTAATTGAATGACTAGAACCGGAGCATATCTGGCCATGCAGATGTAATATAATTCACTCTGCCTTAGGGTTGTAAGGCCTGTGGAAGGGTGACTTACAAGTATTACATGCACTGTTAGGGGACCCGGCGCATAAGTGTGTGCTGCGTTTTCACTTTTTTAGAAATTCATCACGCAGCTTGAAGTGGCGGTCTGTATGGGTTTGGTCCCTTAGAGTGGATCAAGCTATGCGGCAGCTCTTAGGGACCCTTTTTAGTATGTATGCCCTAGGCACCACTTACTAGTGGCTTACAGAGGTGCTAAGTGTCTGGCCACCTGGGCATCAAGTGACCAGGGGTCTCGTTTTTTGGGGAAGAAACACTGGCACTAGGGCCTGGTTAACAGGAATGCAGCCAAAACCCAGGTTCCTACACTACACGATGGAAAAGGTTTTACCCCCGCCCCTTCAAACCTTCACAGTCTGTTAGAGATAGCAGAGGACTGAATACCCTTAAAATGTTAGTCTGAGAGAGGGCAAAGCCCCACAGGGCTCATCACTACCAAAGCTACTGCTGCCCACCTACGTCTGTATGTAGATCTGTGGAAAGGAGGCAGAATCCAGACTTTCCTAGAATCCAAGCCTGGTGTAATGGGAGGACTGTCAACCATTCCCAAGGATGACCTGCTCACTGCTGATGTACCAGTCACTGTGGGTGGGTCTCTTCTCCAGGTTCACACGCAGTACATCCTTTGGCCAGGCACAAACGAGATCACTTTGTTTCAGGAAACTAATGGAACTGAGATGACACCCACCAACATGGAATGGTTGGAATGGCTGATATTACCTTTGCAGAATCTGCAAGTTTCTAAAACTAGGCAATCTTTTAGCTAGAGGACAATTACACCAGAGGAGGAAAATTAAAGCATAATTACATTCCAGTCGTCTGGTGGTCTCTTTTCCTGAGATGGCTTTTCACACGATTTTTGTTTCCTGTACGCTTTCTTCTCTCGCTCCATAAACAACCGAGCAATCTCCTACAACAAAATAACACAACCATTATTAAGTTCCAGGTCACTTCTTTGTTGAAGAGTATAAAGGTAATTTTGATCCTAGAACTACTTCAACTAAAGTTAATCCTGAGACGACTTTCAATACCAATTAAGTACATTCCAGGACAGGAAGGAGGTCAGGCTGCATTGTGAACTGAGAGAATGCGAAGCAGACATTTGGGACAGAAGTCTGCATGTCCTGGAAAAGAAGCATCACCTTGCCCTGTACAACTGTCTGGCATACTTATGTGTTTCCACTAGTGGAATTGACAAACAGCCATTTAGTTGGGGGATTGCAACATATTCTCAAGACACATGAAATGTACAAACAACGCATTTTTACAGCTTTATACCAATGAACTGTTAAGACCATATTATCAACTTCTGCCTACATACCAATGAAACTAGATGTTCAGATTTCTGCCAAGATAACATCTTCGATGCAGGTAGGGTTCATGATGGCAACACCACCGACAACTTTCTTTAAAGAAACTTTAGAGTTATTCACTTATGTTAGTAGTTCCACTTAGCACCTGTTCATCCCGGAATATGATTTTCACAGAATGTTTCACACCCTTTGTGTGGCAATTAGTCAAAAACTTCGTAGCATCTCTACCATTTCTTTACAATAAAAATAGTTTTGCTTCTCCCCCATACCCTCCCCACCCCCAGCATTCATGCGGAGAAGACGGTCACTGGTTGTAGGCAGAAAACACATTTGTCACTTAGTCCATTACTGGTTCTAAAGTGCTGCGTCCACATTTGCAGGGTCCAATAGCAGTGGAACACTACTAAAATAAATAAAAAATATAAATAAAATAATTACCTGCAACACTAGTTCTCCTTTAAAGAGATCATAATTAAATTCACAGACACTAGAATATTTCTGCCCAAGTGGAGAAAGTTAACTTGGAAAGTAGTTGTGGCTCAGTAGGACCTTGGGGTTTTTCCTGAAAGGATTTGCCTCTCTCTCTCTCTGAAGGGATGAAATTACTTTGTGTTGAGTGCTTCATGTTGGGATTGTGGTCTTTCTGGCTGCCTTACAGTGGCAGTGAAATGTGTCCTTTATGTGAGAGTGCATCCTAATAAGCCCAAATACCAAAACACAATTTTCCGCTTTGGTAAGCCTGTATAGAGACAGTATCTCTTTGTTCAGAGGGTTGTGTATTCCTTTTTCCAACAACATCAACATCAGCAATTTCTCACTACGGTGGCAAGGGTTCGTTAACTTTTTCATGGTGATCTTAAATAGAATTCTAGTTCTTGTGGAGTAAAGATGGAATATGAAACTATTGCTATCTGGGGGCTCTTTCATGCTTGATCACAAAGCACTAAGAAGAGAATTTCATTAGGATTTGCCCATTTTCAAAGTTAGTTGTAGAAAAACTTCTTAAACAACAGTTGCTTTTTTCCCCTACAATGGAAGCACAATTTTTGTGTATCTATGGGATTCAATCAGAACCAATGGACAGAAAGAGGCAAGAAAACATCTTTTATCATGAGAGTGCTGCATGTCAGTTTCCCTTATCCAGCACTGACATCACGCATCTCTTGTGAATGCTCTTTCGCATCCGACGCATTAAGTGCATTTACACAGAACTTTCCAAGTCCAATGCCTTTACTTTGCGGATGTGCATGCAGAGGTCCCCAACAGAAGAGTTCCGTTCAAGCCCAACTCATTATCCACTTCAGGACTGTGTTATAGCTCAAAGTACAGACCAGTAAGTGCACACAGGCTTAGTGCAGCGGAAATCATGGCACCTGCGTGGAAAAGCGTGCAAGATCAGAAAATGAAATCAGTGTTCATCTCAAACTAGTGCACTCAGGAGCAACAACGTTGTAATACGGTCTTACACCTATATATAGACCACTACAGATCACCATGGTAAGTAGTCTTGCTTTCAGAATAGTAAATCTACACTTTTGGCACCGGCTCACCTTGACAATATTTAAGTAGTTAACATGTGGAAGTCAATATCATAGACTTCAATATTGTGACATACAATCATTAATGCTTAAGTGAGTCTCACTAATTTTATTCATCACCTCTCTCAGTGATATATGCCATTCGGTAAACCAACACTATGGAAAAATTAAGAACCTAACATCTTTAGAATAGCTTATCTCAAAATAATCAGCACATTTCATTAACTACAGACAGTAGACGTACTGTACTTCTGCAATTTTGGGACTAAAACCTAAATCCATTGTGATATCACCTAATGATAACTAAAATCCAACTATGTTGTCATCTAGTCACTTTTAGTGTTTAGCAAAACACAGAACCAACCGCCTGCTTGATGTGGGCATTCCAGTTGCCAAGCGAGGGCTCATTTACTTCTAGTATATCAACCGAAGGATGGACTCATGGGATGGATAGGTAGATCAGCATCGAGGATCTGAACATTTTCTGGGGCATCAGAGCAGCTAAGTAGTATGCTGCATTAGAAATGCTGATAAAGAGGTTTTACAGGACAGTAAATTGTGTAAAGTCAAAAGGGTTTATTTACGAGTTTGCAAATGTAAAGGCAGACACCTGCAAAGTGAGCATTGAAGACAAGTCCTTCCGTGGAGACATACTCATCTTTAGTTACGTTTCTTGAGATTCTCAACAAAACCCAGGTGTTGTATTCGGAATGGACCTTAGGCAGGAGATTTGGGGTGAATCCCTAATTCCACATACATTTTAAAAAATTTTGTGAGAGGAATGATTTTTCCTGGTGCTCCAAATGCCTTTCCACTAAACATTACACATGAGACAAATTTCAAATGCAAACTGATCGTCCCTAAAATCTACTCCTATAAAGTACCTACTAATGTACGCCAGTGCTATAAAAAAACTATCATATTAATAACTATCACTCAATGCCGGGCTTGAGAGTGAGTTACTACAAACTAAACCACATGAAAATGTTATTGCTCGTCCGCGATTGTACAGTCAGTGCTCATATATATCCAGGGAGGTCTTCCTCTAGTCTGCAAGGTCCCACTCTGAAGTTATAGATCGAATGTTCCAATAATCATCCGTCCATCCTCCAGAGCTCAGCCTAACCCTGCAACAGGACATTTCTATAACATCACTGTTCTAAGACTGATGTGGAACAATGGGGTGAGAAACAAGCAGATGAGAATAAACACCCTCTCACACTTGGAGAAGATTGGCCTTGCTTTTGAAAGTGACTGCAAAAAGACTTAAAATATAGGCCACAAAAATAGCAGTCATGCATATATTTGTTCTTACAAAGTAATCAACTGTACCTAGGTCCACTATCCAGCATTTTGTCCCAAATATGTCATGTGTGGAGTTTCAGATTGTTTGTAAGGAGTTATTTAAGGTCTAGGTTTCACAAGGAACAAACTACTTGATATGGAGGCAAAACATCAGTATGAGTTTCAGAAGAAGAATTTAGAAATGGAGAAAGAAGCAGGTGGGAAGCTGTTGGTAAAAAAAAAAAAAAAAAAAAATTAAAAAAAAAAAATTAAAAAAAAAAAAAAAAAAAAAAAAAACACACACTATTCAACTTAGGCATCCAATATAAAAAACAAAAAAACAAAAGCTACGGCAAAGCCAATAGGTCTTGCCTATGAAAAAGCTATTGGCTTTGCCAATGTGTTTTAGCTAGGTTGTACACCAGCGTGGTTGCTGTTGAGCATGGCTAACAACTGAGGGCACAGAAGGGAGTGGTGTGGAGTGGCATAGAGCGGAGTGGTGTGGAGTGGCATAGAGCAGAGTGTTGTGGAGAGTCATGGAGTGGTGTAGAGTGTTGTGAAATGGGTAGAGTGTTGGGAAGTGTAGAAGGATAGAGTGGTGTACAGTGGCATGGATGGAGTAGAGTGGGTTTGAGTGGAAGGTCGTAAAGTGTTGTACAGTGGAGTGGCACAGTGTCGTGGAGTGGCATAAAGTGCCACTGAGTAGAGTGGCATAAGGCGGACTACAGTGTTGTAGTGTAGATTGGAGTTAAGTGCCATGGAGTAGATGGAGCTGCATACAGTGGAGTACAGTGTCATAGTGTACAGGCGTTAAACTTTCAGAGTGGTGTGGCATAATGTGGAATAGAGTGTCACAGAACGGAGCTACATTGAATGCTGTGGAGAAAGTGTAGTGGAGGAGCATAGTGTGTCAAGGAGTGGAGTGAAATAGTGTAGTAAAGTGGCACTAAGTGGCATAGAGGGACTAGAGTGCGGTATATAGTGTTGTGCAGTGGCATAGAGTGGAGTAGATGGTCGTAGAGTGGAGTGGCACAGAGTGGAGAAGAATCAAGTCAGTGGATTTTCATAGCATAGAGTGTCAGAGTGGAGTGTTGTGGAGTGAACTGTCAGAGTGGAGTACAGTGGAATGTCAGAGTACAGTGTCACAGTGGAGTATTGCAGAGTGCAGTGGAGAAGAGTGGAGTGGCATAGATTGTTGTAGAGTGTGGTGTCAGAGTGGAGCGTCATACAGTGAAGTGGCATATAGGGGGTCATTCCGACCCTGGCGGTAAAATCCGCCAGGGCCGGGGACCGCGGATGCACCGCCAACAGGCTGGCGGTGCATCCCGGGGCATTCTGACCGCGGCGGTACAGCCGTGGTCAGAAACGGGAAACCGGCGGGGTACCGCCGGTTCCCCGTTGCCCTGGGGAATCCTCCACGGCGGCGCAGCTTGCTGCGCCGCCATGGGGATTCCGACCCCCTTACCGCCATCCTGTTCCTGGCGGTTTTGGCCGCCAGAAACAGGATGGCGGTAAGGGGTGTCGTGGGGCCCCTGGGGGCCCCTGCAGTGCCCATGCCAATTGCATGGGCACTGCAGGGGCCCCCGTAACAGGGCCCCACCAAGATTTTCAGTGTCTGCCGTGCAGACACTGAAAATCGCGACGGGTGCAACTGCACCCGTCGCACCCTTTCCACTCCGCCGGCTCCATTCGGAGCCGGCATCCTCGTGGAAGGGGGTTTCCCGCTGGGCTGGCGGGCGGCCTTCTGGCGGTCGCCCGCCAGCCCAGCGGGAAAATCAGAATTACCGCGGTGGTCTTTTGACCGCGCAGCGGTATTCTGACGGCGGTACTTTGGCGGGCGGCCTCCGCCGCCCGCCAAAGTCAGAATGACCCCCATAGTGTCAGAGTGAAGCGGCACAGAGTGGCATAGGGTGGCGTGATGAAGAGTGGAGTAGTGCGTCATACATTAAAGTGAAGCAACAGTGACATAAAGGAAGTTTCTTAGAATGTCAGAGTAGTGTCGAAGAGCGGCACAGGGTGGAGTACAGAGTGGGAGCGTGGAAGGACAAAGTATCATACAGTGGAGTAGAGTAGTGCAGCATAGAGTGGAATAAAGTGTCATAGAATGGCGTGGAGTAGAATGGAGAGTCGAGTAGCTTGTCGTAGAGTGTTGTGTCACAGAGCAGGGTACGATGGCATAGAGTGGTGCGGTGCAGAGTGGAGAGTCAGGGTAGAGGGGCATAGAGTGGTGGCATTTTGTATATTAGAGAGGCATGTCGGAGCGCGCAGATTGTTTTGGATTGGCGTGGGGCAGGTTGCAGTGAAGCAGTTTGTTTTGGATTAGGCGAGGCAGAAAGTTTGGGATTGCAGCAATGAGTGTGGCAGAAATATTTTGGATTTGAGTGGGGTGGGTTGGTAGGATTGGCGTGGGGTGGATTGAGATGAAGTGATGTGGTTTAGTTTGGAGTGTAGTCAAATGGACTGGAGTGGGGAGGATTTGAGTTGGGGAGATTGTTTTGGATTGGTGTAGTGCATATTTTAGAGGAGCTGAGCAGATTGGAGTGGGGCAGACTTGAAAGAGGCCGATTGGAGCTGGGCAGATTGGAGTGGGGTAGATTGTTTTGGTTTGGAGTTGGGCAGACTGGAGTGGGGCGGGCCAAAGCGGGGCAGGCCGGGTTGGGCCAAACTGTTTTGGATTGGACTGGGGCAGATTGTTTTAAACTGTAATGTGGCAGATTGGAGTGGGGTAGATTGTTATTGATTGGAGTGGGGCGGATCAGGGTGAGGCAGATCGGGGTAGGGAGGACCGGGGTGGATTGGAGTGGGGCGAATTGAAGAGAGACTGTCTGCTTTGGATTGGAAGGGAGCAGATTGCTTTAGATTAGAAGGGAGCAGATTGCTTTGGATTGGAAGGGAGCAGATTGCTTTGGGTGGGTGTAGGGCAGGTTGAAGTGAGGCAGTTTGTTTTCTACTGGAGTGAGGTGGGTTGGGAGGACTGGAGTGAGGTGGATTGGAGTGTGTGGTGGATTGGGACAGAGAGGTGGATTGGAGTGTGTGGCGGATTGGATTCGAGTGGGGGTAATGGAGTGAGGAAGCCTGTTTTGGATTAGAGTGGGGCAGATTGTTTTGGACTGAAGTGGGGCAGTCTGGAATGTGGCAAATTGGAGTGGGGTAGATTGTTTTGGATTGGAGTGGGGTGGATCAGCGTGAGGCAGATCGGGGTAGGGCAGACCGGGTTGGATTGGAGTGGGGCAAATTGGAGAGGGATAGATTGTTTTTGATTGGACTGGGGCAGATTGCTTTGGGTTGGTGTAGGTTGGTGTGGGGCAGATTGGACTGGGGTAGATCAGGGTGGGGTGGATCAGGGTGAGTGGGACAGATAGTTCTGGACTGGAGTGGAGCAGATTGGAGTGGGCCAGATAGTTTTGGAATAGAGAAGGGCAGATTGTTGCGGATTGGAGAGGGGCAGATTGTTGAGGATCTCAGAGGGTCAGTTTTTTTTGGGATAGCTGTACCGGAGTTGGGCAGGTTGCTTTGTTTTGGAGTGGGGTGGGTTTGGACGACTGGAGTGTGGTGAATTGGAGTGGTTTGGGGTGAGTGGTCTGGATTGGAGGGAGGCGGATTGGAGCGTACTGCCTGTTAAAGTATAATTTCGAAAATTACACGAAAGAAACAATGTTTCTTTGCAATATTTGGTACAAGATAATCGTCATCTTTTGAGAACAGGGCCCATGAGCAACAACAAAACATCAGTGAAAAGTGAGAAAAGTAGGCCTGGCAAAATAAAACAAACATTTAACTATAGAAAATACAACTTTGCAACTTTGTTTGCTCTCCAGAGCATGTTTTGCCAGTCACACGCCTTCTGTTAGGCACTAGAAGTTAAAAAAAGAACAAAATAGTACCTCAAGAAAGGGGAATTAAAAGAAACAAATGAGGAAAGAAACTGTGTGCTGATAAGGGAAGGCACAGAGACGTGTAGAGAGAGATCAGGAAAAGAAACACAAACAAGAGGGGAAGTCTAAAAGGGAGAAAGAAGATAGAGACGTAAAGGGCAGGAATAAACATGAACAATGAAAAAAAAAAAAAACACTGAAAGTGGTGACTAGAGTAACAACAGAAAAAATGTAAATTAAAAAATAAATAGAGGAGTAACAGAGCACAGGAGAAAACATAAAAGAAACAAAAAATGAGGGAAGAAAAATAAATCTAATGAAGAAAAGAGGCGAGGGAGAGCGGAGAAAATGAAATAAAAAAAATGATAAAAGAACACTTATATTTACATAAACGAAGAAAGAAATAATATAAAAGAATGAATGAATAGAAAGAAGGCAAGGGAGAAAGAGGAAATAAAAAGATGGCAAATGAAAGCTCTAGTATTAAAAAATAAATAAAAATAATAATAATAATAATAATAATACATGAGAAAAATAAAATGAATACGTGAATGAAGAGAAAGGAGTGCTGTGTAGCCATTCTAGCTATAGCTTCATGCACATTATTTTAACACGCTAGGCCAAGCCGCTGAGCACTCTAACCTAGATATATTTTATTTGGCTTGATTTTATTATTGTTACAACAGCCACTTCTACGGCCTTGTTTTATTTTCTGTTTATCTAATTGTTTTTGCCTAGGCCAGCACTCTGTTCTCAAACAAGACA
This sequence comes from Pleurodeles waltl, assembly GCF_031143425.1. Lineage (NCBI taxonomy): Eukaryota > Metazoa > Chordata > Amphibia > Caudata > Salamandridae > Pleurodeles > Pleurodeles waltl. The sequence goes on from NC_090450.1 coordinate 6,892,812, forward strand.
TTCTTGGTCACTCTGTGCTTTTCCAAAGCTACAGCACGGTACGGTACATTGGCAGTGAACGTGGTAGAAGTTTAGTCTCCAACATTTGCAGAAAACACACATCCTTACGTAGGGACATTTTCTCAGAAAATCAGCTGTGTTATTATAAAAACACTTCCCTGTCCCTTACACGTTAGAGGGAGATTCCAGCCAGAGAACCACGACTGTATGCTGATTGCTTCGCTACAGATGCTAACGCAGACTTCAGGCCTTTGTTCAGGTATGGGGGATGATGCTTTCCCAGGGAAACCTGAAGGGCAGAATTAGAGCTTAACACGCTCTGCTCTCTCTTAGCCTAGGTAGGAGCTAGTCTATGAACCGTAGTGACAATATGATGGTGTTATTTTTATGCTTCACTCTCCTCGTCACAATTTTAATACTGTCATGCTTAGTCGTCCTGGTTATTGCAGCTCATGCTCTGCTATCTAAGATACAGTCATTTTATTAAAATGATTATTAAAACATATACTGCCTCGGTTTGTCATTTTATGTTAAAGACTAAGGTACCTGAGAGAAACGGATGAGACATGAGCAACCACGGCTTGCCTTAGAAACCAATTATGTCATGCGCTCGGCTGCCTAGTCATCCCTGCCTTCGGGTAGAGATGAGGCACTGCTAGTTAGCCGCAGCAAAACCCGGAGTGGAGCGACAGGCGTCACCTGCAGTGGGTTAGACTTAGTCTCCCACGCCATGGGTGATTCTGTCGCTTGAAGCCCAGTAGTCTCATAAGAATAATGAGAGCCTACGCGACATGAGGAGGGAGAGGAAAGGAAATAAAAAGATGCTAAAGAAATGTTGTTGCATTTGGATATATAATAAATATTACAAATCTAATGCTCCAAAGATGACAACAAGTGTTTACCATCCAAGTGACCCATTGTAATATAAAAGTAAACCATGAATTACTAAACCACACGCAACACATGTGAAACATGCACACAGACAAGCACATAACCACACACAGACATGAATCGCATGCACACTTCTTTATGCTGTTTTACAGAATAACCTGTATGTAATTAAGCATTTAGTCCTGGTACAACGTTCACTTCTACTAATGCTCACCTCACATTTAAATTGCCCACATGCACATAATTACATTTCCACAGACAGTGTGCACTAGCCATTGTGCATAGCCACCCTATGCCTACGCAGCTACTGCATTGTGTGTTCACCTTTGTGGGAAGCCAATGCATGCAGCACCTAGACAGAAATAGTGCCACTAACAGACCGCAAGATATACACACAGACGGACTATCTGGTGCAGATTCATGCACCAGAGGCTGCAAAATGTATTCAAAATCTCTTTCTAGGCCATGTAAACAAATAAAGGCAACAGTCGGAAGAAGGGGACTTTTCTGGAAAGAACAAATCTCAATTTCTTTATAATGCACGTTATTCCAAATGTACATTTGTGTCTTCAAAGCCAGCCTTTTGCCTTGCGTTTGCACACAGAGTGTGGCATTTATTATTAGACAGTTGAGTGCAGTAGACATAATTTTATGACAAAATATTAACTTTTTTTTTGTTAGGACTACCGTCCCCTAAGCTTATGCAAAATATGTTTAGATAATGCATTGCTGTGTCTCTGGAGCCATGGTTGTATGTGAGACCCACCCACCCCTCACTGGCTCCAAGATGCTCAATGCACCATTGTCGAGGCTCTGTGCTGGACAGCCCTTAAAATAAAATTAAAAATAATTTGAAAAAAAATAAACTGTTACCTTAACGCTGCGCTCCGTTTGTCTCCTCGCTGCAGGCACAGGCTCCCAGCCTTCCCTGAGGCTGATCAAAGCAGCATCAGGATTGGCTGGAAGCGCCCAGCCAGGATTCTCCCAGGCAGACTGGGAGCCTGTGCAGGCTCCCTCCAGCTCGGCAACTGTGTTGCTGGTCTGGAGAGAGCCTACTCCACATGTGTGTTTAGCCGGCCTGAGACAGCCGGCCAAACACACATGCACTCCGAGTGGGACTGCTGAGCACTCACCCCCCATTGCTCATCACCCCCGTGGCCCCTAAAAGGTTTGCAGCTGCCGCTGTTGGCGGGAGGAGACGCTCCTCCGCCCTAATGGAGGAGCCGCCCTTGTGGAAGACGCAGGTTGACATTTGTTCAGTGTTTGATGCACAGCAAATGGGACAAGATAAGAACAAGATTTACAATCCTGTTTACAGAATGGGGCTCTTGGAAAAATATTGGTAAGTAAGGTTTTGTCCTGGGGAAGGAGAAAGTGAACCTGCAGAACCAAAGCCGGCAAATTGAAAGCAAGAAAGAGTGAGTTACAAACCACAAAGCCAAAAGGTAAGCAACAGCCGGAATGTATTCCCAGATCAACGTCTGAAACTCCAAGATGAAAGCTGCAACCTAAAAATACTGAATCAAATATACATTGGGATAGGCACATCCGAACCCACGAGCTGCTGAAAACGCACTCACCTCGTCTTGTGCAACTTGAGCTGCTCGTTCATCTTCCAGGGAAACCTGCAACAAAAGCAGGATGACATTACAACTCGACAGAGAGACACACAGAGAGAGACACACACACAGAGAGAGACACACACAGAGAGAGACACACACACAGAGAGAGACACACACAGAGAGAGACACACACAGAGAGAGACACACACAGAGAGAGACACACACAGAGAGAGACACACACAGAGAGAGACACACACAGAGAGAGACACACACAGAGAGAGACACAGAGAGAGACACACACAGAGAGAGACACAGAGACACACACAGAGAGAGACACAGAGACACACACAGAGACACACACAGAGACACACACAGAGACACACACAGAGACACACACAGAGACACACACAGAGACACACACAGAGACACACACAGAGACACACAGAGAGACACACACAGAGACACACAGAGAGACACACAGAGAGACACACAGAGAGACACACACATTAAATGCTTTGGGAGTGGGTCTTATCACCGCAGTTGATCCGAGCCACTAATGTGATTAAATTCTGGTGAGAGGTCCAGATTCCTGCACTACACACATTGGGAGTCCCACAGAATGAGTGGAAGCACTTCTTAGAGTAATGTGTGAGTAGAGTCACTTTGTAATCTCAGTGCAGAGCATGACCTCTTTACTGTTACTGTTCACCCAAGAACCTGTGGCCTTTAACCCTGCTCTGTGAAGATGAATAAAGATTGATGTAACGTTCAACGTCAGCCATCATCAGTTAGTTGTGTAGTTTTCAAATCAACTTTTGTGGAGAAAACAAATGCTGCCCTAAAATGAATGGGACAATTGCAGAATCACTCAAACTAGAGTAACATCAATGCAGTCTGCATTTTCCTCACCAAGGAAGGGGTACGAAGGATCCAGAAGGCAGCACTCCGTGCACCCGGTGTAGGTATTTATTGAGCACGCTGTAAGTGATGGCAATGCCAGCCATGTTAACACTGGTTACCCAGCTGCCCACGTTCAATGAGAGGAACCTCACTCCTCTGACAAAACACCGATCTCGTGGGAAACACAACTGCACCCTGGTGAACACCAAGCACCTAGAGAAAAGGGAGGCACAACTCAACAGCAGCAGCCAACTACAAGGCGTGCATGAAATAATCAAGGAAAAGACATTACCCGAGATAACTCCAACCTATAATCACTGGACATTAAGTTCCACTAGGAAGGTGCAGCACATGAGGCAGGTCACTGTCTAATGACTCCAGAGCATCAAAGGTTCTCTCCTGTTCCCAGAGGATGGAAACCTAGCAGAGGGACCACTGATCATATCTGTGGAAATACTGCCGGGCGGTTATGCATATGGTGCCTAAAGGCCAGGCCTCGTCCCATGCAGTGCTTCTAACCACCTTTGTTCCCTACATTGCACAGTAATTAGCAAAAAGAAGTCATCATAAGCAAGAAAGGATGAACAGGTTACTCTTTCTTATGGAAGTTTGCTAAGGAATGCACCAAAGCCGCAAAGTTGGCTTTTCCACACTGCATCCAGTGTTCTTGCCTCATTGATCAGTAAACGGAGTGCAAGCATACCTCAGGCGGAGACGTCTCGTGCACAACAGAGGCACCAAAAGAATGTAGAATGGTGTAGTGAACAAACTGCTCGTTCCCTCTTTTTGGAGTGTTGAAGCAACCCTGAAGAGCTTGTGGATATGAGAACTACACAAAGTAATCCCAAGGAATAGACTCCCTGAACTAGGACACAAAGACCTGTTTTTTAAATTGTTTTTATTTCATTATGAATAACATCAGGGGCTTGTGCAATAACACAAGGGTTCCTGGCCTTGGTCTGAATTGGGAGACCCCAGGTGGAGCTCTTACAGATTGTGCAAAGCCAACTGGTACCTTCAGGAAGAGGTTTCAGCTACAGGCGGCTCTAATTATACACAAAACTGAAAAAGCAGAGGTCCACTGAGATGTTAACCAGTGGTCTTATGAACTGTCTAATGTCAACGATCCACTGACATTGCAATGTTCTCCTCTGAACGGACTCCTTTCAACAAACCTCTGGCGCACCACAATTGTGCTTTTCTTGGTGGAATTTTATCAAGTGCACAGCAGAAGCACGAAGGGCAGTGAAGCATATGAGCCAGCTGTAGAAGCCAGGGCATGCGTAAAAGGTATTTACATACTGCTAGGAAGACATAAATAGAACTTTACAGTGGAGGATTGGGGCCCTATCTAGATAAGAATCTAGATTCCAACGTCTACCTATGAATAACCAGGAAAATCAACCAACGGTGAAGACGCAGAACGCATTCTGGCTGGGTCAGGCGAGAAACAAGACCAACATGAAATAGAATAGCACAGGAGCAGCATCTTGGGCACAACATCTTCTACACACCCGATACTACACAGAAAGGACCAGAGGGCGAAGCACAAAGAAAGCCAGGGGGAAAGGGATGATCATGAGCGCTCTTCTCAACTTTGCCAGCTTTAGAAAAGATTTAAAGAACTTGATCAACAGCTGTCTCATTCAACCACCAGCCCAGACTAGATGTGCCAAAGACAGAGGCAAATCCTAACTGCGCACTGTGGTCGTCCAATAAGAGTAAGGCTAACTTTATTGTATAAAATGTGATTTTTAACTAAGGGTAACTTTGCTAGAACATAGCGTTGATTCCATTGTCATTTTGACACATTGAGTTAATGGTATTTTTTTTTGGTCACCCTTAGCTCTTCCTCCTGTAGCCGTCGCGCGATCACTGCGTCATCCAATCCCAGGCTCTGGACTTCCACCCGAGGTTTGCTGTAAGCCGCATCTCTTGTGCCTCTCGACCTCATGCCTGGAAAACAATCAAATAGGATCAATGAGCAATGTGCGCGCAGGGCCATCGAAGGAATATTTTCTATCTTACTCAGATACTGTTTCTGGGCCACTTACGGCACCAAAACTTGAAACAGTGGATCTGTAGCGGGACAGGGCCTCGTTAACGAGTACACCACGAAATACCTCAAGAGTTGATACAATGGCAGAAGGTGAATGAGAGGCGTCACTACAGATACTAGCGACATTGTGCCAATTACCCAGACACGCCTTAAAATAGAAACTTAGAAAATGCAACCGAAACGTTTACCCTAAAAAGAGAAACAGCAGATTAGAGACACCAAGCTTTTCTTTCTAGACCAAGGCATTAAAAAAAGTACTTAAAATTAGATGATTAAATCCAAGTTTCTATAGAGATTTAGACTGCATACGACTGAACAGGAGAAAGAAAAAACAAAGTCAGATACTATACTATACAACGGTACTGTGGTGCAAAAATTACGTTTTCAATTCATCCTTATGAAGTTGATAACCCAAACAACGTCATCATTTATTGGAAAATCAGATAGGCAAGTAATTTGGAAGTGGGACAGAAGGGTTGAGGTGAGGTCAAAGTGGGCGTTTCATTGCAACATGAGCTTAAGACAAATATCCACAATTTCAGGCTTACTGGTACACAATTTATAGGTCACAAAATATAAACATATGGATTCTTTACATATTCTGGCACAGAAATTGAACTGATTTAAACACCCTCTTCTTTTGCATGTCATATAGCTGATTGATTGTTCAGAAGCCCCCAAGACCAAACCAAAGTAAAGAGCAGATGTTAGAAGATGTCAAACACCAATCACCCTAAAGCAAGAAAGCCCATGCAGCTTGTGATATGGACAGAATGAAGCATGATCCTACGCACCAAGCAGTGCAGAGAAACCATAGCCAGAAGGCAATTTAAAAAAAAAAAAAAAAGAAAAAGAAAGCCCGAAAGATTCCTGGAAAGGGTGGTGGCCAGGAGAATCTCTCCGCGGCTAATCGAAGGCAATCATCCACTGAGCAGAGTCCTCTATGCCGATTTACCTGCATCCTTATGGGGGTTTGCATTCCGGTCACTGTAGGGAGAGGTACTCCTTCTTCGATCTCCAGTTTGCTTTGGCTCCAAGTGGTTGACTCGCTTATGGTCCTTTTTATTTAGTACCTTCAAGTCAAGGAATTCCTCATAGTTTGCACCTCTTTCAGGAGACCTCCCCTGGGTTCGAGTACACCTCTCCCTTCCGCAGCGCGAGTCGTCCGGGCGACCAAGCTCTCTATGGTGCCCTGCATCCCTAGCAGCATCCCTTCCATTATAGGGGGATGGGCTCCTTCTTCCATGGCCTTTTTGGTTGGGTTCCAAGTGGTCAATTCTCTTATGGTCTCTTCTAGCTCCTTCTTTTAGGTCATAATATTCATCATTGTTTGGAACTGCTGAATTAGTAAGTTCCCGGCTCCTGGTGGACTTCTCTCCCACAGAAAGCTGGTCATCCCCACACACAAGCTCTCTGGGACTATGGCTCATGACAGCATCTCTGCTGGTCTTGGGGGCAGGAGGTCTCTGAGGCCTCGGTTTCCTTGGTGATGATCTGTCTGGAGCTCTATGTAACTCGCCATCACGCTCTCCAGGATCATCAGAGTGCCTTCTGAAACGATCAGAGACATGTCCGTGTTCCTGGACATCACCAGAGCTCACAGCTGGGGAGCGCTTTCTGTCATCCCTTGACCTTCCAGGTGGCTCCCCACTCCGGGTTCGGCGAGGTCGGTCAATATCAGATTGGTGTTCCTCGTTCCTGCCTCTTGAGTGGGCTGAGGAATGAGGGGCAGAGAAGATATTATAAACAAGCAAGCAGGTGAGTACAACGTACAGCAACGCAGACATAAGCACATGAAATGAACACAATGCGTGAAATGCACAGTCAGCAATTGGAAACAGAGGCGAGTATGGTGACAACACTGCATGTAGCAGAACGCCATCGGTATGATCATCATATCTGTAGGAATTAATTCATGACGCAAACATGGAGCACCAAAAAAGTAACCAATTCCTCTTCTTTTCACACTTGTTTTTCTGCCAGTATAGGATGTTTTAAGCAAACTGAAGTAGGCCCAAAAGATTGACTACACTGTACACAAGAGGTGTAATAAAATGTTCCATCCCTTCATCTCCCAAGGTACTCACCTGCACAGACATATTGAGGTTACCTTTGTATTAACGTTTCAATGATTTGCAGTCACGTTCTCAGGACTATGATCTCTAACATTCAGCAGCTCCGCAGGGCATCACTTCAGTGTGTTCCTAAGGGCTTCCAAATTCTGCCACTGAAGAGAACCCCATAAGCCTTATGCAAACAGTAGATGTACAAGAAAAGTGTGGAATAATCATAATGCATGTTATGCAGAAAGAAGACCAACCTACACATGCCAATACCAGGTCCAACCCCGCAGGCTGCACTGAATGGGATGGGACCATCAACACCGGTCAGTACTCCAATTAGGACTGAGCTGCTTTAGAGGTTGTGGGACAAGCGGCAATAGTACCCCAATCTAATAGATCACTGAAGCCCACACACGGAAAAAGAGACCCTGAACTTCATTGGACTGTCAAAGACAAATATTACTTAAGGAGGTAGAATGCATTACGTGGTGTTTTAGGAGGCACCCAATAAACCATCTGATCAGCCTAGTTTCACAAACAAAGTGACTGAAGATGAAGCTGTGAGTTTCCAGTTTCACGCAGCTTTCACACCCCTTCCACTGGAACTAAAACAGGCCAGAACGCCAGGGTTGGTAAGCCAAGCGTGCAACCCCTCCTGGTCACTTGAACAAAAGGAGAAGTGACTCCTAACATGAGGCCGGGGCAAAAATGGAGTCTGCAAAAGCGAAATCATGACAGATGGCCGAGCTCAGTTTGTTCTGTGCTTTCATTTCCTGCTGGAACACCAGGTGGAAACATGTGAACAGGCAACAAATGAATGTAATTTTGGCTTTCACTCTTCCCTGGTTGATAACTTGAAAAGGATGGTTTCATATAAAATGTGAAACACACATGATTAGCTACCAGAACATACTAAACGTTACAGCTTTTTTTCATTTAATAAGCAAAAAAAAAAATTGAAAAAGTACAGGCAACAGTATTTTCCCATCTTACAAACCACGCATTCTAATTTTATGAACAAATTCATCTTTTAAAAAAGTTAAGATTCTCTGCTTTACTTAATTTCTGAATAAATCCATAGTAATATAATAAGAGTTGGATTTTTATCAAATATTGTATTTTTGATTTAAAAGAAATTTTAAAAAATTACCTGACAAAAGACAAGTGTTGGCAAATGCCATCTGAAATATATATTTTAATATTACCTAGTGGCGGTCGCCACTAGGTAGTTATACTTACAACCTAGTTTCTATATAAAAGGCGTTTTTTACTTGCCTATATCTTTAGCGCTACTTGATTAATCTTCATGAAAATTTCCATGAAGTGGGGTCAGTCTACAACGCTTCGTTAGTTTAATACCCTCGGGTACGCCAAGTTCAGGGGCTGTAAAAAAAATAAAAAAAATTAAAAAATGCTCTCCTGGAGCCACATATGGCCCTGGGGATCGCCACACCCCACCAGGGCCGGTTGTTGCTATGTCCCGGGGTGCCCACCCCTGGGACATAGCTGTTTGCTGTGGCTTGGCTACAGTGCTGCGGCTAAGCCACAGCAAACACTTCTGGTTTTGACAACGGGACCTTTAAAGCAGGTCCCACTGTCAAAACCCTAAGTTTTATCTCTGTCCTCTGCGCGCATGAAGGGGACAGAGATGAAATGCTTCAGCAAACATGAAGCTGCTCTCAAAGCAGCTCTGTGCAAGCTGAAGCATTGGCACTGTGGAGGAAGCCTTAAGCCAGTTAGCCCGAAAGGGCTTTTTATGAATGAAAAAAATAATAAAAAATAAAAAAAATACAGACCGCGCGGTAGCCCTTGAGGGCTCCCTCGTGGTCCCACGTACCCTGTAAAGGGTTTTTGATTAGATATTATTTAAAAATAAATAAACAAAATATAGGAGGGACCGCGGGAGAGACCTTAAGGGCTCCTGCATGGTCCCTGAAAGCCCATAAAGGGCTACAAAAACTAAACCCCTGTTGCTCACTGTGAAGGTTGCTGACATTCACACTAAGCTATAGAGGTTCGAGTCCAGCTCGACTCATTACCATGTTTTTTTTTTTTTTTAAATAGAAAAAAAAAATACCTTTTCAAAAAATATGAAATACATTTTTATGTTAAATCCAACAAAACTGTCTAATTCCAACTATATGAGATATTAAAGCCCTAAGGTAACTATAACTGGCATCTTCACCATGCATTAAAATGACCCCAGAAATTATGGCAATCATGCCATGTTTCAGAGCATCACTGATAATATCAATGTAAGTTTTTGACGAAAAACTGCATGGCGGGGGTGTGAGTTATAATTACCTTGACCCCTCGGGTGCCTTGGATGCAACGGTTACGTCCAAGTAGAGGCCCACGGGGGCACATTACTGTTGTCCAGATCTGCCCCCCTGATTCTGACTAAGAAAACATTGGGGGATCCATGCAAGTCAAACCTCCCTGAATTCCCTCGGGTGTCTAGTTTTCAGAAATGTTTGGGTTTGGTAGGTTTCCCTATATGGCTGCTGAGCCCATTACCAAAAACACAGGTCCCCATCCCCTACAAAAACAGGTAGTTTAGTATTTGAAAATTTTGAAGTGTCCACATAGTGTTTTGGGGCATTTCCTTTCACGGGTACTAGGCCTACCCACACAAGTGAGGTACCATTTTTATTGGGAGACTTGGGGGAACGCCAGGTGGAAAGAAATTTGTGGTTCCTCTCATGTTCCAGAACTTTCTGTCACCAAATGTGAGGAAAAAGTGTTTGGCCAAATTGATGTTTGCAAAGGATTCTGGGTAACAGAACCTGGGGAGAGCCCCACAAGTCACCCCATTTTGGATTCCCCTAGGTGTCTAGTATTAAAAAATGCACTGGTTTGGTAGGTTTCCCTAGATGCCGGCTGAGCTAGAGGCCAAAATCCACAACTAGGCACTTTCCAAAAAACACTGCAGTTTTCTTTGGGAAAATGTGATGTGTCCATGTTGCGTTTCCTGTCATGGGCATTAGGCCTAACCACGCAAATGGGGTACCATTTTTATCGGGAGACTTGGGGGAACACAGAATAGCAGAACAAGTGTTATTGCCCCTTGTGTTTCTCTACATTTTTTCCTTCCAAATGTAAGATAGTGCCCATTTTGGAAATACAAAGGTTTTCTTGATACCTATGTTTCACCCTATAGATTTCACCAAATGAATTGCTGTATACTCTGTATAGAATAAAAACCCATTGCAAGGTGCAGCTCATTTATTGGCGCTGGGTACCTAGGGGTCTTGATGAACCTACACGCCCTACATATCCCCGCAACCAGAAGAGTCCAGCAGACGTAACGGTATATTGCTTTAAAAAACCTGACATCGCAGTAAAAAGTTACAGACTAAAACGTGAAAAGGTGAAAAAAAAAAAAAAAAGGGCTGTTTTTTTACCTCCATTTAATTTTTTTTTTTTATTTCAGCTGTTATTTTCTATAGGAAAACTTTGTAGGATCTACACAAATGACCCCTTGGTGAATTCGGAATTTTGTCTACTTTTCAGAAATGTTTAGCTTTCTGGGATCACACCCATTTCTGTCACTAACTGGAAGGAGGCTAAAGCACACAAAAAATAGTAAAAATAGGGTATGTCTGATTAAAATGCCAAAATTGTATTGAAAATGGGGTTTCTGATTCAAGTCTGCCTGTTCCTGAAAGCCGGGAAGCTGGTGATTTTAGCACCGCAAACCCTTTGTTGATACCATTTTCAGGGGGGGAAAAAAACCACAAGCCTTCTTCTGCAGCCCTTTTTCCCCCCATTTGTTTTTTTAAACTAAATTTTCACTGTATTTTGTCTAATTTCGTGGTCTCCTTCAGGGTAACCCACAAACTCTGGGTACCTCTAAAAAAAGGATGCAAATTTGGAATGGGTAGCTTATGTGGACAAAAAGTTATGAGGGCCTAAGAGCGAACTGCCCCAAATAGCCAAAGTAAGTCCTGGCACCTGAGGGGGGAAAAGGCCTGGCAGTGAAGGGGTTAAGGCACAAGTTATAGTTTATTTAACTATAACTGTTGAATTTCTATGGTTTTGTACATTTGAAATGTGAGCCCAACTATAATGTCCCTGTAACCTTTGGTTGTTTAAGTGAATTTCTATGTCTTTTTTTTTTTTTAATTCTATTTTGCAACTATAGTTTCCCTATAACCTTTGGTTTCTTCAGTGAACTATATTTTATATATATATATATATATATATAAGAAAAAAACAGGAGATGAGGACGTACAATCTGCGCCATGAAAGGAAAGCAAAAGAAGATAACAGACAAAGAATCAAGGTAAACAGAAAGATGTTGCAACAGAGGAAGAGGGAATGACAAGGGAAAAAAAGGAAACTACAAAACAATTTTAAGTGAGAAGGAACGGACAGAACCGGAGCTTCGTTAGAGCAGTGCACGAACCGGCGGGCGGGGTGGGTGGGCGCCTGACAGAAATGGAGAAATACTAGGGTTAGAAATAAAACCAAAGAACACAAGCTGCTCCCAAGGTGGGGGAAGAAACAAATGCAAATAGACACAGTCAAGAAAGTAAAGTAGGGGCAGATACTGCAGGAAAAACAAGCAATTACACATCATCACGTAACTACAGTGCTTTACTGTCAGAGCAGTGCTTGTTCGCTGTACTTGTTTTTTGGGCCAATTGTTATAGAGAAAAATGCGTCTTCATGCACAAAATGCAGAAAAGAACACATTTTACACAAACGTATAGACTTATGGATACTTTAATCTCACTATAGACAAACTCAACAATATTACGAAAGATGTATAGACCTCCTTTAGAGAAGATGCTCCCCATGAGCACGCGTGTCACTAACATGACTGGGAGCTGGGACAACAATCATGGTTAGATACTGAAGACAAGAAGGCTAGAGCTATGCTGGTACATCTGCAAGCATCAGGTGCCACCAAAACCAGCAACTGAGGGGAAGAGGCCAACTTACTGAATTACAAAACACGACTCATTGTGCAAATTACAGCAATGACCACAGCCCGCTGAACACACTGTACGGTGCCTACCTTTTACAACTCCCTCTAGTACGCAACCGTAACAACAAAAAATGCAGTTAATCTGATGCTAAGTCAAGGTGCTAGTTTTTTTTTTTTTTTTTTTTATTAATGAAATGATAAATGTTTGAATAAACAGACCTCGCCCTTTTTCGCCTGTGGTTGACCTATAATCTGCGACTGCTGTGATTAAGTGCCATCAACCCTTTTTCAAAATACAAAAGAACAACAAGAATTAAAAAGAAAAAAAAAAAACACAGCCTTACTAGAAACACAGCTGCTGTGTATGGGTTTTCCGCTGAAAAGGGATCACCACAAAACGAGTGGTAGATGAAAGTGAAACAGCAGGCCACTGCCAAGTAGAAATTCATTCTCACTTTGCCATGGCTGCTGTATTCTTGTCCTTGTAACACCATCAACAGAAAGAGCGTGCCCACAGACTTACACCACCGCTTTCATCTAGACAGGAACACTCTCAAAATCAATTACAGCACACCACTCGAAGAAGCTTAGTTACATGACAACAATGAAAAAAAAAAAAAAAAAAAAAAAAAAAAAAAAATAGAGATTGTAGAACTTGTACCGGACTTTATCACCATTTTCGTTGATTCCGGAGCTCCCTCTCGGACTGTGCAAATAAGAACGCTGGATGTGGTAGGTCATGTGTCCGAGGTACTGGAAGAGGCGCATGAGGTTCAAAGACATCCTTGAAACACAGTGATGTGTATGTCACTGTATGTAAGCATTAGGTACTGCGGACAGTGAAGAAATGGACGCATTTGCACATACCAACTTTGCATCTTGTACAGTATCTTATTCACCAACACACGTGCGCTTCTCAACACGCGCTCACTATGCAAGTACTCCATCGAATTATGGGACCTCATCAGCACCCTCACACCAGATGTAGTCTTCCTCACCGAGACCTGGCTTAACCCCATATTCACCCAAGGCATTGCCACAGCGATCCCCGAAGGATATAAAATCACTCACCAGGAGCCACACCAACAAGCCGGGAGGAGGAACAGCTATCAGCCACAGAGACCATACAGTGCACCACCACCACCCCCCGCCCCCCCCCCCCCCCCCCCCCCAATGGAACATCAAAACCTCAAGCTCCACAAAATGTCAAAACAATCATCAGAGGCACCCTCGTATACCGACCCACAGGCCTGCGCTCCAGCAATACCACTGCAAACTTAATTGCGCCCCTAGCCTTAGACTTCAAGGACTAGACCTTCCTCAGCAACCTAAATCTCCACATCAACGTCCCCCAGTGACAACACTCCACACCTCCTCAACAGTATGAGCAGCCTCGGATTGACCATGATGATCCGCAACCCTACACACACTGGACCCCATTTTCACCTACAGTAACCTCGTCCAAAACAGCCGTGTCACAGAACTCACACAGACCAATCACTTCATCATCCATTTCAGCATCTCCAGCCCCCACACCTCCACCACCAAAATAACCAGCTCCCCCCTCCCCCGGAGGTGGAACAAAGTCTCACAGATCAGCTGGGCAGATGCCCTCAAAACCTCCAACCCCCCTAATGCCACAAACCGCGAACCACGATTGAAAAACCTCAACACCTCGGATCACCAGTTGTGCTGACAGCATTGCCCCCCAGCAACTGCAATATCCAGGGAAAATCCTCCCCCCAAAAAAAAAAAAAAAACACAGCTGGTACGCCCAAGAACTTAGAACAGTAAAACAAGACAGAAAACAGCTGGAGAGGAGATGACACGCCAGCAAAAATGCCTCCGACAGAGCAGCGTTCAAGACCTCCCTCAACCTGTACCACCGCCTGCTGAGGGCAACAAAGAAGTCAGCCCTTGCTGCACACTTCGATACCAGCGCCAACACCACCACGGAACTCTTCAGCATAGTTAAGGAATTCTCAAACCCGGATGCCAGTGAAAACATCAAACTCTCTCAGGAGCTGTGCGACAACCTCACCCACGTGTTCTACAACAAGATGGCCAACATATACAGAAACTTCGAACCTAACCCTCACCCACAGACTTCCTCGACAGATACGCCACCACTGTAACTCACACACACCACACACTGACCACCTGTAACATCCTCTCCACCCAGGACATCACCTCCACCATGAAATCCACCCACTCTGGAGCTCCCACAGACCCAGGCCCGCACCACATCTTTAACCTTGGAAACCAAAGGATAGACCAGCACTCATCACCCTGCTCAACCCCTCTATCACCATTGCAACTTTTCCCGGCACCTAGAAACATGTCAAAGTCAGACCAGTATTACAAAAACAAAATAAAACTAAAAATAGAAAAAAAAAAAAAAAGAAAAAAAAAACACTTTGCCTAACCTATGGAACCCAAGAAACTACAGACCAATCTCCCTGCTCCCATTCCCAGTGAAGGTACTGGAAAAGATCAACAAGCAACTCAACTCATGACTTACCTGGAGAAGAACCAGCTACGTGACTCCTTCCAGACAGCAGTACTGATCTTTGGCAATAGCAGCAACACAAGGAACGACTCCTGGTGGCCATCAGACATAGGACCGACACCCACTCCCTCCGACCATGCCAGAAACCTCAGAATTGTCACGGACAACAAGCTCACCATGAAATCAGCAATCAACACGGTCTCCTCCGTCTGCTTCCTCACTTTGCGTATGCTATATAAGATCTTCAAGTGGCTACCCCTACCCACGAGACACAGGCCCTCATCACCAGCTGACTGGACTATGGAATTGCCATGGGGACAATATAGGCTGGCCTTGCAGAGGGAGGAGGAGATGGAGGGAGGCAAAAGATGCCATGGGCCTGATTAGTGCTTTAGTCCCTAAAGAGGCATGCAAGACTATATCAGTCATAAACTGGGCGGCATTCTTCACAGTGCCTTGCAATGTGTGCAGGCCATGAAGTCCACAAGAAGTCCAGAACACCGATGGCCATTTTAAGACAGGAACCTCAATGTATTCTTTGAGCAGCCACATTGTTCTTCATTTCTCTACAGGATGTGCGCATATGCCTTCCTACACCTGCCTCAAAAATTTCAATGGTACTGCTACAAAAAGAAGCCGTTGTAGAGAAGAGAAGTATATATGCAGGATTGTCCAGCTAGAAAAACGATTTACTCTACTGCAACAAGCAAGCCACGTACAAATCTGCATCAGTTTATGTATAACATATTTACTCAGACGATACTTCTGGTGGGAGTTGGTTGCCATGCAGAAGAAGGGAAGCCATTCTTTCCAAGATGGCGTCTGTGATCAGCAAACAGCCCCTGCGGGCTGCCTCTGCTCCTGAAAGCAACGCATCACCTGTTTCGGAACGGAATCACTGTCTGCGAGGCGGAAGCATACATCGGATGTCAGCGGAGTGAGAGAAATACTGCTCTGGGCTGATCCAAGGTATGACCTACAAAGGGCTTACGGGCTATTGGAAAGAATAATTCACTGAAGGGGCTGAGCCAAAGTCCACTCTTATTTGGAACCGTGAAGCTGCCAAGCCAGACCTAAAAAGTAAAAGTTACTGCATACAGCTTACATAAGATGGCATCACCTGGTCTAAATGAGGCAAAAACAGCACAACTGAGGTGAGCTGCAAATCTTCAAACCCATACACAGTTCACTGACCAACTCATACACACAGTGCTTTGCAGTGCAGATGATGAAACTGGGTCCAGTGTCGCCTTGGTTGTCACCCATAGAACATGTGGCAATGCCAGGACTTCAGCTGAACGATCTGTACCTGGAGCCAGATGGAAACTTCCGTCATCTCCAGCCAGCGGCTCCAGAAACGGTTTCTTTCGTTTCTTTTCCTCCTTCAGTTCCTTTTCTTGCAATAATCGTGCAATGTCCTACTCAGACCAGAAGAAAGAAATTAGTAGGAGCAATCAATGAGCAAATTACGCATATTCATTTTTTGATTATGTTTCATTCAAATTTCGGGAAATGATAACCTACAATTGTAGGAGGCTGGACTGGCTTGTAGTGAGTACCAAGGGGTACTTGCACCTTGCACCAGGCCCAGTTATCCCTTATTAGTGTATAGGGTGTCTAGCAGCTTAGGCTGATAGATAATGGTAGCTTAGCAGAGCAGCTTAGGCTGAACTAGGAGACGTGTGAAGCTACTACAGTACCACTTAGTGTCATATGCACAATATCATAAGAAAACACAATACACAGTTATACTAAAAATAAAGGTACTTTGTTTTTATGACAATATGCCAAAGTATCTTAGAGTGTACCCTCAGTGAGAGGATAGGAAATATACACAAGATATATATACACAATAGCAAAAATATGCAGTATAGTCTTAGAAAACAGTGCAAACAATGTATAGTTACAATAGGATGCAATGGGGAAACATAGGGATAGGGGCAACACAAACCATATACTCCAAAAGTGGAATGCGAACCACGAATGGACCCCAAACCTATGTGACCTTGTAGAGGGTCGCTGGGACTATTAGAAAATAGTGAGAGTTAGAAAAATAACCCTCCCCAAGACCCTGAAAAGTGAGTGCAAAGTGCACTAAAGTTCCCCTAAGGACAAAGAAGTCGTGTTAGAGGAATAATGCAGGAAAGACACAAACCAACAATGCAACAACTGTGGATTTCCAATCTAGGGTACCTGTGGAACAAGGGGACCAAGTCCAAAAGTCACAAGCAAGTCGGAGATGGGCAAATGCCCGGGAAATGCCAGCTGCGGGTGCAAAGAAGCTTCTACTGGACAGAAGAAGCTGAGGTTTCTGCAGGAACGAAAAGGGCTAGAGACTTCCCCTTTGGTGGACGGATCCCTCTCGCCGTGGAGAGTCGTGCAAACGTGTTTTCCCGCCGAAAGACCGCCAACAAGCCTTGCTAGCTGCAAATCGTGCAGTTAGCGTTTTTGGACGCTGCTGTGGGCCAGGAGGGACCAGGAGGTCGCAAATTGGACCAGGAGAGAGAGGGGACATCGAGCAAGACAAGGAGCCCTCTCAGCAGCAGGTAGCACCCGGAGAAGTGCCAGAAACAGGCACTACGAGGATGTGTGAAACGGTGCTCACCCGAAGTCGCACAAAGGAGTCCCACGTCGCCGGAGACCAACTTAGAAAGTCGTGCAATGCAGGTTAGAGTGCCGTGGACCCAGGCTTGGCTGTGCACAAAGGATTTCCGCCGGAAGTGCAGAGGGGCCGGAGTAGCTGCAAAAGTCGCGGTTCCCAGCAATGCAGCCCAGCGAGGTGAGGCAAGGACTTACCTCCACCAAACTTGGACTGAAGAGTCACTGGACTGTGGGGGTCACTTGGACAGAGTCGCTGGATTCGAGGGACCTCGCTCGTCGTGCTGAGAGGAGACCCAAGGGACCGGTAATGCAGCTTTTTGGTGCCTGCGGTTGCAGGGGGAAGATTCCGTCGACCCACGGGAGATTTCTTCGGAGCTTCTGGTGCAGAGAGGAGGCAGACTACCCCCACAGCATGCACAAGCAGGAAAACAGTCGAGAAGGCGGCAGGATCAGCGTTACAGAGTTGCAGTAGTCGTCGTTGCTACTATGTTGCAGGTTTGCAGCCTTCCAGCGCGGTCAGCAGTCGATTCCTTGGCAGAAGGTGAAGAGAGAGATGCAGAGGAACTTGGATGAGCTCTTGCATTCGTTATCTAAAGTTTCCCCAGAGACAGAGACCCTAAATAGCCAGAAAAGAGGGTTTGGCTACCTAGGAGAGAGGATAGGCTACTAACACCTGAAGGAGCCTATCAGAAGGAGTCTCTGACGTCACCTGGTGGCACTGGCCACTCAGAGCAGTCCAGTGTTTCCAAGATGGCAGAGGTCTGGAGCACACTGGAGGAGCTCTGGACACCTCCCAGGGGAGGTGCAGGTCAGGGGAGTGGTCACTCCCCTTTCCTTTGTCCAGTTTCGCGCCAGAGCAGGGCTAAGGGGTCCCTGAACCGGTGTAGACTGGCTTATGCAGAATTGGGCACATCTGTGCCCAAGAAAGCATTTCCAGAGGCTGGGGGAGGCTACTCCTCCCCTGCCTTCACACCATTTTCCAAAGGGAGAGGGTGTAACACCCTCTCTCAGAGGAAGTCCTTTGTTCTGCCATCCTGGGACAAGCCTGGCTTGACCCCAGGGGGGCAGAAACCTGTCTGAGGGATTGGCAGCAGCAGCAGCTGCAGTGAAACCCCAGGAAAGGCAGTTTGGCAGTACCAGGGTCTGTGCTACAGACCACTGGGATCATGGGATTGTGCCAACTATGCCAGGATCGCATAGAGGGGGCAATTCCATGATCATAGACATGTTACATGGCCATATTCGGAGTTACCATTGTGAAGCTACATATAGGTAGTGACCTATATGTAGTGCACGCGTGTAATGGTGTCCCCGCACTCACAAAGTCCGGGGAATTGGCCCTGAACAATGTGGGGGCACCTTGGCTAGTGCCAGGGTGCCCTCACACTAAGTAACTTTGCACCTAACCTTTACCAGGTAAAGGTTAGACATATAGGGGACTTATAAGTTACTTAAGTGCAGTGTAAAATGGCTGTGAAATAATGTGGACGTTATTTCACTCAGGCTGCAGTGGCAGACCTGTGTAAGAATTGTCAGAGCTCCCTATGGGTGGCAAAAGAAATGCTGCAGCCCATAGGGATCTCCTGGAACCCCAATACCCTGGGTACCTCAGTACCATATACTAGGGAATTATAAGGGTGTTCCAGTAAGCCAATGTAAATTGGTAAAATTGGTCACTAGCCTGTTAGTGACAATTTGAAAGAAATGAGAGAGCATAACCACTGAGGTTCTGATTAGCAGAGCCTCAGTGAGACAGTTAGGCATCACACAGGGAACATATATGGCCACAAACCTATGAGCACTGGGGTCCTGACTAGCAGGGTCCCAGTGACATAACAAACATACTGAAAACATAGGGTTTTCACTATGAACACTGGGTCCTGGCTAGCAGGATCCCAGTGAGACAGTGAAAACACCCTGACATACACTCACAAACAGGCCAAAAGTGGGGGTAACAAGGCTAGAAAGAGGCTACTTTCTCACAACAATGACGTGCATATACTATTTGTGGTCACTTCACGCTCGTTCTGAGGTTTAAAAATAAATAAAGAGCGATGCACAGCTCTGCATTCTGAACTAAAGGGCTGCATTTAAGGTACAATAATGTCAGTCTTTCTACTCACCAGATGGAAAGTAGACACTCCCTAGAAAGGAAATATGCAGACAAACCTTCAACGCAGAGGGTTTCTCAGGAAGCTGTCATGGAGCGGGGATAGATCTGTCTGTTGAGGTGACACAAACCTCCAAGAACCCCAAATCCACGTGTGAAGAGAGGTCCAAGAGGTTTAAGTGTTAGACACTTGTCTGGGGCTTGAATATTTCGTAGGTCACAAACCCAGCTCAGAGAAGGCATGAAGCTCATGCCATTAAGTATTCGTGTCGCAGGGGGTGCATCTCGGATGCGAGCGGTTATAGACACAACAGAGGTGTATGGACACTGAATGCTTTACAGAAGCCACATTATTAAAGGGAGGGGGCGCAGGGGGTCAGTAGTATGTAAGAGAGTGTACACTGGCTGTTATAGACACAACAGAGGTGTATGGACATTGAATGCTTTACAGAAGCCACATTATTAAAGGGAGGGGGTGCATGGGGTCAGTAGTATGTAAGAGAGTGTACACTGGCTGTTATAGACACAACAGAGGTTTATGGACATTGAATGCTTTACAGAAGCCACATTATTAAAGGGAGGGGGCGCAGGGGTCAGTAGTATGTAACAGAGTGTACACTGGCTGTTATAGACACAACAGAGGTGTATGGACATTGAATGCTTTACAGAAGCCACATTATTAAAGGGAGGGGGTGCAGGGGGTCAGTAGTATGTAAGAGAGTGTACACTGGCTGTTATAGAAGGTACTCCAGAAGTATTAACATCGCATCACATGTGTACACACTCACAGCTTGGGTCAGGTGGCGATACACTGAATTGTACACAAGGTTTTGGGCAGGTGACAAGGCAAAGATTAGACCATAATTAGGACTTTTGGTTCACGGAGCACAGCCGCGGCCACCAGTGGAACTCGCTCTAGAGACAGGGGAGTATCTGTTGATTTCTGCATCTTTACAGGTATCAGCTCATTACGATGCACACCTTCACATCGGCGCACCTCTCGCCTTATCCGCCACAACCTTCCGACTGATCTCAGATTTCACTCTATCTGCCAGTTCTAGAACAATCTCAGCAAACAGGCTCTTTTGCCGTGACTCATCCGGCCTCGGTAGCTCTTATATCAACACGCGGTGGAACCCGGCAGCTGAGGGGAGGGAAGGAAGCCAATGACCGGAAGAGATGAGGTCAGCAGAAGGATGTGAGCGGCTCTGGACAGACTGATAGTCGGCACTGAGGAAAGGAGGAGACCTCCGCTAATAAAGAGAGAGGGAACCGCTGAGACAGCAGGGCCACCAGGGGGAGGCCTGGGCCCAGGCTATGCGGCAACAAGCATTAGCAAAGCCAAGAGTGCGGTCTTAACCATGAAGTGCTTCTCTGGGCCCGGATAGGTTTATGTACTCAATTAGTTATCATACCTTCCATTCCCCACTCAGTGCTGCACTCATGAATCCATCCATCTTTAAAGTAATTCAAATTCTTATGATACATACTGCTTAATAAAATAACATTATTTCATTAATGTGTTCTCCAATTTATGCTGGTTTAGATCCACCCTGCTGCCATTGTTTTAACATCCAACATTTTATAATCCCATCATGGGTAAATTACCAATCTCTGTATGTTCTTGACATGCATATTACAGTTCTCCAAGGAAGGCCTGGTGAGTTTTGCAGACACTAGTGAACCCACTCTCGCCACAGTCTTGGTGCATTACTCAATCACTGATAGAGCTGCAACAGATTCGACCTGTTCAGTGCTCCGTTTGTGTATTTATAGACAAAACATGCTTATTTATAAATGGCCAATCACAGATGACTTTTCTTAAACACTGCTTCTGATCAGAACATCCACTGGCATGGCTACATCCTAAAGGCACGGGTTTCCGATGTTTGGGGTTTCATCTATGCCTTGGACAATGTCCCACCATAACTTTCTCAAGCTGAACATAAGACAACAAGTTCTGAAGGTTATCGCACTCTTACCGCTGCGCAGCCCGGCTTACCTCATCTTTTTCCTCCTGCCTCCGTCTTCGATCTGCTTCGATAACCAGCTTCTCCTGGATTTCCTGAGCTATTTCGCAGTCCTGGCGCTCACTGAAGTAGAAAAAAGGAATGGCCATTACACCGATAATCTGCGATCCAGAGCCCCAACACCCACTTAACCAGAGAGGGCCAACCACACACTGAACTCTGTTCCAGTTAACTAGATGGTAAAGTGCAAGCTCTGGGCAGAACCAGGTGCCACAGGTGGGCAAGGCGTTGACTGGGCACTATCAGCGGAAGCCGTGTATGACTGAATATGTCAGTACAATGAGTGCAGCAAAGGCAGTCAGGACCACTACACAAGATCAGAGAAGGTAGAACTATCCAAATATTTGAAGCGACAATAGGGATGAAAGCAAAGGGAGGAACGAGCTCACGGCCCCACGGGGGACTTCACATGGAACGAGAGATCCCATGTCGCAAAGATTAAGCGGCGCTTTGAAGAGGTGGCCATGAGCAAAGCACGGAGCCTGGTGTGTACCTAACAAAGGGAGCTGCTATGGCCAAGCATGGAAGAGGTAGGCTACGGCAGCCATCATGGAACGGTGCTGAGACCTCAGATCAATAAAGCGTCCGCGGGATGGAAGGGCGAGCCAGAAGGGCATGAGAAGGGCTGGGGAAATGAAGTTGAAGACCTAACAATAATTAAGGGAGAGAAACACGCTGGAGACCCAGACTCACTGGGATCAAACTTTCATAAGCAAATACGGGAAGGGCCAGACTGGGTAAAACATTTTTTAATGTTTTTTTGCCTCAGTGGATTGGAGGCTGGCTACTTTGGAGTACAATGAAGATTATACATACATATATATATATATATATATATATATATATATATATATATAAAATCAAAGATTTACCCCAGACTCTAGGAATTTGAGGTTGAGAAATTGCCCGGATGGGAGTGGTGGTGTGAAGTATCATACGATGCTCCCAGAAGCGGCTTACTGTGCACTAAAAATGAGGATTTATGACAGTATCTATTGTGGACCCCATTCAGAAGGACTGGATTAGAAGTCTAGATTGGGATATCCTGGGGTTCAACCAAGGAACTTCTTTATGGTACTAAAGGTCAATAAAGACTGAAAGGTCCGGCTATTGAATTTAACTCAAGAGAAAAGACTTCCTACCTCAATTCACATTAGAACTGACTCCAAGGCGCAGCACAAAACGCTGAGAGGCACCCTGGGTAGCACTACTTTCAGGAACAGCAAAGGAGGAGGCATTATTTAGCAGGAACTTTCACATTCTTTTTGGTATTTTACAGCAAGATAAAAGTAATCATATCTTACCTCCTATTCTGCAACAAGGCGTACTACAGGTAAACACGGTTCAGTCATACCGTCAGTAATACATAGAGAGCCATCAAATGTCGTCTTCCATATTGAATTGCAAAAAACTGCAGTTATGAACCCCCACAAGCCCTTTCGCTCATCTCTCATCCCACAAACTTACAGGTCTTTGTGGAGTTTCTTTAATCTCTCTTGTGCCCGCAGGTCTTCTTCCTCTTGCAGCTGCTTGGCCACAACCAGGTCATGCTGCACCAAACGGGACCGCTGAATGTTGGTTGCCAAGTGATGCTCAACTAGGAAGAAAGAGCAAAGACAGAAAATATTTCAAACAAGAGGGAGCCAGGTGGGGCATTAACAAGAAGCACCCTCCAAGATTGAAGCGATCAATCGCTCTGCCTCAATTTTTTACCTTCAGATAATCTGTCAATCTTAATTCATGCAGAAATAATCTAAAAATACTGCAGTGATGAACAATCAAAGTCCATACAATTTACTTATAACTTTGCGACATTCGCCAGGTGGGACAGCACTGTTCACACGAAAACTGTAAACACACTCACGAAGGAACAAAGGTGATCAAAACAGAGAGAAGAATAATCAAAGCTCCAGATGATATTTTTATCCTACAAAAAAAAAGTAATCAATTGTTTCTGAGCTCTAGGAACCTGACTGAAAAGAGAAAAAAAAAACAAAAAAAAAACACGATCTTCAAAGGAGTCTTAGAACAAACAAAAATAAAAACTACTTAACTTTAGGCATGTCTGCCTCCTGAAATCTGTTTTTTATTCATGCAAGATACTCCATCTGGGTCTCCATTAACCTTTTCATGTCCTGGTGCATTACCCTGGAGCCTTCTTAATTTCACTGCATGTTTGAGGCTCCGCTACCTAATTCACAACATCAATGGTACCTCCAGGAGAGATCCGGCATCAACGTTCTGCATAACAAGACTCTTCTAGGCAGGAGACCTGCATTCACAACGGAGGACGGTGGCGGCCATCTTAGCCATCACTGATCAGACAAGTAGGTATTACTGAGGTAGGCAGCAGTCAGGAAATGACAGGACCTCCGGACTGTGGACTATTCCCATACAGCCACCAAAACATTACATCTACCCATTGCTACTCAGGGAAATGCCAGATATTGACGAGACTATACTAATGCTATTACACAACATAAGTCTTAAGACTGGGCACCAGTGGGCAGGAGTCAACTGGAGATGTATCATAAATCCATCCATCCATCTCCGGTCTGTAATGCTGCAAACCTCCAATGGCTGTTACACAAACTGCTCAGTCTGGCAGTCAGCGGAGGTTGCACTGCTCTGCAGAATTTATAGCCCCAGGGATCTCATTCCGGTGGTTTACTCATCCTATGTGCACCCATGTAAGAGCAGACATTTCGGCACAAGCCCAACCCTACCAGCACTTTACAGGGCGAGGCCGGCTCGACAGCACAAACCTAAGCAGACAAATAAATTGAAAATGGGTTGTTAAGGTGCTGGCAAAACTAGTCAACAAGCAGTGGCAAAGTCAATAGGCCACGCCTAAGTAAAAGACATTGGCAAAGCCAACAGCTCTCAGTCATGTCGTACATCAGTGTGGCTGGTGTCTGGACTATTAAACTGTGGTAGCGTACATCAATCCTCCCTCTCTGCAAACAGTTAATATAAGAAACACAACATACAGTCAGCAGCCACTCTGCAGCGAGATAGAAAGGCGTAGGAGATGCCTTCCCTGAAGAAACGGGTCCACCTCCTTCCATTGCTTCTCTGGTTTACCTCTGCTTCTGGGCGACTAAACAGACAAAGTACTCTGGCATTGCTTTAGCTACTGTACCATCAAAAACATGATTAATGTTGAATGTAAAAAGTAGAGATGCCTCTGGGTGCTATTGCGCTATAGAAGGATTTGAAATACATACATTAAAAACTGAAAATGTTGCTAGGGTGGACGCCTGCTTTCCAAACAAAAGATAGGACATAACCAGGGCCTCTAGACTTCAGAGACACCGGAGGACTAGGTTATGTGACAGAGATGACTCAGTTATGCAGCATAAAAACTAACTGGGCGAAGTGACGCGGCACGTCCTGTGGCAGTTTTACTTCACCACTTGGTCAGATTAAAGCGCATTGAAACTGCAGGACTTGCGGTTGCCGCATTCGAAGAAGTTTAATACCTGAAAAAGCACACGTCTACTAGATGGTGACCAGTTGAACTATGAAAGGAGTAAGTGAGTGTTCACAGCCTTTTTTTAATTTTTTTTAATTAACTTTTGATCCATTTCAGATAGAAATCTTTTTTTAACTTTAAATCTGCAAATTATGGAGCAAATATTGTATTATGTGGGTGGTGCAGTACATCCATAATTAAAATTAAAATGCTGGTGTCAGAGGGCTGTGTCACTGCATCGCCCTGGATGAGGTGGAGTAGATTCTCAAGGTGGAGTTCTGCTCGGCACATCTAGCCTGGTCCACCCTCGGAGGAATGAGCTTATACCTCAGCTGCTGGTCAGGGGGTCATACTTAAAGATTATACGATGGATTGTCACTTACGTTACCACTTTTGTGGGGTTTGTGAGACTACAATGCAAAGTCTGGCATCTTCTTACTAAAAACATATTGACTCAGGGAGTGACACAGAGATAAGATCCATCAGATTGGTGAACTCACACAGGCCATACTGAGCTCTTATGCATGATGTCGCCGCCTAAACCTCAGAGCAGCCGCATGTGTGCAAGGTGTGCAGATAGGTTTCCGTGCAGTGTTTGCCCAACACACAAAGGTGCCCCACCACACCCCAAAAGCCAATCCTCGGGTACTCACTCTCCTGTTCCTGGAGATTGTGCGCCAAACTGTGATCCTCCAAGACGGCGAAGTCCCGGCAAACTGCAGAGGAGACAAGAGGGTGGTTGTAAGGAAAGGTCATGCTTGATACCCCAGAGCATCGAGAGCACAAGCCTCGCTGTTCACACCCATGATGGCGCGTGCCTACTGTTAGTATGACATGCCAGGCGCTAAATCACACCCCACAGCGCCGTCAAATTACAAAACGCTGTCGCGTTTCACTCATGCACTACTCTAAGTCACATTTTAATAAAATGCATAAAACACTGAATTAATTTACAGCTCTGCAGGTATGATGAACTCTATCCCAGTGGTATGAAGCTATAAGCACACAAAAAAGTGTATAACACCAGGACTTGTCACTCCCCCTGTGTCCTCATCACAACTCACAGTTCCAGCAGTGGTAACCAGATAGCTCACTATGCGTATAAGGCGGGGCTGTTAGTACACTTTATCAGTTGGCCTGTTGAACGATAATTCGCTATTGGTTTAGCCCACCACAGCACTCAGCGACAAGACATCCCACTTTAGGCACGGACTCCCTTCACTCCGAGTTACTGCACAAACCCTTCGCACATTGTTCACATCCATCTAAAATACTTACTTTCCCTTCTCTGAAGCTGCTTCAAAGTGTGCTTTATTTAAATATTTTAACATTAAATACTGGCTATGTATTTTGCCATCACCTCAGCCACCCATTTACATAGGATTTCTTGCCCACCTGTGTTTAAGTTGCTGTTATAAATTATTTAAGTGACATGGTAGCCGCCTGGTGTTTGAGCTGTTGGTTAGGTGTGATTTATCTATACCTCTGCCACAAACAAAAATATTAAAAAAACATGCATGGAGCAGCTGGACAGGGTGGTATTTTAAAACAGGACTAGTTAAACAGCCACACCATTGATTTTTTTTTTTTAATCAATAACATCTTCTTATTGCTGAATGATTCAGGTTGCACCCGGTTTTCTTTTTTGTGTGGCATAAACTTGCAATAATATACATTTATAAAATAAAAATAATAACTATCAAAGACAGCCTGCCAGCACCAGACACGTTTTCCTTGTCAAGGATTGTATCATCATGCTAGAAAGAAAAATGGAAGTCCTAGTGGTAAAACTGAGAACCAGATGCAAAACATTAGTTGCTTACTTGGTACAAAACATTTACCACTTTGCAGAAACCTGGTTCTGTAGTTTAAAAGAAGTGGAGAACATTATCTTGCCATGCACAGCAATGGCATCGTTCCAAGAACCCATATCCTTCCGCTGCCCTTCTTCAGAACGCAAGCCTTGTCCCGTAAAACAACAGGCCTGCTGATTTTCATACTCGATGAGACCCTCTAAAAAGGCTAGAAAATTGCCCTAAAAGGAAGAGAGAAGATGTTTCCAAGTCAACTCTTGCAGAGGGGTTGTCTCTTGATATTTCGAGCAAGAGTGACCTCTCCTGGAAGGAGTTTACTTTCTGGTCCAGGATCTTCCGAGTAGTATTTGGACCGCCATCAAACGTCTTGCTTTAAAACGCCAAACTTGTTGAGTGCCTTCATCAGGCTGCTTTGAACAATGTAGAAAGTGGAGCCTTCTACCCCTGTTTACCTTTAGTGCAATATTTGTCTTTCTCCTCCTTCCGCCAACCCTGCGGCAGCTCCCATGGATGGACAAGCATGTGAGGAGCTGTTACAGAAATGGAGAGTATCTGGACGATGCTCGGACGGAGGAGGTAGGACAAATCTAGGCATGTTAAGTGAGAATGACCCAAAGAGTCACACATGGAGTGGTAGAAGAGGCGAGAAGAGAGGACCAAAACTCATGCTATCCATTAATGAAGGAAGTAGGAATTCCTGGAAGGATGTGTAAAGCAGTGGTCGAAAACCCTTAAATTGACCGAAGTCCGGACAGGCACTTAAGAGCGGGATTGGAGGTCGAGGTCATCACAAAAAGCAATGAGCCGAGTATGGAAAGTTGGTGTTGATAAAGATTACGGGCAAAGAAAATGGACAAGAGGGATTTAAACATAGCATAGAGGAGCGAAAGGGAAAGGGAAAACCCAATGAATGTAGGAGATGCAAACATTCCCATGGCCCAAAGTGGCACCAAGTCCTGCGATTCTGTGCGGCAGGTGATGCGGGGATCCCCACAAACCCCAGAGTTTAAGAAAGTGCAGTGGGCAGGGGAAGCAGACCGAAGTGCTGCTGGAGGAACAATTGGGGAGCAACAATTAGGTGCGCAGAATTTTATTTTATTAAAAAAAAAAAAAAAGGGGGGGTGGCGGAAACAGTTAGGTAAAACAGTGTGTGTACTCCATATAGCTAAGAGCAAGAAACAGGCCGCAATATGTAGAAAATAAGGGAAAAAGATAACAAAAAGCAGGTGTGTGTGTGTGTGGGGGGGGGGGGGGGTCAGACTGTGAGAAAAAAATAATAACAAACAAGAAAGTGAAAACCAAGATAAGGGGCGGAAGAACAGAGAATGGGGACTTCACCTGAACCGGGCACGAGATCATCTCTTCTGTGGCTAGAATGACACTTCCAAGGTCGTGACATGATGGTAGGGTGTCCTCTGCCACCAAGCACTAGAGGCCATATGTATGAACTCATTTTCCCATAGACACAGAACGGGTAAAACCCTTTGATACATCTGGCCCTAGATCACACATGGTCCCAGCACATCTTCACCCAATTATCTTGGAGCATTTTCTTAACAAAACCCATCTTATGCATTCCATTGCATGAAACGTGCACAAGGATGGAAAGAAACTTCAACCAGCTCTACAGGCCGCTTACTGCTACTTTGTCACCTTAGGCGCCTTGTACCAAGAGTCTGTCTGAACATCGGTTGATCACAGCGCTACACAAAAAGGAGTGTGGCTTCTGAGTCACTGCCCCTGCAGGGACCCGAGGAGCGCTAATGCCCAAGTGGCTTATGCAGCACATTCTGAAATGAAAGGAAACTGCTGGGGGTCACCTTTCCTGCCTCATCTAGCAAGCAGCGCGATTCAGGCCCTGTGGCAAGCTGTGATAAGTGGCGGATTGGGAGTGAGTAATTGCTGGGATGTGTTGTTTGTTCCCATCCTTACAGACATGCCACACTCATCTGTTCCTCCCAATGCATCAAGTGACAGGACCCGTCACTCCCACCTCGGATTCATGAAATATCAGCTGTCAGCAAGGCAAAGCCATCTCTCATCCCACGGTTCGCAAGCTCTGACGGGCTCACGACTCTAGCAGGGATGCTCAAAGTGCAATGCACATAATACATTTCAAGGTTATACTCAATTACCACCTTGTCCCATCTCCATAATACAGTTAACAATCCTCCATCAGCACGGCCCCCAGCCAGACACGGCGAGCACTCGAGGAACGTTTACCGGTCGAAAGATCTGAAAATACCCAGTGAAGTTCTGCGTGAAACCTGGATCAGTTGGTACAAAGTGGATCAGTTGGCACAGAATTAGACAATCGTGTCCACAGTGGACAACGCAACACAAGCAATATGGTGAATGTTTTGGGTATTCAAATGAAATCCGACCTCTAATGCCTGTAAGTGTGGACCAGCTACTAATCTGAAAGGTACCTGGTGTGCACTTTATAGGAAAAAGCAGATTCGTTTAATGAGGTTTCTCCTAAGGACGATCATCCTCGTAACTTTATTCACAGGAGCTGCGCTGAAGTGCAGTGGGGGCCAATCTAATGGCAGACTCCGATGGGTGCATCCGAACAGGTCCCAGGGGTGCGCGTGCAGAAGTGATTTATTTTTTTCCTACAAACAAGCTGAGACTCAATGGAGAGAGTATCATCAATGAGGGGAGAGTAGCCCCCGACCAACAATTCAATTGTGAGCTCAGCGGAGAAATAACAGAGCAACAGGAACTACAAGGTGCCTAGAAAAAGGGTGGCAAGGGTGAATGGTGCAGTTGTCTTTGGGATGGTCTTGTTACTTTCGGAGCCTTAGCACCAATGATGCAAGCCTGAGGAGCGGGTAGGAATGACTAATTCTCAGTGCTCATGGAGAGAAGGCTCCACATCTTCTTCAATCACTCCTTCGCTTCTCAACTTGGAGTGGGCACCTCCGTAGTACCCTTAGTCTGCTGATAAAGTGGCCCAGTTTATCCAGACCCTTGGGGAGATGGACCACGGCATGCAAAAGGCTGTTTTCAAGTGCTACGGCGGAGCAAGGAAGAAGGTTGTGGGATCAATGGTGCACCTTATCGGGGAGGGTGGAGGACTGGACTGTTCCTAAGTCTTTCATGCAGGCATGATGTCGCTCGTCCACTCCACCTGGTCCTAGGATTAGAATGATACAGCCCTTCCTGTAGTAGAGATGGGGTCAAGGCTGAGGGCAAGAGATCTCTTTTACTATCACTTGGAGATATGAATCTGTTGAGCTTTATGTTGCTGTTTCTCATTTGGAAGTAAGCTTGTCTACTGGTGGTTTTAGGGAAGAGAAATGTATTCTTGGCTGGGTTATGCTTGAGGCATATGCCCAATATGCAGTTCCAAAAAAACTGAAAGTTACAAACTTTGGTTCCTTAGCATGCCTCAGCTCTCCTCATCAGGTGCCTGAAGAACTAGGGCAACATAATCCCAACCCAGTGGGAACTCAGTTGGCTCCACTTACCACCCGTACTGTGTTCAAACCCAGCTTCATCTTCACTGAAGCCATCACTCCTGGCACGCCTGCCGGGTGGCTGAAAAATGCACCCTCTGGGTGGCTCTTGCATACCTGCAGCCAAATCACCATCAGACTGGAAATGAACAAGTGGAAAAAGAGAGAAAAATACCTGAAGGCAACAAGCCTTCTCCATCTATGCACCCTTGGCGAGGGATGGCACCCCGGTCTCATCAGAGCTGCTACAAATTTAAGAAAAGGGTGAAGACACTCTCTAAAGAATACTACATTCAGAGGAATTAACAATCCAACTGCGCTGTTACCAGGAACCACCCAGTTGCAAGTAGGTTGTGTCTTTGCCCCTAAATGTGCGGACTCCCCCGAAACCTTTCAGACCAGAGAAAAGTCTGAAGAAAAGAGTGCAGGAGATGGATATGCAAGAAACCGAAGGACACATTCTACGGACAGAGAAGACGGTGGAACAAAGCACTTCTGATCCAAGAACAATCTACATCTACTGAAGACAAACCCTCAAACAGATTTGCAAGAAGAGACACCAACTATTACACCCCAGAATCCCTTCACCAGGCACAGAGATGCATTCCAGTGTAGCAGGTCCAAACTCCCTCAGAAGAGGCAGGCCTTAGGGGGCAACTTTGTAGAAAGGGTAATGCAGGCTGTGGAAGAGCGAGGAGCTCTTTGGTAGGGTTTTCCGTTGAAGAGTAAAACAATCCAAAGGAAGACACAGCGAATGATATTGTTTAATTTAATCTGAGCTTCTCTTATAGGAGCAGACCCCTTCCACGAGCTACCAACATATTTTAAAAAATGACGGTGAATCCTTGAGGAACGGGCGGACCCAGACATGTTAGCAAGGAGTCACTCATCTAGTTCAGTGGGCGATTACCAGGGGTTTTACTTCATAGGAAGTCTTTCTCTCCTGGTTAAAGAAATATTAGAAGTGAGTACTTAGCACAACAAAAAATAAAAAATAAAACACACACACACACACACACACACACACACACCACAAACAAATGCTAATCAAACTTATCAGTTGAGCCTGTGGAGATCTTTATCTGAAGGGACAATGACACAACGCAAAGAGAGATTACAGGAGTCAGTCAGTTAACTCAATATATAGCCCTAAAGTCCCATTAATGACACAAACACATGCAGGTGGCAGGGGAAAGCGTACGTCAAATACATAATACAATATATAAGAAAATCTGACTTTGTGCACTTCTTAAGGAGCGAGTCCAGCTTCAAAGCAGACGGAGGCCAGCAAGTGCTCAGGGTTTGATAAATGGAAAATAAAGAACAAAAGTTGAAATTAAAAACCCTTGCTAGTGTGCAACTCACGCTTCCAAGCAGACCGTGGCCAGTAAGGGTTCAGAAGAAATATACTTAAAATCCAGATGTGTCCGTTTGTCTTGAGAGGGGTGGAGAGACAGATAAAAGTCTGAGAGGACAAAAGCAGGAAGTGGTAGTGAACAGGAAACATCTGAAGTACTTCCAGAAGGGTGAGCACCCACCACTGACCAACAGGGCCTTTCTGACTGCACCGGGATCTGCTCAGCGCCACGAAGCCCAATCTGTACTCCAGTGAGATGCGGATTACACCAACGTCGACAGTGGATTTTTTTATTCTCTCAGATATACATTTTTCTTCGGTTAGCAAGACTGATGCTTGGTGAGGTTGGTTCCACGCCTGGCCACTGCCTGGACCCCAAGATGTCGTTTCTGAGCATCTAGTGAGGGACACCCAGGAAGATACAAGCATCAAAACAGTCTTTACCATCGAATTGAAAGCCTTAGCCATGTGCACTCCCGTTTCCACCACCCACTATAAGCACACAGTGTATGTACGTTAAATGCCCAAACTCTGTGCACGCTTCTAACTGAAATAAAGCAAAATAGGGTAATAAAAAAAAGATATTTAGGGCTTAACCACAAACGGAAAGGGCCTCTAGGACCATATGCAATAGGTGTTATTAGCAATTCCATGGAGACTCCTTGTCTTAGACCTTAGAAGGATGAAGGATGGGGCTGCCCTACTCCAGCTGATACGAAGGTCTCAATCACGGCTCAAACAGGCAGGCCGTTGCCAGCACGAAAGGGCCCCTAACCAATCCATGTATAAAAAGTGGGATCAGAGAAGTGTTTTTCTAGAAAAAAAAATACAAAAAAAATTGCTGCAGGTAAATTCTACGAAAAAGGCTGGATTCCACTAAACAGAGAAAACCCGGTTTAAGAGCTAAAATGGGTATAGAAATCCCTCTAAGCGCTAGAACGGAGCAACAGCCATCAATCTAGGAGCAGTTTTTAGGTCGAGCATAAATCTATGTGGGCTTCTAACCACACCCACCACTTTCATTTGTTCCCAGGCATGCCTTTCAAAACTCCTTTGTTATCATTGGGAAATGCTTTACGTTTGTCCCTCCTTGGGGCGGTGTTGATACCGCCTTGGCCATCGACCCGGTTCCATGGATAACTGCACGTTTGACATGAGCGAACTTCTTTTTCCTTTTGTGTCTCTCCTTTGTACTCACACTCATAGCGGCCGTGGCGCTTTGTATTCACTCGCTTATGTCAACTATTATACTTTTCATTTTCAATTTATGTGGCAAGAAAAGTCCAGTTAGGAATTCACAACGCTCATGGTTCTAACGGGAGCAAACGCGAGACCCACTGCATTGCAAATGCTTCCTTGTATGGGTAGCGAGCTCATGTGGGGCAGCATAAAAAAAATAAAAATAAAAGAAATAAAGCACTTTTTTATTTAAGTAAATGAATACGCCCCTGTGCCACCATTGCAAGGAACTGCAATATTACTGATGTTCACGCAGCTCTGCATTTCATATAGCGCCACAAAAGGCATGAAAAGCTCCATAAACCAAGACCCCTATATTAGCAACAACCAGAAGTCGGCCAGGGGGGATCCGAGCAGCGCCCACCCCAACAAGGACAGGAAGCGGTCCGACGAGTGCAAGCTTCGAGGGGCTAGGAATCTAAAGTGACAGGAAATATAGAACAATACGCGCCGCAGCCACCAGAAACATGAAGAGCAGAACACGCGATCTGAAAGGACACATCGACTGTCCAAACAAGCCTTGTCAATGGCAAAGGTGCTAGTCTTTGCTGACAGAGGAGGTAAGAGTGACCACAACCCGGCCGGGAGCCTCCCTGTGCTCACAGAACAGGGTTTGTGTAGTGGGACAGGGCTCCCACGAGCCATAGGTCACTGCTGCTCTGTAAGCAGGTATGATTGCTCATTCTACACACCCAAAGCATACATTATTCTTCGAGATTTGTTTGTGCACTTTTTTTTTTTTTTTTTAAAGAAAAAAACGCAAATTCACCGATGGTGCTCCTAGCACAGCAAATAATTGTCTCAGATTCAAGTGCATCCCCCAGGAGTCCAACCTTCGTCAGCAGCAGACTGGGCTATGGCAACACTCTATGCGGGAACAACGGGCAAACTCCAGAGAAAACTCCAGCGCATCCAGAACGCCTCAGCACGACTCATCCTTAACATTTCGCCACAAACACATCTCAGTCCAACTCAGGGATCTCCACGACCTCCCTCATCTTCAAACTCCTGATCCACGCTCACAAGGCTCTCAACCACGCCGGACCTGCCTACCTCAACGAGCAAGCGCCTCAACTTCTAAAACCAGACACGCCAGACCCGCTCTGCCGCCCTCGCCCCCGTCCCCAGTGTCCACCGTACCACAGCCGACGGCAGATCCAGGTTTTGGCGGCAAGGTGGGAGAAGGAACTCCCTCCCCGTCAACCTATGTCTGACCCAGGACCTCCTGACCTTCAGGAAGCGCCTCAAGACCTGGCTCTTCGAGCAGTAGTACCCGTTCCCCCCCCCCAGCGCCTTGAGACCCTACCGGGTGAGTAGCGTGCTTAACAAATTACTAATTGATTGATGAGTTTCAATCTCCGGTAAAACTTTCTCAAGATGAGGATGTCTTCACCAGGACACAAAAAAGATCCTCAGTCTCCTTTAATTTGGAAACAGCGGTGTCTGAAGATGCTCCGGTATCTTGTACCAGGTAAGGTAAGGGGCGCGAGTCCTTCCTTGAGCTTTCATTTTTCAACGTAGTGCTAAGAGGCAGAGCCAGGCACTCTCCTGGGTGCGGTAGGGCTGGACCGCTCACACTTTCTACTGAAACGGCTCTGCTCTGACCGTTCAGCATGAGGAGCCACGTCTGGGTACAGAGGCACCAGTACTCTATGGCCACTGTTGAACCTTTTTACTCAAAGTATTGATTACCCCATCCCACAGTGGTCCTTGCAGGGCAAACCCAGTCCATTTACACCAGGCAGGCAGAGCACAGCATGGCCAGTACTGTGAAAGATACGCACGCCAGGTACAGCAAAGACAGCAACGGA
Organism: Pleurodeles waltl; assembly: GCF_031143425.1. Classification (NCBI taxonomy): domain Eukaryota; kingdom Metazoa; phylum Chordata; class Amphibia; order Caudata; family Salamandridae; genus Pleurodeles; species Pleurodeles waltl. The sequence continues at coordinate 6,927,627 of NC_090450.1, forward strand.
GCAAGCTCCGCTCTCTCACACCGCAGGTACTGCATGAACCACAGAAGGTCTAGGCCCATGCACGTGTATATAAAAGCAGTATGCCTGCTTCCCACACAGGCCTAAGGCAAGACCTGGCATCAGCACAGCATGCATCCCTCCCACACGAAGGCCAGACACAGTATAAGCATCAGTAGCACAACCTAGACACTGATATGGAGCAGTGCAAGCTTCTCTTCCACATAGGCTCTGTGCAAGATATTCACCAAGAACACCAAAGGCAGAAACAATGCAAGCTTCACTCTCACAAAGTACAGGCTCCTGCCTCGAACAATATAATCTAAGGACACACTCGTATAGAGAAACAGAAGCAATGCAAGCTTCACTCTCACAGAGTACGGGCTCCTGCCTAGAACAATATAATCTCAGGACACACTAGTATAGAGAAACAGAAGCAATGCAAGCTTCACTCTCACAAAGTAGAGGCTCCTGCCTCGAACAATATAATCTCAGGACACACTAGTATAGAGAAACAGAAGCAATGCAAGCTTCACTCTCACAAAGTAGAGGCTCCTGCCTCGAACAATATAATCTCAGGACACACTTGTATAGAGAAACAGAAGCAATGCTGGCTTCACTCTCACAAAGTACAGGCTCCTGCCTCGAACAATATAATCTCAGGACACACTTGTATAGAGAAACAGAAGCGATGCAAGCTTCACTCTCACAGAGTACAAGCTTCACTCTCACAAAGTACAGGCTCCTGCCTCGAACAATATAATCTCAGGACACACTCGTATAGAGAAAAAGAAGAGATGCAAGCTTCACTCTCACAAAGTACAGGCTCCTGCCTCGAACAATATAATCTCAGGACACACTCGTATAGAGAAACAGAAGCGATGCAAGCTTCACTCTCACAGAGTACAGGCTCCTGCCTCGAACAATATAATCTCAGGACACACTAGTATAGCGAAACAGAAGCAATGCAGGCTTCACTCTCACAAAGTACGGGCTCCTGCCTCAAACAATATAATCTCAGGACACACTAGAATAGGCAATAGAAGTGGTGCAAGCTTTTCACACAGGCGTGTGGATTACAGAGGGGTAAAAGACACATGAGGTATGCCACAGCAGTGCAAGCTTCACTCACACAGAACAGACGCTTACCTTGAACAATATAAGACCAAGACATTTGTATAGTGAAACAGAAGCAGTGCAAGCGTTTCACACAGGAGTGTGGATTACAGCAGCGTAAAAGACACAGAGGTATACCACAGCAGCAGCAGTGCAAGCTTCACTCACACAGCACTGTGGATTAAAGTAGTGTAAAAGACACACAAGGATACCAAAGCAGCAGAGCAGGCTTCTCTAACACAGCACTGTGGATTATAGCAGTGTTAAAGACACATGAGGATACCACAGCAGCAGAGCAAGCTTCACTCACACAGCACTATGGATTAAAGTAGTGTAAAAGACACACAAGGATACCACAGCAGTAGCAGTGCAAGCTTCTCTCCCACAGCACTGTGGATTATAGCAGTGTAAAAGATACACAAGGATTCCACAGCAGCAGAGCAAGCTTCACTCACAGAGCACTGTGGAATATAGCAGTGTAAAAGATACACAAGGATACCACAGCAGCAGCAGTGCAAGCTTCACTCACACAGCACTGTGGATTAAAGTAGTGTAAAAGAAACAGGAGGATACCAGAGCAGCAGAGCAAGCTTCACTCACACAGCACTGTGGATTATAGCAGTGTTAAAGACACATGAGGATACCAGAGCAGCAGAGCAAGCTTCACTCACACAGCACTATGGATTAAAGTAGTGTAAAAGACACACAAGGATACCACAGCAGCAGCAGTGCAAGCTTCTCTCACACAGCACTGTGGATTATAGCAGTGTAAAAGATACACAAGGATCCCACAGCAGCAGAGCAAGCTTCACTCACAGAGCACTGTGGAATATAGCAGTGTAAAAGATACACAAGGATACCACAGCAGCAGCAGTGCAAGCTTCACTCACACAGCACTGTGGATTAAAGTAGTGTAAAAGAAACAGGAGGATACCAGAGCAGCAGAGCAAGCTTCACTCACACAGCACTGTGGATTATAGCAGTGTTAAAGACACATGAGGATACCAGAGCAAGCTTCACTCACACAGCACTATGGATTAAAGTAGTGTAAAAGAAACATGAGGATACCACAGCAGCAGCAGTACAAGCTTCACTCACACAGCACTGTGGATTAAAGTAGTGTAAAAGACACACAAGGATACCACAGCAGCAGAGCAAGCTTCACTCACACAGGAGTATGGATTACAGCAGTGTAAAAGACAAACGCGGTACACCACAGCAGCAGAGCAAGCGTCACTCACACAGCACTGTGGATTAAAGTAGTGTAAAAGACACACAAGGATACCACAGCAGCAGAGCAAGCTTCACTCACACAGCACTGTGTATTACAGCAGTGTAAAAAACACACAAGAATACCACAGCAGCAGAGCAAGCTTCACTCACACAGCACTGTGTATTACAGCAGTGTAAAAGACAAACGCGGTACACCACAGCAGCAGAGCAAGCGTCACTCACACAGCACTGTGGATTAAAGTAGTGTAAAAGACACACAAGAATACCACAGCAGCAGAACAAGCTTCACTCACACAGGAGTATGGATTACAGCAGTGTAAAAGACAAACGCGGTACACCACAGCAGCAGCAGAGCAAGCGTCACTCACGCAAACACATAGAACAGGTACAGCACGGTAAAAGCCACTCAATACCCGTGCTAAGTTAAGGTATCAGCAGGGTAAACAACCCTCATACACACAGAACAGGGACTGAACAGGCTCTGCGATGGAAAATAAACTCACACAGACACTTCAGCAACTCCTGAAATGCTGCAGGCAGGAGAACACTCATACATGCACCCAGTAAAGCAGCAGAGGTGGGCTGACCCTCTGCACACATGCCCGATGTAAGTGTCGTAAGAGGGTAGTCCCTAGACCAATGTACGGGACAAGGCGCTGCATTTGCAGCTGAAGGGTGATCGAGCAAAGGCCACAGAAAGACTTGAGCGCAGTCAAAATAGCCCGCGTTGGTCTTGCTGGGACATCTGTCTGGCCAAAACTGAGCACATTTACACAGGTTCATGGAAACTCCGGCTGCATCAGTCCTGGGCACCAGGTCACTCAGGCACGGCAGGAAACTAGTCTGGTGCCACTGAAGTGAAATGACAGACACAAAGCTAAAAGACTGCTTCTCTAGACTCCTTCACAACAGCCAGCCAATGACAAGGAGCGGGAACAGGCCTACACCATGACAGGGTGGGGGGTTGTTATGTTAACCGCTGGCCCCTTTTCAATCTAGGGGTGGGTGAAATGTCATCTCCGCCAGCAGAGTTTTGTCCACTCCGGGTTCTGCTTACAGCCATGTGGTGGAGGTTTTTCTCATGTGAGCCTTGGCAATGTAAGGTTGGTGAGCATGAGCGAGAAGTTGCATCCCCTACCGTGATCTTCGGGTGCTAGAACGCCTCCCAGCAATATTTCCCAAAGCTGGTCGCGACCATTCGTTTTAGGTACCGACTGTTTGTGTTGAGAAAGCTGCTGTTCAAGTAGAAAATCTACTCGAGCTGCAGTAGGAAGCAGCACCCTCTACATGCGCTGGGTGCCGATCATGCTGATTTTATATCGTAGAACAAGCTCCCAGTGCTAGAAATCATCACGAACAGGGGGGATATAACCAAATTCCACCCGCAGGACTTCCGGGAATCTCACAGTTTTTATGTAATTGAGTGGAATTCCACAGAGTAAATTTCAACCAGTTCAGCCCAACCCTACTTCCGACTGGAGGGGGCAGCGTCATTGCTGTGGCAGAAGAGAACGCAGACAGGAAGAGGGGTAAAGGAAGGATCACTATGAGATGTGGGGGCATCATACCATAGATAGGGGGACAGCATCAAGGGGGATGCAAAAAAAAAAACAAAAAAAGTGATTTGTGCTGAAAGCAGCACCATGCCCTATTTCAGCATGCATGTGTGCATCTGTATATTATGAAAGAAAAGAAAAAAAGAAAACTCCTCTACCGTGCTGCAACACAAGGTATTGCAACAGCAGCACCCTAGGGATCCAGAAAGACGACCGGTGGCAGCTGTCATGTCTTCAAACCTTCTTCATCACAGAGATCAGCGATGACTCCTTTGGAGTAGAAGGATCAGTTACTTTACTCTCACGGCTGCCTCCTGGATACTCTGAGTTCCCCGTGGGAGCTGCAGGGGATTGAGTGAGTGTGCCTGTTCCAGATGCAAGGTGGGCGTAAGAGCTACTGTCCATCTGCTGTGCCCAAGGCTTCCTCCTAGGGGTCTCTGCCACGCTACGCATTGATAACACCATTAGGCCATGGTTGGAGAAGAACGCTCCGTGGTAACGCAGCGGGGTGACCAGTGCTCGTGGCCCAAGTGATTCCACCATGCGCTACACTTCAACGATGAGGAAGGCAGGATGGTGAGCAAACTTACCAAGTTAACTTATGAATTGTTAACTGTCGAAAAGATAATGAGGAATGTGGATGGGTGTTAGGAACTCGAGCAGAAGAGAAGAGTGTGTGAAAGAAAGTATCCGGGACTCCTGGAAGTCTTGGGTGGTGGGGGGGCAAGAGCGAGGGATATGAATGTTTTTGTAGATGATCTGAGTGATTATGAAGTAATTGGTGTTTACATTTGTTGGAGTGAGGTCCTGGTGGGAGACACTTATCACCAGGGTTTTTCTCCACCAGACACCTCCACCTGAGCTCTCAGTCAATGGGTTGCTTTCCACTCATTAGATCCACGCATGGATCATCGAATTAGTCAAATAATACATATGTGGTGGGAGATCCCTCGATCACAGCATCCTTCATACTTTGCTCTGTGCCGGTCGGTCTGCTCCAGCGTAGCCTCATTACCCGCTAGTCGACATCTGTGTAGCAGAGTCAGCGTTTCCTCTGCATCATTTGACTACGCCTGGCGAGTGCCCATCCAGGCCCAGTGATG